>NW_008824716.1:2253985-2299091 GCF_000699105.1 Pygoscelis adeliae | reverse complement strand
ACCACACCCAACCAACTATGAAAAGTTTATAATACCAGATACAGACTCAAGAAAGGCTGTGTTTACACACTTTGGTCACCCTCCATGACAGCAAACTTTTGGTCTCCACTCCTAAGGGCCACCGGTCCCTTTTAAACCAGAACCACAGCATAAAACATGCAAAGAGTGAAGCAGTGAAGGACATCTTCTAGTCCTTTACTTCCCAGGCAAATGTATTACTTCCTTGTCTACTGCTTTAATTATGAGTATTTTCAGATTAAAATTTCAAAGAAGGGGATTTAACCAATCTGTTATGGTCAAAAGAATGACAAATAATTAAAAAAAAAAATACATTTATGTGGTTAATCCTAATATCAGATGGGCATTTATATCAGCATTGCAGAAAAGGCTTTAATTTTCAACAAACATGAGGATTGCAGACACATACCACTGTCCAGCCTTTCAGGTTGTCCAGGCAAAGCTATCTCATCCCTTCCCTTGTGTTCAGGGTTTGGCAAAAATTACTCCTTTCTTATGTCAGATTTATGGAACCCACTCCCAGAGCACAATGGCTGAGAGACCTGGGGAAGGAATCTGTATTTTCTTCCATAGTTCTCAAACTGTCCTCAGCAATTGCCAGTTGATCGTCAAGCACTTTCTCTGTGGGTTGTCAGAATGCAAAAAATGGTTGCTACGTGGCAGAATTTGGGCAAGGAAAGCAGCTCATGAAAGCATGCCTCTGCTGAAAAAAGTGAGTAAGCTAAGTGAATACTAATCACCATTATTAATGCATTTTATAAGAGCTCCCAAAAGGCCCTTGTCAAGTCTGGTGGGCTACACTGTGGGCTGCAGTCAGTGGGCTCCTGCTCCACAGAGAATGAGAACAAAGCTCAAAATAAAACTGAGCTAACAGGTTCTATGATACTGCTAAGTAAAGAGTGAAAAATATTTACTGACCGTGGAATATATGGAATTTGTTATCTAATGAAATCTAATGAAAAATATAATTGATCATAAGAATCTGCAGTAGCAGTCTGCCCCTTCTGAGAGTTACCAGATCAGATATCTCAAAGGCAGTTATTAATTCCATATCTTTACCTCTTACAGGGCAGTTGCATAAGCTGGTGATTAATGTGATGATTGGAGGAGGGCTGAATTTACTACTTAACCAATCCTCTTTTAACCCTCAGCTGGGTTACATGCCAGACCAGGAATTGCTATCATAAAATTGAGTGGGGGAAAAGAGAATAATATCTGTTAACAGCTCTCTCTGGTTGATGAGTAGGTCAAAACAGAGAAGAAGTGAAATGGGAAGGACTGGGAAAAAATATAGCAAAATCCATCTTTATCTGTAGTCTCCTTATGTCTGTGTTCCTGAAACAGATGATATTTAATTTCAGAAATATTAAAAATGAATGTTCCTGAACTATGCTTTGCATAGAGCATGTAAAATCCAAACCAAACAGTTTAAGTTTTGTTCATTGCTTTTGTTAACACAGACTCTCACAGGGTTCCAGAGGCTAATAAATGCATTAACTTGCAAGGATTAGAAGCTAATGGTAAATAAAACCTTGGTAAAATGAGCTTAGGAAGTAATAGCATTAAAAATCAATGGTTCCTTCAAAAGAGACTAATGGAACCACTTAAATTATTCTGCCATTACAAGGTTTCTTATCGTAACCAATTAAGGACAAAATAAGCAAATTAGGTTATTAACACAGAGGCCCACAGATCTCTGTAACTATAATAAGACTTTTTTCTATAGATATAGTGGGAGAGAATAGAACCACTTAGATGTAGAGGAATACAATTGAACCACTTCTTAAAACCTTCATACTGCATCCTAAAACTGTCACTTGTGTTTGCATAAGGACAGACGAAGTTAATTATTAGGCCTTGTTGATGTGGAAATTATGCAGGTTTTGGGCCTCCTGAACACCATAATTAGCTTTAAAAACATAAAATTATTCATACAGCAAAATTACAGAAATATTGGCTACTGTATTGTGTTTTATATCCTTGCCAGGAGAACCGTAAGTACTGTAAAAGGGTACCTCCTTGTTCACTTCAGCAGATTATACTGACTATACTACACCAAAAGAGATTCTGACCAAATACTAATTTATTTATTTTTTATTATTATCATTGCTAGTAGAAACTGGAGATAGAACAAGTTAAAAATAGTTATCAACTAAATGTGGATAAATAATGAAATCAAGAACCTGAGAATAATGGAACTGAGCAGGTGCAGAATGGAGAAAAAGTAAAGGGAGGAAATGAAATTATACTCGTTGCAGAAATTGATCCCCTATAGCCAACAGGGGATCACATAAAATTTTACAACTCTCTATTTAAAGGAAAAAAGAAAAAAAAATACTGGACTTACTTATAATGGCTGAAGATGACAAATCTTGATTTTCAATGGCAATCCACAAACTTGGGCTGATAATAGACACTGTGAAAGGAAAAGATGTAGGGATACCAAGGATATACAGCTGATAACTTCAACTGGTAGAGTTTAAAGAGGATTTCTATCGTTATATCATGGAATGAATTTTTTACAATGTTTTTGCAAGATGTTTCCTTTTTTTAACATCAGGGAGATGAAGTCACTACCTCTTGTTTTTTCCCTTGATAGAAGGATAAATGATATGTCTTCTTGAAGAAAATGGATAATTCTACACAGTTACAACCTCTGTACATCTGGTTGCCAAGATTAGAATGGAAATATGACTCTTACAGAGCTTATATAATGTCTCTTCCTTTTTCTGAGCTTCTTTTCTTTTTAATGTGTTAAAGCATAAAGACCAGCATTTCATTAAAAAAAAAAATCAATGTGATTCTATCTAAGCCTTTCGCTATGTAATTAATTGCAAAGCTTGGACAGAAAAGGCAGGATCTTAAAGATGTTGTAATATGGTCCACTTCTATAACCCACACAACCATGCTCTGCAACTGCCAATAGAGCCTTCTTTTCCATGCATGTCTAAAGGTACCCATCTTGAAGCCATAACTTCACTTTCGTTCACCAAAATTAAAGATTTCTATCTTTAAGTCATATTTAATAAACCTAAAGACTGGGATCTTTCTGAGTAACTAAGAAGAAATGAACAAAGTTCATCAAACTAAACAATCTCTCAAGTCTTTATAGTGTTCCTAACTATGGAAACATCAAAAATCTTTCAAATGGTATTTTTTTCCTTTATTTCCAGACACTTTAGTTCTCTTGCTGAAAACAGTGACAACAAAAGCAAGCTTTTCTTGTCCTGTATATAGACTGAGGTTTCAAAGTTAGGCACTCAGTTAGCTTGGCTTTTCTTGTAAATGGAAAACCAGATAATTACAGGAGATTATTCAGCACTCTGAGATTGTATTCCTCATTTTTAGATGCTTCTTTTTGAGACACAGGAAGACTATATGGTTAATTACATGCCACATTCTCAACAAGTATCTCAGATAAGTGCCTAAAATTAGATGGAATAAACCTAGACGTGGGTAATCTTCAAGAGGACATAAAAATAGAACACAGAAAAGGAGTGTTTGGAAAAACTATCATGTAATTAAATCTGAAGGACATTTTTGTAGACATACTGTACATGGATTAAATAAACTGTTTTGAATAAATACAATGACTTAAAAATTCATAATTGGGGAGAAGTTATGACTCAAAAATGAATATGTTCAAACTAAATATTTTAATATTTTGATATAATATATCAACATAGGTAAATTCAACTTTTTAAAGACAAAAAATATTTGAAAATTAATCATTTCAGGTAATTAATCCTTTCAGGTAAAGAAAATGGTTTGATGCAATTTTCTGTTACGATATTTTCCAATTTTTATTCTGGGTAGTTTTCACACTTGGGCAGATTGACTGCCAAGGCTCAGTAAGGATGTTCACAATATATTCTTCATTGTCTCTGCTGAACTTTTGTTTTGATTTTCCAAGATAAAGCAATTTCCTGTGCTGCAAAATAGAAGCAACATTATTAAAGTGAATGGCTCCCCTTAATCTATGCAATGCCTTTCTTTCTTTACACATACATTTTTTAGCACAAGTGACATGTTAGTAAAGGACCAATTGTCTGAAAACTAGAAAAACTTCGGATTTCTTGGGAAGAAAAAGCAGCACAGTGCAAAGTACATGCATTATTTCTTTTCTCCCTGCCTCTATCCTATACTGCTTCTTGGAAAAAATATGTGTTGCAGTAGTAGCAGCTGTGAAAGCCACAAGGCTTTGTGGCTGTTGTTTTAGCAAGAGACTGAAAAGCAGGAACCAAGTCTGGTTCATAATTTTCATTTATCAGCTGACACACTGATAAATGTGGAGGGGGTAGGAGGCCCAGAACTGCCTTGCTGGTCAACAAGTAAAGTAAAGAGCTTGTAATCAGTCAAGCAGTTAAGTACTATATGAAAGGGATAGTTTGCTACCTAAAAGAGGTCTTGGAGGTGAACGTACAAAATTGAAACATCGAGAGACTGGAAACAACCACAGAAATATCTGTGTTCAGAGTTTGTTGCCACTTTGTCAAGTGGATCAAACCACAGCCCTGAAGAGAACCCCTTCAAAAGCTATTGTGTAATATTATGCAAACTGCTTTCCATTCTTGCCTCAGATCACTAGAGTTTGTTCATCCTAGGATGAACATAACGTGAGAGTCAAAATGCTTCACCAGTGAATACCTAGTAGCAATGCAGGGTCCCACAAATGTTCCTTATCTATGTTAGATTCAGAGTCTCAAGATGTAATAGAAGACCTTGTCCAGACTGCAAGCAGTCCTAACTTGGGCATCTGTCTCTGCATTATGAAAAACAGAGAGTATATGTCCGGGTTTGGGGAATCTTTTATAGCTCTGATGTGATACTACTAAACTGTAAAAGCTAGAGAAGCTGGCTCTGCAGGCTTTTCTTTGTCATAAAACTACTGATGACCCAAGCACAATATATTTGGAATTGTGTATACTCAGTACCATCATACTCAGGACAAAGGAGAAATGGAAAGGAAAGTACCTCAGCTCTTTAGCATTGAATTATTGATGCTTTATTATATGAAACAACACACTGAAAAAATAACCCATCTCAACTTTCATTAAATGCAAAACATACAACACTAAACTCTCAAGTAAGTGCAGAACTTTTGCTCATTGCGATAGCCATGAATAACAAACATTCTGGCCTCTCAAAAGTATTATTATCCATAATTTTCAATTCATATTTATGCACAACAAAGTGTATGCAAGAGTCCTATACTCAAAAGAGAGCATTTTAAATTACCATTTTTAGTAAAACTGAAACATATTATAATTTCTGAGTCTGGCTTTTTAAATTATTTTAAAGTAACTAATTTTCATATTTTATGCTTAAATTTAGAATTCTGCATTTAGGCATGATGATTTAGGTACTTAAACGTACACTTAGGGCCATTAGTTTGATAGCTAAAGGCTAGTTTATAGCAAGCACAAACAAATCATGCTACTTGAATCAGAACCACCAAAGGGTGTTTTCTAGTTTAAAAGTGACAATGATAGAGTACAGTGGGAGAATATAAAGGAATGTAATGCAGCTTTCTTTAAAAATACACACCATTTTATCATATTTCATAATATAACATACTGTCTAGCTATTCTTACTGAAGTGCATTTTTCCATTTGCCTTGTCTGTTTCGATTTGAGAATCCTCTTATTCAATTTTGTAGGTTATCCTAGTTGGAAATTTATTTGAGAAGAGAATTAAAACAGATTCAAGAGAATTCAGCTAAAACCTCAGTTATACTTGCAGCATACGCACACTTTTTTTCTCATACACCTCAGAAACGAACACATAGAATTACAAAAAAATTATTTTTTTCCAAACAAAAAAAAATGAAAAAGGTATGCTATAGAAAAATATATTCCACTACAAATGGATACAAGAATGTCAGATGTATAAGTAGATATGGAGGAATACAGTTTAAACACGCATATTGCAAACTAAAAAATTCTTTACATTATTTTTATCTTATATAAGTTTATCCATTTAAAAAGTTTTTTTTCTATAAATTATAGAATAGAATAGAATAGAATAGAATAGAATCAGCGTTACTCCATCCTGGGTGCAGAATCTGCCATTTGGACTTTTTAAATTTCATCCCTAAATTATCATTTAGACTGTGCAAAATTAATGTAGTGAAAGGTTACCTCAAGGATGATTCAGCTCCTTATAGCTCTGACGTCTAAAATACATGGGATTAAACCACTTTTCAGATCTTTATCCCTCTCTATTGATGCTAGAGAGTGTCTAGATGACTAATCTAGACCTTTAAGTATTAGATAGTTAAAGTTATATTAAATAAAATATTTTGTTCTGCACTAAAATGAATCACTGGGGAAAAAAATCTTGAGATAACTCAAAATTAAAAGAAGGCTGCTATATGAAGTAGTTGTAGATAACTGCCTGGATATTTACATTTATCTGAAGTAAGACAGCTGAAAATAAATTTTAAGGAGAAAACAAAACAAAACAAAACAAAACAAAACAAACTTCTTCAACTTTCTTCAGGAAAATTATGATACAGATAATTTTTGAGTTTCAGATTAATCTTAATAAAATCAGCAGCACCCTTTGCCAGAGTACAATAAAGTTTTATTTCCCAAAGGAGACTATGAAACACCTGGTGTGAAATCTTATAAATGCAAATTTTAAGATAGTTTTAGATTTCATTATCTGATATCTTAACAGATCAGATCTCATCTTTCTACCAGCAAATTTAGACCTTTAATTCACATGCAGATTCCAGTAATGGAAGTTGAGCCCTGCATCCTGAACTGGGGATATAGCTCAGAGATACATGCCATCTTGAACTCAAGATCTGTCCATATTAGTGTTAGGGCTCTGGGATCATTTACAGGCATCATGATCCCTTCCCAACCTCCCCTGGGGCTTCTGCCACCCTGCCCATGGCCCAGGACCCCATTTTGGTTCATCCCAGCGCTGTCAGTTCCTGCTCCAGCAGCCCTGTCAGAGCACCAGTCTCACGCCCTGTTTCTGGCCCTGCCTCCCAAATGGGCCTCTGACCTACATCATAGCTTTGTCTCTTGCCCACTTTCCTCCTCAGACTAGAGCCCCTGGATGGACCCTGGACCTCGGGCACCATTTGCCATCCCAGGGGCTGTCAATGCACCCTTCTGTCACCACCTACGCCCTGCCCACCGTGCTCAATCCCTGCTGGATGACACCCCTTAGGCAGGGGCATTGCCGATGCTGGGGTCACCCTCAGCTCCAGATTTATCCCAGCTCACGGAGCAGCCCACTCCTGTGGCTCCCATAAAATCAGCAAGAAGGGCAGTAGGACAGGAGTGGATCTTAAAGAACAAATCTCACTCCTTTGAGGGACAGAGCTGTGTGTTCTACAAACAAAACATGGGAGGTTTGTCTCAGCTGAAAGAAGAAAACATTTAATGTTATTCCTTCATGTGAGAGGAATATTACAGAGAAATCCAGTGCAAAATCCAGTTTTGCAAGCAAAAGCATTCAGAGGCAACAAACAAAAGTTTTGTCGTTAACTTTGATGGCATTCCTATACTGACATAGCCAAATCCAGGAAGAGTGCGAATACTGCACTTCGTATTGCAGAAATATGAGTCCATGCCAGAGACATAGACAAAAGAAAATAAGTTTTGCAGAGATGCAAAAGTATTTCAGAAGAACATGTTGAATCACTAAACTTCTTATCAAATTATTATCTGATTTTTATCAATTTCATGATGCCTGATCTTCTGTTTATGCTAAACTCTTACCTTAACAAAACAAAAAAGTACTGTCATAATACCATGACAGAAGCCTTGTTGTTGAATCCTTTATAGGAACAGAGTAACATAAAGGCAAGAAGGAGCCAATATATCCCTAATTTAACCCAAGACCAGACCATGTCCTGCAGGTCATTGTTGGCAAGGAACAAGCTATGAAAATAAACACACACACATACACATAATATGCCTGTCAGAGGGCTACAGTAGTGTGTATGCCTACACATACATATATATACATATTCAAATAGGCTGCCTTTACTGCAAGTGTCTCATAAGGAGAAAAGACAATTACTTAGGTACACTGACCATAAATAGCAAAACTGGGAGCAAACAAGACAAGTACAAACATCGTGCAAAGATCCATCTTCATTGAAATTATATACAGCCTGGTAGACATCAGGCTCAAGACCTCTGTGAGCTGAGAATTTATTTAAATGATCAGAAAGTGAAAATGCTAATATATTAAAGAAAAAAAAATCCCTTTGTAAACTGTAGTGGAATATAAAAAAAGTAATCTATGCAAAAAGTTCCAGAAAAACTCATTGAAAGTTTTCATTTTTAGTGTCAAAAATATGTATGACACAACATATATCATGTAATACACTAACCAAAATGAAATAAATGGAAAATATAGAATCCAAAATAAAACACGTAGAGTTAGCAAAATAAGAAAAAGTAGTTAAAATTGTTTGTTCAGCCTCTTCCTTTCTTGAAATAGACATGTTCTAATTGAAAGATTCAGTTCCAACAAAGCTTCAGTTTCCAGTAAAAAAAAATGCTTCATCAAAAATTTTCAATCACCTTTTGGTGACACAACTGCAAAACTTCCTGGCACCTACTCAAAGGTGGAGGAATTGCTTTTGTCTGGTGCAATACCATATGGTCATCCAATCTGTCCTGCAACCCCTCTTTTGTCCTTCATCTTTGTTCTGAGTTCTGATCAAAATAAATACCCTAATCCACTCCCTGAGTTCCTCAGGCCCTCCATTCACCTGAAACTTTAAGAGGTGACATGTTAGAGGTGAAATGCTCCTGTTTCTTTTTCAACTGTTTAGTTATTAATACTTTAAAAAGAAAATAATAGTTTATTCCTTTTCTCTGCACAATATGCCAGGCGGCCCGTATGAGACTCTCGACATCCATTTTTGCAAGGCATCATCATGCTATTTTAAAATTCTATGTATTTTCTGTAGAAAGAGCGACTAACAGCTCTGTTGAAATAACAAATTACTTGCACTGAGTAAATATATCTGATGGCAAATTAAGGTGAAAGCATAATTAAAAAGTTGCAGAGAAGTAGGCTTATAAGAAGAGTATTATGTTCTACACTGTTAATGTATGCTTAAGCACATCTAAAAGAGTAATTGTAGTAATTTAAATATTGCTCTGTACTGTATTTATTGCTGTATATAGATCCAGTAAGAAGTTTTTCATATTTGTTCAGTTGTCAGTCAAATATAGCAGAGCACTGGGCTCTTCTTGTGGCTTACTTCTTGCTTCACCTACTAATAATTAAATTGAAAATTTGTGACAAATGGTGATAACATGTTATATAATGATTTACCAGTTAATATTGCTAATACAATTTAACAGATCACAACCCCCAGGTTTTCCTACAAAATTGACTCTTGAATATTTTTTTCATGTTGGCAGCAGCACTTTCACCTCTCTGTAAATTTCTGTACTCCATTCTTCACCAGCCTAGATACTGGTGGATGTCCTGAGATTTCCTTTTCAGTGTTATACAAAATAAATTAGTATGAATAAGTATGGAGAAATTCCAAGGACCTGTGTTCACACAATTTGTTTACCAATAACAGTTAACAATTAAATGTACCCCCTCGATAAATAAGACAGGAGAACCAGTGACAACTGACACACAGAAGGCTGAAGTACTCAAAATTTTTTTCCTCAGTTTTCAATGGTAATCTCTTTTCCCTTTTCCCACAAAGAGTCCAAAGAGTTGCAGTCAATGGCTCAATGTCCAAATGGAAACCTGTAACAAGTGGTGTTCCTCAAGGATCCATACTGGGACCAGTACTATTTAAAATCTTCATCAATGACACAGTGCGATTAAGTGCACTCTCAGCAAGTTGCAGATGACACCAAGCTGAGTGGTGCAGTTGATTCACAATAAATATTGATATTATGGGGAATGAAGGGACTGAGAGCAGCCCTGCCAAGAAGGACTTGGGGGTACTGCTGGATGAAAAGCTGGACATGAGCCAGCAATGTGCACTCGCAGCCCAGAAGGCCAATCATATCCTGGGCTGCATCAAAAGAAGCGTAGCCAGCAGGTCGAGGGAGGTGATTCCGCCCCTCTCCTCTGCTCTGGTGAGAACCCACCTGGGCATCCAGCTCTGGGGTCCTCAGTACAGGAAAGACATGGACCTGTTGGAGTGGGTCCAGAGGAGGGCCACAAAAATGATCAGAGGGAGGGAACACCTTTCCTCTGAAGAAAGTCTGAGAGAGTTGGGGTTTGGAGAAATTCCAAGGACCTGTGTTCACACAATTTGCTTACCAATAACAGTTAACAATTAAATGTACCCCCTCGATAAATAAGACAAGAGAACCAGTGACAACTGGCACACAGAAGGCTGAAGTACTTAAAAATTTTTTCCTCAGTTTTCAATGGTAATCTCTTTTCCCTTTTCCCACAAAGAGTCCAAAGAGTTGCAGTCAATGGCTCAATGTCCAAATGGAAACCTGTAACAAGTGGTGTTCCTCAAGGATCCATACTGGGACCAGTACTATTTAAAATCTTCATCAATGACACAGTGCGATTAAGTGCACTCTCAGCAAGTTGCAGATGACACCAAGCTGAGTGGTGCAGTTGATTCACTAGAGGGAATATCAATAGATATTGATATTATGGGGAATGAAGGGACTGAGAGCAGCCCTGCCAAGAAGGACTTGGGGGTACTGCTGGATGAAAAGCTGGACATGAGCCAGCAATGTGCACTCGCAGCCCAGAAGGCCAATCATATCCTGGGCTGCATCAAAAGAAGCGTGGCCAGAAGGTCGAGGGAGGTGATTCCGCCCCTCTCCTCTGCTCTGGTGAGAACCCACCTGGGCATCCAGCTCTGGGGTCCTCAGTACAGGAAAGACATGGACCTGTTGGAGTGGGTCCAGAGGAGGGCCACAAAAATGATCAGAGGGAGGGAACACCTTTCCTCTGAAGAAAGTCTGAGAGAGTTGGGGTTGTTCAGCCTGGAGATGAGAAGGCTCCAGGGAAACCTTATTGAGGCCTTTCAATACTTAGAGGGGCTTATAAGAAAGATGGAGAGGGACTTTTTACCAGGGCCAGCAGTGACAGGACAAGGGGCAACAGTTTTAAGCTGAAAGAGGGTAGATTTAGATTGGACATAAGGAGAAATTTTTTATTATGTGGGTGGTGAAACACTGGCACAGGTTGCCCAGAGAAGTTGTGGCTGCCCCATCCCTGGAAGTTTTCAGGGTCAGGTTGGATGGGGCTTTGAGCAACCTGATCTAGTGAAAGATGTCCCTGCCCACAGCAGGGGGGTTAGTCTAGGTAATGGTCCCTTCCAACCCAAACCATTCTATGATTCTATGACTAGTTTTGAAATTAAAAAGTCACTCTAATATTAGTAGATTCAAAATACTTTCTCAGCAAAAAGGGGTAAAACTTGACCTGTACACATTAAGATAGTGTAATCAATGCGTCTGTTATGACTTTGCAATAATTAAAACATTAAAGCTACAGGGGTAATAGTGTTCCTATGTTATTGGCTGTATTTTGTTCTTAGTGATCCAGGGGTACAATGGAATACTGCTGACAATTACATAGTGACAGTTAGAAAGATGCATTGAAAATGGCATAAACATAGTCCCATCAGTTATCATCACAAAATTAGATGCGTCCTCTCTGATTAAAAAAAAAAAGATTAATTCACATTAATCTTACCAAAAAATCTTCATACATCCAGCCTAAATAGCAGCATATTGTGTAGTTAGAAATTAGGTAAACCTCAGAAGAATCAGTGATCCACATCACATCTATCTATAAATGAAACTTTTGTTGTTCTGCTTGCTTTTATCTTATGACTCCCTATCCTTTTCCCTAGTGATCTGAATGCTTTCCAAACTCTGCCACTGAACTTCATTAAAATGAAGCCCACAGTGCGCAGCCTAGCCCTCATTTTAGCACAATAAAGATGTAAAACTTATTATGTATGCATAAGGCAATCTAAATAAATCATTACTTAAATGTCTGTAATCTCCAAGTAAAATAACCTAATTTACTTGGAAACAATGTGTACAACTGAAATATAAATTATATAAATCCAGAATCAGGGATATAAAAAAATCATTTTAGTTTATTATTTGAGCAAATAGTCTTGCCCTTAAGGCAAAGGAAATTAAACTAAACTTCACCCTTCAGCCTTTTTTTATCCAAAATTACTTCCTATTTTTCTGATTCCGTTTCTGTCTAATTAAAACTTATTTCACCATTTATTTTCCTCAGTTAAAACGCATCACAAACGAAGTGCACTTCCTGAAAACCTTCATATTTGCTTCTCATACCTCATGTCTTACTAGTAATTCTAGAAAATGTTAATATACATGGCTTCTTATTTGCCAACTGTCTGAAACCAAGATTAAGGTGTCCAAGGAAAATGCTTACCTGAATTCTGCATTTTCTCATTAAAGACCCAGTTAAATCACATTCATTTACTTCAAAATGTCTTGCAGCAGATCCTCAGTGATACATGAGGTATACAGATTTTGTTTCCCTTTTTCACACCTAATTTCTTTTTCTTAATCTGTTCCTTCAGCTAGCTTTCAGTGTTACCTTCTCACGTTTCCTAACCTCTTTCCCAAATGATACACTTGATGTTTTCTCCCATTCACTGTCATCTGTCTCCATCATTTTCTTCACAGCACTTTCTTCCTGCCTGTGTTTCAAACTGTTTTGACATGCCATACCTTGCAGCTAGCCCCCCGATGCTCTCTCTCACTGTCCTCAACTCCCCTCTGAAATCTGCTGTCCTTCCCAGAACACAATGAACAGCAGATGCAGCATCCCAAAAGGGCTGCAGACACAGCAACCATGCAAAAAAGAATGGGAGCTGACAGCATTTGAGTGTAGTCACAACCAAATTATGGAGTGAGTTGCACCCATATTTGAAGCTACGTCCAGATTTCCACGCAGGGAATTCATGATCTATGCTATGGTATTGTGCACGGACATCCAAGAGTATGTTCACTCCCATTTCTGGGATGTTGGGTTGGAAAGTCAAAGCTGGTACTTCAGATTTGCTAATAATGTAAACCATGAAAACACCTAATATGAATACCAAAATACATTGCAAAGTTTTTTATAGTTCAAACAATAAATAAGAATATTGATATTCTTCCATAAATGAGGGGTAGATAGCATAGGTTATTGTTTTTAGTATGAAACCTAAGTGTTTCATACTAACACTACTGTTTCTCAATTTCTTTCTCAGTAGAAAAATAAAAATACTTTGCATATTAAACTCAGCATATGCTTCAGTAAGATTTCACAGTAATTTTATGCATTTCAATTACACACAAGGCACGAAATCCCCATTGTGAAAATAAAAAGTTAAAAACATTATGTAAGCACTGACACTGCATATTTAAGCAATAAAAAAAAAAAATGGAATCTTAGCAAAGTATTGTGCTTCTGGCTACAGAAGTGAAAAGACAGGTTTATCATTGGATTGTGTCACTTTTCATTTGTGTCCTAAAAAGCTTTCTCTCCTCCACTGTTTTCTGTTAGTGGCACTGATATTTCTCAAGCCCACTAAGAGGGGAAAAAAGATTAGGTGGCTTATAGCTATACCATGTCACACTGACCTTATCATGAGCTTGGTCCAGTGCCATGAAAGTAAAAAAGAATCATATGGCTGCTGTGGAAATGGTGAACACTGGACTGAATCCCGACCCTGGTTCTGACTGGCAACATTGCACTTCCTTCCCAATGGACTCTGTCCACACAACTGACATAATTTGCTCTAGAGGGATCATCTCGGGGTAGAAGCATTCTTTGGTTGTATAGCACTTTGGTTGCATGGCAGAGGAGGCATTGGTAGACCATCTCTGAGATATTCACCATAGCCATTGACAGTGCAAACCTCTTTCATAGTTATTTTGGTTTTGCCAAATGGAATTTTTTTTCCTAAAAATACTGAGTATAAACTGTACCCAGAGTCCAGGATATTAACATAAGTACCAACTTCAAGCCTGGCTGTGCCTTAATATAACTGGATAGCTCTACAGGGCACAGACAGGGCCACATCCAGAATATAGACTCATGAAAAAAATTACTTGTAACAGAGAGAAGAAGAAAATCATTAAACTAATGTGTAACAATTTAAGGATACCCTAAATTCTGGGACAGAGAAAATATATAGCTGGTTCTGGAGCTGCTATTTCTTAGATTAGCACTCTAAGGTCCCTTTATAGTCAATGGAGAGAGGCGACACTTGACTACATCTAAGGTGAAAGGAGAGTGCAGTTACCGGGACCTAATGGAGCTCACCAGGGCTTCTGCCTTGTCTATGTGCCTGGTTTTCTTCAATGAGCTGACTAAAAGGGAAGATCACCAGGTCTTCTCCCAAGACACAGTCAGCATGACATGACATGACAGTTTGGAAGGGCTTCTCTGTCACATCATTTAGATACAGCCTCTGAAACCTAGGGAGGCAACTCAGGCCAACTAAATTAAGTGTTCTTGTGCAGGAAGCTGAGCCTTTCTATAGGCAAGCCAGACTGCTCTAGGTGAATACCTTTCTTCTTCCATGAGTATAACGTGCAGTATGAATAGGGGTTTATAAGGAGCAAAAAAGATCTGCACATCTCTGTGCAATCATATGAATATGTTATTATCTTTTGAGTATAGATATTGTCTGAAAAGATAGTAAAATCAGCATCCTCCAGATTTTACATAATAGCCTAGATTACTGGCCCAAGAACTGCAAGACCTTGATTCATGCTCAAGAGGAGGGTCATAACCACAGACTCCAGGGATTTCCAGGGAAGAGATGGCACTGTGCCTTCAAAATTGGGCCACTGTGTAGCTAATGAAGCTAAGAGGGAGCCGCAGGTGGTTCTGATCTTGATGGATTAGAGCTGATACCACCTTCTAGTTCTTAATATACGATCTATATACAAGTTGTGACTTGTCACACAGTATTTACAGTCCAGAACTGCAATTTGTTATATTCAGTTCATTCCTGTGATAAGCCTTGGGAAGGTAGTGATAGTTCAGTTTCATAGTTGCAAACATGCTTTTTTTTACGGTTAAAATATTGGAAAAGCTTACTTATAAAATACAAAGCACTAATTCCTCTTCTTAACAACTCTTGGAGAAGCACCTTTTTTTCTTTTTGTTAGCTAAACTATTTCACATTGCTATATAATTACTTATACTACACTTTAAATAAACAGTCTCAACTGAGGTTTCTTATTTTAGAAACCAACAATACTATCAGGTGACTTTATAAATTAACCATCCAACTATTTATAGAAACTGTCTGTTAAACTACAAATATTGCAAATAAACATACCCTAGAAGCTCTTCTATTTCTAAATATTTATGAAATAACTAAAACATTTTAAACAAAGTATTTTCCAGCAATCCGTGTTTTCCTGAATTTTCCAAAAACACTCTAAAGAGTTTGTAAAAAAGGTCTTTTTCAATAAGAATGTTCCTAAAATTTTCCATATCAGGTCAAAATGGAAGTTTTCTTTGTGAACAAAGAAGGGCACACAAAAAGGGAAGAGAACAGAGAAGTGTCTTGTCTCAGTGTACTGTAGTTTTAAAAAACTCTGTGATATACATTACTCCTCTCTCAGATCCTGTTGAAGTAATGTCATAGAATCAAAGAATCATAGAATCATAGAATAGTTTGGGTTGGAAGGGACCTTTAAAGGTCATCTAGTCCAACCCCCCTGCCATGGGCAGGGACATCTTCAACTAGATCAGGTTGCTCAGAGCCCTGTCCAACCTCACCTTGAAGGTTTCCAGGGATGGGGCATCCACCACCTCTCTGGGAAACCTCTTCCAGTGTTTCACCACCCTCAGCGTAAAAAATTTCTTCCTTAAATCTAATCTAAATCTACCCCCCTTTAGTTTAAAACCATTCCCCCTTGTCCTATTGCAACAAGGCCTTACTAAAAAATTTGTCCCCATCTTTCTTATAAGCCCCCTCTAAGTACTGAAAGGCCGCAGTAAGGTCTCCCCAAAGCCTTCTCTTCTCCAAACTAAACAACCCCAACTCTCTCAGCCTTTCTTCAGAGGAGAGGTGTTCCATCCCCCTGATCATTTTCGTGGCCCTCTTCTGGACCCACTCCAACAGGTCCCTGTCTTTCTTATGCTGAGGGCTCCAGAGCTGGACACAATACTCCAGGTGGGGTCTCACCAGAGCAGAGTAGAGGGGCAGAATCACCTCCCTCCACCTGCTGGCCACGCTTCTTGGGATGCAGCCCAGGATACGATTGGCCTTGTGGGCTGCGAGCGCACATTGCCGGCTCGTGTCCAGCTTTTCATCCACCAGCACCCCCAAGTCCTTCTCGGCAGGGCTGCTCTCAATCCCTTCGTCCCCCAGCCTGTATTGATACTGGGGGGTGCCCCGACCCAGGTGCAGGACCTTGCCCTTGGCCTTGTTGAACCTCATAAGGTTCACATGGGCCCACTTCTCGAGCTTGTCCAGGTCCCTCTGGATGGCATCCTATCCCTCTGGCATGTCAACCACACCACTCAGCTTGGTGTCATCTGCAAACTTGCTGAGGGTGCACTCGATCCCACTGTCTATGTCCTTGATGAAGATATTAAACAGTACCAGTCCCAATACAGACCCCTGCGGGATGCCACTCATCACCAATCTCTATCTGGACATTGAGCCGTTGACCACTACCCTCTGGATGCAACCATCTGACCAATTCCTCACCCCCCAGACAGTCCACCCATCAAATCCATACGTCATTGCCTGGCAATTCAGCAATCCATTGCTCATGGAAATTTGCTTTCTAACTAAATAGTTTGAAAGGCAGCAGTTAACAGCTGCTTTACCATAACTCACACTTAAAAGTTCTTATCAAGTACTGCACACAAAATAAGTATGCATTCAGATACTCAATTCTACTACCCTGTAAAATAAATTGCACAATCTGCTTCAACTAAACAGAGGTTGCAAAACTGCATTCTAACAACTGCAATTGGACCTACGAGTCAATAGTGTAGATTTATGGGCCAGGAGGACATATTCTTCTTATAACATTGCATGGTAGTTGCTTTTAATTAGGCAAAACACTCCCTTCACTAAAACAAACAGCTATAAATAAATATACCACTATTCCACATGCAGCCTGTATATAAGTAGTTTTTTCTCTTTTAATAAAGGTTGCAGACAACCTAGGTGTAACAGGTGGAACAACCTAGCAAGATAAATAAAATAAGTTTTCTACTGTCCACATCTGTCCATGCATGGGAGAATACTCCCCGCACTTCAATGATGTAAGCATTTAAATACACTTTTGATGACAAGTCTATATTTTAGGGCATGTAATCAAGGTGCAGAAACAGAATTCTGATACCCTCACTAAGGAGAAAAGTTCCCAGCAGTCACGAAACTTGCTCAAAATCTCTATATGAGTGTGTCAAGAAATGGCTAGAGCACAGGCTGAGCACACCACCTGTAGACATCCATGCTGCCTACCTTCTCATTCTTGCTCTCTCACAGGTGTGGGTCCTGGGCCACATCACCTACCTCTTTCCCAGAAAATGTCACGCACAGTTCAATGACAGCAGAAGACAAGGACTGCTCCATTCGGAGGTTTAGGTGTAGCCACCTTGTTTAGGTGTGATCTTTGGTGTGCAGTTACCCTGATGTGCCATGCCATTTGTATTTGGCCTCAGAGCTACACAAAGAGGCCCTGGACTCACTAGTTTACTAGTACAGGCACAGATGAGTCAGTGTTTCTCCCTCCCCTCAGCCTCCCAGCAAATACAGGAATCTGAATTTGCTCATCTGTTGCAGACTACTTTGCTTGTCAAAGAAGGCTTGCCTGGTCTGTTTCTCTACCACATCTTCCATGGATGAGTGGTTTTCAATCACTGTTAGGCAGAAATCGTATCTCTGAACACAGCTGTGCTCTGTGCAGCCACCTGACAATAAGTTTCAGCAACATTAAAGCATTACTAGCCTGGGATCCACAGAAAATGTTTGTCTCCTGCTGCTGAGATGAAGTAATTGGCCCGTCAGGGGATGCCTGCCATCAGGGAGATTCAGCTGGTACAGCTTGATGACTTCCATTCTCCCCTCTGCCTCCTTATTTACTCCTAGTTTTTTATCCCAATTCTCCCTTTTTCTCATCTCTGTTTCCCATCCTAGCATCTCACCCTGAAGCTGTTTCTACTTCAGAGTTGTTTCAGGAAAGTGCTCACCAGAAGAAATGGAACAGCTAGATTTCTCACATCTCTGCACCAGGAGAGAAAGAGGCTGAAGGACCGCATCTGGACATCTCAAAACTCCCAAACCTGTGTTTTTAACTTAGCCGGAGGCTTCAGAAGAGAACAGAAAAGTTTTTTTTTTGTCCAAGTCAGTTTGTTCATCCTCAAAGTGGATAAAAAGACATAATTTTATATTAATTATGAACTCTTATTTTTTAAAAGAATAATACCTCAGCTAGTGTTAGCACTTGGAAGCTCCCCAAAGCTTATTGGATTACTTATTTGCAAAACTTAAACTAATTTGTGTCTGCAAGGAGAAATATGATTAAAGCAGAAAGCAGCATTAAGTCTTCTTAACAGCTGTCTGCAGAACAAATATATGAGGTGCAGGAAATGAGTTATTTAGAAGTGCCTACAAACCATAAATATAATTCTTCATTAATCATGTTTAGAATTCTTCAGATTTCATTACTTGCAAGTATTAATCTTAGGCACCCATCTTATTTTTGTATATAAGGCGTTGTGGCAAAAACCAGAACTCATATATACAAACATATAAATTTTAACATTATGGATTTTTTCCTTCTCCAGACTTGATAACAGATATAGCGAGAATCTTACTGCGCTTTCATTTCTGTAACACAAAAATATTCCAGGCACTAATTTCATACTCGCATGGGCTGCATTTTCACTCTACTGTGGCAGCTCTAGAGGTACATGCAGAAGCAAAATCCCTGAACAGCTCTCAGAAATTCAGGAGGAGGTGCAGATCTTAAGAGAAATTCTGAGACAGCAGTGGGTGACCCAGTAGATGTATGTGTTGATGGCACATGGCTTTTCTTATATTTGAGCTACATTCAGCCATGTCTAAGGTCATCACAGGGCTGGGAACAGTAGTGTATCTGCCCTGTAGCCAACCTCTGAACAGATTTAAAAAGTGCACATCATGTTACAGTGACTTTCATGACTGTCTTGATCTTATAGGTAGCACTAGCAGGTCTTTAATCACCAGAAGGTACATTTAACAGCTTGCAAGAAAGAAGGGTTGAACTCCATATGAATACTCTGGTCATCAAAGTGGAGACACAGACGACTTGGATAGCTAGCTGACGTGATGGTACAGGTATTCCTACTCAATGAATGTTAACACTGTTTGCTGGGAACACAGCACTATTTCTGCCCTGGAGACAGAGGCTGCAGTTCCAAAACATTGGCCATCATGTGTAAGACTGGTGTCCACAGCGTTCATGCATAAATCAGCCATGCTCATCAGTAAGGTTTTGAAGTATGATATAATAATCAGAGTAAATCATGAACCCCTCTTAATGAGGATGGCTAAGAATATGTATCCCACAACAGACCTGAGGAAACAGGTCCAATGGGACTGCTCCTAAAAAATCTTTGCTGCAGATGTCACAAGTTTCACGGACCATGTCTTAGGTCCAAGACTGCTCCATGCCCATGGGCGATACTGGGACAGTCAGTATTGCTGGGTAGGCACGAAGGAAGCAGGCTAACGTACTAGCTTTCATCAGGCTGGCCTATAAGAGTGGCTGAGCACAGCAGCACAGCCATGAGAGGTTTTTTATTTTCTTTTTTAGTAGACTTATTGCCATCTCAATTTTAAATTTATAGGAGAGTTGCTATTGATTTCAATGGAATAGAGTCAATTTCTGACGCATGAATGCAAGTCAGAGAAGTATATTGTCAGGAACATATAGAGAGAAATCAATAAGGCAGTGGTGTGGAATGGGCAAAAACATTGGACTGAATTTTGACTAGATTAAAACCATGCAAGTGCATGGGCAGTGGAAGGCTTCTTAGTGGATTTCTGTTTAGTTGTCTCCAAGAGTACATGAGAAAGAAAAACAGTGGCCCATGTCTCTACCAATTACCATTGAACTAGGCAAATCGTGCATTCAACAGTATTATACTCAACAGAAGAAGAAACAGGACATACATGGTGACTAAATCACAGTCTCCCTTGAGGGTGCATAAAAGAGTCTAGTCAGGGCAGATTATTATCACATACCTTGGTTCTAAAAAAAAAAAAAAATTAAAAAAATATATCTCTCCTCTCTGCTCTTGAGTAAATCTCTTCTCATGAAAATTCAGCATAAATTCAAGCATTTAATTTCAAAAATCTTCAGAACAGAGTACCACTGTCATCATAATTGTATGATGACACTAAGCTGAAAATACAAGCAGTATTCTGCTAAAAAAAAAAAAAAAGTTATTTTATATTCAGGAAAATAAGGATCAGTATAACTGAAGAGGAGGCTAAAACATTCAGCAGAAGTGATATAAGGTAAATTCAAAAAGAAAACTGTCAGTGCTTAACTAAATACAGACCAGGTTCTTTACAATACACCACTGCCTCCTAAACCTATCCAGTAATGAGCTCTTTCCTACGCTTCCCCTTTGCCATTTTATTTTGTTAACAAGCCCTCACAATTTTTCAGATTATGAAAACATCAAAATCTACATTTCTCTGGCTACTTCCTGTTTGGATATTGCAAAATTCACAGAATATGATCTTGCTCACGTGATATTGATATTCTGCTGATATATATGCTATTTGAAAGCTTTAAGTACACTCAGATGAATTCTTCCTAGAGGCCAGATGACACTTCAAAAAATCTTTTCTTCCGATAAAACTATCTGTTTGTCACAGGCTTTCTGCAATTTTCTTTTTTTGAATCTTTTTGCTATTAGAGCCATTTGCATGAAAACAGGAGGTTTGTTTCTGGGAGTTTGTGTGTTCGTTCCTCATTTTAAGCTGTTATCTTCTAGGTGTAACAGCATAATCCTGTCTGCTGAAATGAGGAGTAATATCACAAACATGATGTTTCTATTTTATGAAAGAATAAACTTCAAGCATAGACAAACTCTTAAAAGTGGCAAGAGGGAACAGAGAGGGGGGCACTGCAGGGGTGGCTTCTGTGGGAAGATACCAGAAGGTTCTCCTACACCAGACAGAACCAGTGCCAACTGGCTCCAAGATGGACCTGACACTGGCCAAGTCTGAGCCAATCAGTGACGGTGGTAGCGCCTCTGTGATAACATATTTAAGGAGTAAAAAACGTTGCACGGCAGCTGTGAGGGAGGAGTGAGAAACTGTGAGAGAAACAACTCTGCAGACACCAAGGTCAGTGAATAAGGAGGGGGAGGAGGTGCTCCAGGCACCGCAGCACAGATTGCCCTGCAGCTCATGGTGAAGACCATGATAAGGCAGGCTGTCCCCCTGCAGCCCATGGAGGACCACAATGGAGCAGATATCCACACTGTAGCCCATGGATGACCCCACACCAGAGCAGGTGGACATGACCTGAAGGAAGCTGCACCCCATGGAAAGCCCATGCCAAAGCAGACTCCTGGCGGGAGCTGCAGCCCATGGAAAGGAGCCCACGCAGGAGCAGGTGTTCTGGTAGGACCTGTGGCCCATGGGGGACCCACGCTGGAACAGTTTGTTCCTGAAGGACTGAACCCCGTGGCAAGGATCCATGCTGGAGCAGTTCGTGAAGAACAGCAGCCTGTGGGAAGGACCCATATTGGAGAAGTTCATGAAAGACTGTATCCCATGGGAGGGACTCCATGCTGGAGCAGGGGAACAGCATGAAGAGGAAGGAGAGGCAGAGACAAAGTGTTATGAACTGACTGCAACCCGCATTCCCCATCCTCTGTGCCACTCAAGAGGAGGAGGTAGAAGAGTCAGGAGTGAAGTTGGGCCTGAGAAGAAAAGAGTGGTGGAGGGAAGATTTTTTTAGTTTTGTTCTTATTTCTCACTATCTTAATCTGTTACAAGTAATTGGCAATAAATTAAATTAATTTCCCCAAGTTGAGTCTGTTTTGCCTGTGAGATTAATTGCTGAGTGATCTCCCTGTCCTTATTTCAATCCACAAGCTTTTTGTCATATTTTCTTCCCCTGTCCTGTTGATGGAGGGACAGTGATAGAGCAGCTTGGTGGGCACCTGGTGGCCAGCCAAGATCAACTCACCACAGCTATTTTGATGTCAATAAAAACTGTACGCTCAAAAAATGCAAACCTCACTATTAAAAATCCATTAAGAGTTTTTCTTTCTTAAAAAAAATATATATGAAATCTAAACAATACAGTGTGTATTGTGGGTACAGTCTTATAGGCTGTAGTTTCTACTTGTTCAAGATAAAATTATAACTCTGTTCATAGGCCTAATCTTTTTTATCACTCATAATTTATTTGTGGATAATAACCGTCTCCTACAACAAAAATATAGCCAAACACCTCTACATTTTGCCATCTTTTCAAACCTGATTTATAAGAAATCCTTGAACCTAGCTATGAAATTTGTATCTCAGACTATTTTCTTGCTTGTTATACTCACATTATCATAATATACCTGTTATGCTTAGTTTAGTAGTTTGAGTTTCATAGAAGATTAGATATTCCCTGGTTCAAAATGTTTCCAGAACAAAATTGTAAAGGTTAGCATAATCCTTTTATACTCATAAGAATTTAGTTATTCCACATTATGAATAATTTTAAAATTTGCCTAAATTAAGGAAGGATAGTTGGCAGCAGAGGCAGGTGAGGGAGAAGGAAGAGACTCTCAAGAAATTTCCTCCCTTTCTCTGCAGGTAGTTTTGCAAAAGTTTTGACCACCACACTTTCACAGGCAGATGGCAGAATGTTCAACAGATGCTTAAACAAATCACTAATGTTAAATGCATGATCAATTATTGGCTACATTTAGAGAACTCAGGACCTTAGGATTTTGCTTACGAAATTAGTTGAAGTGGGGTTTAAATATTCTTTACGTGCTCGGGGAATGGGGATCTGCCAGTGTCAATTCTATTTCTGAGAAAAGTGTTTACAGCTCATCAACAACCTGAACCTATACCCATGCTCAAAACAGGGACCTTTTAATACTAACTACCTTGACTGCTTTGAAACATGACCAACTTTTTTTTAACTGATAGCCAGAAGTAGGAAGTTGCCACCAATATTACCCATGGTGATGTTTTATTAGAGAGAGACTGCGGAAAATTAAATAAATAGAACATTAACACACCCTCCACAGATTGTCTGACCCCATCTGTTTATCAAGTGTCTCCTTTCCTTTCCTACATAGGAATGTTACCCATTTTGAACCCCTACCCTCTTTCCACCCTGCCCATTCATTCAGGAAATATTTTATGTAATGATACCTTGATTTTAGATTTCTGCTTTTATTATTGTGTGGAATTTATGTTAACATTTCTCTGAGGTATTAAAATCTACAGGGTACGGTTATAGCTACTGATCTCATCACCTCCTTGACACTCATAGCACTTCAGTAACTTAACTAAACTTTTGCAAAGTCTCGGAAGGCTAGTAAACATTTTCTCATTCTTAGGATTTATCTGTTTACACTATTTTAATTTGCTAGAGATCATAAAAGATAACCCTTCATCCTCCATACCATCATGACCTTTCTGAATGAGAACTGCCATAAAAGAAAACACTGCAGCATATCAAATCTTTATGACAGTGTCTGGCTGACTGTTCTTTCAACAGCTTGCTGATTTCCTAATGATCTTTCTTTCTTTTTTATTTCTTCAAACCCATTTATTTTCAGATTAGTATTATCTGCCACGGACGTACACTCTCTCTCAGTACAATATGCCTCCTTTCAAAAACTGAATAAAATAAAATGATAATATTTATTAAGATTACTTCTCAAAATAAATATAGTGATATGTATATAAGCACTTCCCTTGGTAACAGGCAGGGAAACACCCAATGTTATTGCCAAATATTATTGCCCAAGGAATTCAGATGTTCAACTATTTAAGAACAACATATGTAATATTTCCTTTACAGCAGAGAAATTCAAGATGGACTATGATCCATATTTTCATCTAATAGTTGTAGTCAATGGTGGGACACATCAGGTTTACTAAATTGAATCTACAGTTTGCAAAAGGAATGTGTCTCTTGGAAATTCAGTACAATACCTAGCCAAACCTGGGATATTTGAAGGAAATTATTAGCATGTTAAGAAACAATCTAGCAATGTTATCATAACTGTCTTTAAGGATATAAGTAAGGCCAGGTTTATAGGAAGAAATAACCTCTTTTATTAGACCAGTTGACACAGTTAGAGAAAACAGACACACAAGCTCTTCTTCAAATCCTGAAAATTTGCATGCTTGAAAGCATGTCACTTTTTTCCAGCTACATCATCTGGTTTATTAAAGTTTATTACCTTTCCCAAGACAAAAAGAAGCACAGGTCAAAGATTGATAACAACTCAAAAGATGGCATTATATAATTATGGAAGTGTTGCCTGCATTTATTATTTTTCTCTATATATGCGTATTTTTCAACCAGTTTCCTGAATTATACACCTGCAATCACTTATGCCTCTGTTCAACATTCAACACAGAAGTAATGCCAACGATGGCAAGAGCAGGGAAAAGAAATGTTTTTGCATTGGAAATGTTACAATTGCCTTAATGAAATAATCTTCTTTCTAATTCTTTTCCTCTGATATCTGTGGGAAGCCAAGGTTCCTTTCTATAACTGCATTATTATTTTGTAATACATACCAAAATGAGGCCCTGATTTCCTTTGGAGTTTCTAACATTACTGTAAACTAAACCCTAAAAATATCAATATACATAGAAAGAAAATATTTTCAAATTAAACAAAACAAAACAAAATAACAAAAAATTAGTATAATGATTCCTCAACCAGGAAGGACATAAAATTGTACTGGGCAAAAGAAATAGGTGTGCAAATTACACATACATAACTGGATGCCATTTACTTTGAATGTCTGACCTCTAATTTTCAAAGACAGTCCATTTAATTAAGGCATGTTATTCTTGTACTCCTCATTAGAACCACACTCCTAAAATAATGACTGTTCAGAACCTCATCTGTTAGACTGAGCTTCCCATTTGACTTCCTGCTTTTCAGAACTGTTTGGTCTATTAGCCATTCACAAAAAAAATGCCTGATCCATTTTGGCATACTGTCCTAAGGAAAGGTGGGCCCCTCTTTGTAGGCATATAGGAAATTTCAGCAGCTAACTTCCATCTTTTTTTTTCTTTTGCCTGATGAAATCCTCCAATAAATAGTACTAGCAAAAGTAACAAAAGGATTTTTTAAAATATGAAAGGAAGTCTTTATTTTAGAGCAAAGTCACAGGTCCAAGTTTAACTTTAACATACTGCCTGTGGTGGCTTGACCTTGGCTGGATGCCATGTGCCCACCAAGCCACTCTATCACCCCCCCCCTCAACAGGATGGGGGGAGAAAATGAGATGGAAAAAAACTTGTGGGTCAAGATAAAGGCAGTTTAATAAAGCAAAAGCAAAGGCCACACGTGGAAGCAAAGGAAAACAAAAGATTTATTCTTTACTTCCCATCAGCAGGCAATGTCCAGCCACTTCCCAGGAAGTAGGGCTTCAGTACGCATAGTGGTTGCTCCAGAAGACAAATGTAATAATGAATGCCCCCCTCCCCCACTTCCTCTTAGTTTTTATTGCTAAGCAGACATCATATGGTATGGAATATCCCTGTGGTCAGTTTGGGTCAGCTGTCCTGGCTATGCCCCCTCCCAAGATCTTGCCCACCCCCAGCTGACTGGTGAGGGGGGAATGTTGGAGAGACAGCCTTGATGCTGTGCCAGCACTGCTCAGCAGTAGCCAAAACACTGGTGTGTTATCAACACCCTTCTAGCTACCAATACAAAGCACGGCACTATGAGGGCTGTTATGGGGAAAAATGACTCCATCTCAGCCAGACCCAATGCACTGTCAGTTCCAAAAAACTACATACAAGCATTTTAAGGTTGCACGAATTATTAAAACTTTGCCTTCATTATGTTTCTGTGTCTTACATTTCTTCCTTTCTTAATTTTTTATCCTACTGTTTCTCTTCTGAGAAAAATCAGAAATTATGTCTGGGACAATTATGACTGGGAGAATTTTGACTTTGAGTTTTATTCCAATGTGGGGCAAAAACTGAAAAAAATTAAATTTCTTATGCCAAATCTCAACAATTTGATTTGAAAACATGAGAGTTTCATTTTCTCACATTTCTAGTAAAAATAAGTCTCATCCCAAAATGAAAAAGTTTCTTCTTTACTTCCTTTCTAGTCAGTTCAACATAAAAAATTGTTTAAACATTCTGGTATATTTTCTCATGTGAACTTTAGTACAGGAGCATAATTTCTCCATGCTCTTCTAAAAGCCAGGTTCAAAATGTACGAAGAGCTTCATGGATCTTATGACTTCACCACTTGTGAAAGGAAAGTCTGCATTCATTATGGAGGGATACTCTTTTTCAGGGGCTACAGGCTCTTGAAAAGAACTCATGACCAAACTACAAGCTGATTGAGATAAATACTGACAATGAAATGCAGTTTAATGTTTTGATTAAGTGATTTGAAACAAAATGTTTTGCATCAATTCACAAGTTGTATTTTTCAGGCTGACATAAAATTGATTGAAAAGAAATATTTTCTAGCAACTCTTGCAGTAGAAAGTTGCAATTTGCTTACCATTTGTGTATGTGTATATGCAGAAACTTCATTTTCCACCAAAATACATTCCTGACCACCTGCAATAATGAAACTATAAATTAGATAGTGTAACATTACAATGCTGGCAACAGCAACATGAATCTGCAAAAAATCATCCCTGTCATTGGTGCAGAATACTCCTATGTATAACATTTCCTTCAGATTTTCCCTTCCCACTACTGAATCATCAACTAAGAAAGAATTTGAGTTACCAACAGCCAAAGCTAGCAAAGTGAGCTCATATGTACAACAGCATATGTGCATCACATTTATTTGGTCTCAGTGAGTCTTACATAAGATAACGAAACAAAAGAGATCCTAGCACTGTAAAGCATTAATAATGAAAGCATTTCACTTCAACCAAGTTACTCATTATGTGACAAGCAATAGATGCCCAAAATAATATTTCAGAGGTGGGGTTTTTTTGGAGGTTTTTTTGTATTCTGTGTGATGAGCAAGATAATACAACTCATCATTACCTATTCAGTACATAGGAAAGCAAGAAAAGCCACCTGGAAATTTAAAAAGCCAAAAAATACATCATTGCAGTGGGGGAACCAATACCAAAACTATTAATTTTTGCATTGGTTTTCATATTAATTACTTTCTTCATTTTCAATGCAGATTTAGCTGTACTGCAAATTTACCTTTCTATCCTCATAATCTCCAACTGTAGCCAAAGGTAAAAAACTCTTAAAAACTGTCTTTGTAGTAATTTCTGGCTGAGTTTCTGGGACTCAATTTTAGAGGCTGATCTCAAATTCCCACACCTACGCTATCTCAGATATAAGTAAAATGATAACATGAAGATAAATCATGCACTTTATTTTAGAGATTAGAGGGGGGGTTGCTATTTTTAAATTTTCTGTGGAAGAGTTATTATTTTATGTTCTAAACTACCAAGGTAGATCTCTACTTTTCCACGTACCCATATAACCCAATGGTGTCAGTGCCTGTAAACCCACAAGAGAAGTCTGTTCTTCTTTAATTTATAGAAAATCTGTAGAGTGGTTAATTTGTAGGACTAAGACAGATAGACCTTAAGTTCTTATTTCTAGGAAGAAATAGCAGACAGAAAGACTACACCATAGAAATATTCTGAAGAAGACAAGAGCCAGTGTTAGTGTTTTCCTTAAGCAAAGGAAGCATTGTGGGACACATATGGACAATTCAACAGACTAATGAGCAGGTGAAGAGCTTATCCAAATCATCAAAAACTAATAGGAAATATCCAGCCATCAAAAGTGTTTGTGAAGTGTGAAATACAGTCTGAAGAATGCTATCTTATTCCCTTGAAAATGTGTTATATTGTCATGAGTCTAATCAAAATTTATAGTTCATGTTGGATCACTCAAGTATTTATATTTTTATTCTTTAGTTTCCAGTAAAGACTCACATTAGCAGAAATAACAATTCATCACTTACAGTGGAAAGCTGAGCTGTAAGACCACAGGTGTCTTCTACTATTCTGTATGCACCCACCTAAATATTTTGAAATTTCATCTAACTACGCACATCATTGCAAGTGTTTTACATCTTGGCAGCCTCCTTAGTAACAACTCACCCTTCTTCTGTACTCACCAGAATATCTCATTAGCATCTTTTCATGTTCATGTAAAACTTTTAATTACAGATTATCACCAGAAAATAACATTTTCCTTCTTCTGAATGGAGACATTTATAGCCTCAATCTGATAACACCCACCATTTTGTCTCAGTCTCAGTTCTAATCACTGGTTTTGCAACTTCATCACATGAAAAAAAACAATTAAGACACAAAGTAAAACCATATGCATTAAAACATGGCTTATAGTGAGACATTATAGAATTTCTCTGGAACAACCTCTCACATTCCTTTGGGTGTTGAATATGAACTGAATAGTGGTGTTTAGGAAAACTCACAAAATCAAAGCTATATGTGCACTATAGCTCAGTTTCCTCTGGTCTGTTTTTCTCTTTGGTTCCAAAGGACAGTGCCCACATGCTCCTCAATAACAGACTGCACTGCTTTCCGGCACAATTCACCAATTGCATATGTAATTCAGCCTTCCTAACATCTCATTCTTACAGTTGCAGCAGATATCTGTGTTTCTTCCTCCTTTCTTTAGCAGGAGAGAGTAAAGGCCTTTTCCCCCATTTTACAGCCAATTTTTGCATAACCCTTCTCAGGATATCACTAAAATAGAACCTTTTTTTCCTTTCAAGGGCAGAAGAAGAAAAATATATTTTTGCATGTTTTCTCCATAGGAAGGAGAATTTGTGCTCTGCCTCCACCTCTAAATGAGTTAATATAAATCTCTGGAACACCTGAAAAATAACCAGGTCTACGTTTTTTAAAGTTGTCTAATACCGATGCCCAGGTAGCTTACTTGAGGCACCAAAAGGTCCTGCTGTGTTCAGAACGTAAACAGCTGAAGAAAGCCTGTGAGGTCTACAAAATATCTTACTCGAAAAGATACAAGGGAAGGCAGAGGCAATCCATCATGCCCCATAGCTTTGAAGATTTGATAATATTTGACACTGAGATTATGACACTACAAGGGGATATTATCAAACATTTGGAAGAGTGTGATTTACCACAGCCCTAACACCGTCCCCACCCAGTGCCCATTTGCACTGCTTAACTGCATCTCATGACTTCTCTGATCATAAGTCATGAATGAGTCAAATAAAAGCCCTGGAAAGATCAAACATGCTGAGATTAAAGAGTCTAGAAGCAGCTGTGATGTACCAAATATTGAGTAATACTACACCTTTGACTGATTGTGAAACTTTGTTCATTTACAGCCAAGTTTCTGTTGCATTTTCTTCTCCTCGAGATTTATGTCCTTATTTGCATGTTGAT
This sequence comes from Pygoscelis adeliae, assembly GCF_000699105.1. Classification (NCBI taxonomy): domain Eukaryota; kingdom Metazoa; phylum Chordata; class Aves; order Sphenisciformes; family Spheniscidae; genus Pygoscelis; species Pygoscelis adeliae. The sequence continues at coordinate 2,269,484 of NW_008824716.1, read as the reverse complement.
GCACTTTGAGTCAGAGCAGAGACTCACTAAGCAGATATGGAATTACAGCCCCTTTAAAATGAGACTATGAAGTGCACTGTACACCTGCTTGTATAATCTGTAAAGATAATGCTGCAGACTATACTCAGAATAAGATTGATTGTGTTTACATATTAAATATTATTTGAACATGACAATGTGATAATATGAAGGTTCAAGCTCTTTCTAATTTCATTCTCCCCTTCTCAGTAAGAATCATGAAACTCAGACTTGGCCCTTCCATGGGTTATATGTACCTTATCTGAATATTCAAAGCACTCTGCCAAAGCCAAATTTAAGAGGCAGGTGGCACTTCATGAAGAGAAATGAAAATGTAGCTGAATAAAAAAGGTCTTGACAAGGATATATGTCTTGTGGGAGAATATTAGATACATGGCAAGGACAAGAAAATGGGATGCTAGGAAAGATTTTTTTTTTTTGTTGTTTTCCTCTTTAGGATAAATTCTGAAGGTGTATCAGTGTTTGATTTCTGCTTTTGAAAGGAAGAAGCATGGGGGGGGGGGAAATGGTGGATTATCCCTTGGCTAACTGTAAAAATGGCTTCAGAAACAAATGGATTGCCTCAAATGCCAATCTGATAAATACACTGAAATTACTTTTTAGCTTATACTTTTCAATGCTAATTTATTCCCCTTTCTCCTCTCACAGATCAATTGCATGTCTCGTTTTCCTCTGCTATTTAATTAGATTTGGGCTTCTCAGCCTGCACAGAAGAAAAAGTGAGATAGCTAAACTGGTCTGGCAGAACAGAAGAGGCATTCAGTACAGCTGTGTCAGAGTCTGGAGTTTCATTTCTTTGTCAGATTTTCTTTCTGTTTACTTGTTCAGACTGAGAGGTTGCCCTCTAAATGCTAAATTAGCTCTAGTAGAAGACAAAGCTGACTGTAGCCATAGCAGAACAAGAGTTCCCAAGTTTTTGGAAATGGAAGTTTCTATTGAAATGGAGACAATATTTTCTTGGAATTCTCTTGGGAGTCTTACAATACTGGAAATGACAACGAAATGTAGTATAGCCTTTTCGAGGTAGGAAAATCTTTTTAAAGGGACAACACTTCAAAACACCACAAGAATATGGTAATGGATAAATCCTTCCAGACAGTAAAATATATTCTACACAAAGATAAATCTGCAGAAATACTTAATCTATAGTAATTTTTGACTAAAAATATTAACAAGATAGTTTCTTTGGCACTGTGATGAAAAAGAAGCCTGATTCAGAAGATAAAAATAGAATGAGAAATGCCGGGGTTTTTGTGAAAAAACTTGAGTTCTTATTGAGAAAGAGTAAACATTTCTGAGCTTCTGGGAAATAAAAAGTCACTCAGAAAGCACAGTCTTAGGAGACATTTACTATTCACTTTGAAACAACCCACCCATACAACACAGCCAATAGGACATCAGATAAATCGACAGATAAGCACTTCTTTCCCATCCCATCAGGAAAACAATTCTACCACTGGGTATGAAGGTCCGTAACAGTTCTCAGACACTGTTTTTGGTTTCTGTCAATAAGATCTTAAACAAGATAAACTTGTTCCATATGCTTAGGAAATAGCCACTTTTAAGTTTTCTGATGAATGCTTTTATAAAGTTACATGTAAACAAAGGTTCAGTTTCAGCCTCAGGAGAGAAAAGTTCTGCTCATTTAGGTGCTTGGAGCTGTCAAGAAGGTAGATTAGATGCAGCGCACAAAATGAATTTCTGAAGGCATCACCAGCTAAGGACAAATGTTAGTCATTAGAAAAGCCTACAGCCTGGTTCAAAAAATCACATTAGACCCTCTCTGCTGACAGCCTCATTGGCTGATGGCAAAGAAAAGTTGCTCACAAAAGAAGAAATCATAGCGTAACCATGAAGCAATGCCAGTAAGTCAAAAATTCTCTCATGGCCTTATGGAAGGCCACACCTTTCATCCATCCTTAATACAAGTTTCCAAGTACGATCTTAGTGGCAAGAATTTTGTGGACTGCAAGAGCATGAACCCAGGAGTTGTTAGGTTTAATTCTCTTTACCTGTGTGGCCAGGGTGCTGTTATCTTGCCTTAGCACTGTTGGAGCAGACTGATAGAGATGAGTCCCTCTAGGCATATAAATCTTGGATTGCTTCTGGAGATGTTTCTAGTAAGTCTTCCACTGAGTGTGCTAGAACAGATGCACCAAGGACCACCCCTACAAATATGTTGACATACTTAGCCATGTAATTAATTCACTGCAGAACACTGTTATTTGACAAAGGCCCTGTTGGGATAGCTGCTTCAGGCTATATAACTTTCAAGACAACGGCTTTTGTACATTTTCTGCAACTGTATGTACCTTTTGTTGCTCATGATTCATACATACATCAAATACAATGCCTAAAGGCTTTTCTGTTGACATTGCCAACTTGATTAATCAAGACTTGTTGATTTTTCAGCCTTGAAAAAAAAATCAAGTTTAATCTTTTAATTATGGATGCTTGCTCTCTAAATGTCACAGTAACAACTTCTTCATACTCTCAGCAAGCCAGCACTTTAGAACACACTGCAAACTTTTACTTGAAACTAGAGAAAAATCATGAACTTTATATATGTTATATTTTTTCTCCACTTTTCAGATTTTTTCACCATTTAGAACTTTCTACCATGATCCAGAAATACCTTCTGGATCCTCTGAAATGGAGTTCATACAGTATTGCCACTGCTAGCAACAGGCCACAGGCTTTATACTGGGTTTGCTGCTCCTTAGGACTGAGGTTTGTCAGGCTTGCTTTGTCTGAAATTATTTTGACTTGTCTGCCACTTTGTTCTAGTTTTTTTTAGATGTAGTAGATTTTTCCTAATGAACAGGTGGCTAAGCCTAATTCATTTCACTTTTGCTAATCTCTGTATGGTATAATCATAATTTTATAAAGACAGTAATAACAAGTAGTTATTCTGTGCAGAATGAAGTATTTGTGACATTGAGATAACGATGGAGTGTAGAGGAATACACGCCTGGTATGGCAGCAGGGACCTTGAACCGGGGACACAAGATGCACTGTAAAGGGGTTATGGGCACAGGGTGGCAAGAAAATGGGCACAGACTGGCACTGGAAATCTAGAAACTGGAAGGCTAAAAACAACTTGGCAATGGTCAGTTAAAGAAATGCAGACATGGATCTGGGCAAAAACAGTTTTAGGGTAACAAAAAGAAGAAAAAATAGCTATCTAACATATATAAAAAACACCATACAGAGAAAATTCAGATATAATGTGAGCTTTTGTCTCAAGTCTTTGAGACTTGAGACAAAAGAGCAAGGTGTAGTGCTTGTTAGCAAGTAAATAAACAAGATCCCTAAATGGATCCTAGAGTAAGTAAGGAAGAAGAAACTATCATTATGATCATACTTCTCCCAACAAAGAGTTCAGGGTGCTGACAAGTGACTGTACGCCCCCAACACATACCAGAATTAAATCATTCATCTTAGGACCCAGAAGACCACTGGAAAGGTGACCACACCACCAGCATAACAACAAACAAACAGACAAACAAACAAAAGCAAACAAAAAACCGGTGACACCATATCTGGAGTGCTGGGTCCAGTTTTGGGCTCCTCAGTACAAGAGGCATATGGACCGAGAGACAGGACTGAGTCCAGAAAAGGGACATGACAATGATGAAGGGGCTGGAGAATCTCTCCTGTCAGGAAAGCCTGAGAGAGCTGGGACTGTTCAGCCTGGAGAAGGCTCAGGAGGATCTTATCAATATGTACAAATACCTCATAAGAGGATTAAAGAAGACAGAGCCAGAACCTTCTCAGTGGTGCCCTTTTACAGGACAAGAGACAACAGGCACAAATTGAAATACGGAAAATTGCACTTAAACATAAGAAAAAGCTTCTTCACAATGAGGGAGAGGAAACACTGGCACAGGCTGCTCAGGCAGGTTGTGGAATCTCCATCCTTGGAGATATCCAAAACCCAACTGGACGTGGCCCTGAGCAACCTTCTGTAGTTCACCCTGCTTTGAGCAGGGGGGTTGGACTAGGTGATCTTCAGGGGTTCTTTACTACCTCAGCCATCCCATGATTCTGTAATTCTGTGTGAATCTATGATGCTATGAAATAGGGTAGTGTGTATAAAATTTTAACTCTTTTCCTTCTATATTACTCTTTTTTTTTTTTACTAAGAGTTACATCTGGACTAACAACAATTCACTGATGAAACTGTTAAGATTTCAAACACACTAACAATACATTAGTTTACATATGAGGTGTGTTTCTTTTCTGTCCATAACAAGATTTTGAGCGTAACATTCTCGATACTCAGAAAGCACTACCAACAGATACCGAAGTGCGTATGTAGTGTATGTGTAGTGTAGTCAATGAGTAGGCAGTGTATTCATCCAGATAGCTCATTTTGTCACGGACTGTACATGTCAGTGCTTTACTTCTGTAGAGTGATTAAATCTTCCTTTAAAAGGGTTACATTTTACTTTGTTGAAGGTCAGCCCAGTCACATAGACTGTTCCAGCTCTAATACAATTTGACTAGCTGGCAAAGAGGTTTTAGGAGGTTCAATACCCTTATTCACAACTAAGAGCAATCATGGTGATTCTCAGGTTACAGCAATAACTGGAGCATACTTTATAAGGTTACTGTGCCCATGCAGTAGCCACAGATTTCAGAGTGCTTGGGATTTTTTGTGGGAGGGTTTTTTTGTTTCATTGGTTTTTGTTTGTTTGGGGGGTTCTTGGATTTGTTTACTGGGCAGGAAACATGTTAGTTTCCACTTTATATTTTACAGGTTTTGTTTTGTTGCTGACTTTCTCCGTTAGCAGTAATACTCCCCTAGTTTGGAAAACATAAATATCGATCATTATGAAGCAGCTCTGAGTTGCTCTGATTGTTGCCTTTGGCCAGAAGAGTGGATGAAACCGAAAGATCTTGTAGGACCTCAGTGAAAGGGTAAACACAGAAGAAAATGAGAACTTGTTAGTGCCACAGAAAGAACACAGAGACCTCACTGAACAGGAAAAATAAAACAAACATTTCCAAAGCCTCAGAAAGAGATGCAATTTTAATTGAAACTATTGTGTCCTATGGAATAGAAGTCAAAGGTGTCCACCCAATTTCTTTTTCAGATTTACACAGAAACCAGATGGAATTTGTAGCACAGCAGTTATGAGAAGACTTTGATTACAGATGGAAATCTCATAACAAATCTTAGAGATGAAAAGCTCTCTATGACAAGTTCTGGTCAACAGGTATTTTGCTGTGAACTAGCATTAGCCTCAAAGTGATTATCACATATAATTCCTGTGCCATACTGACTAATATAACTCCCTTGGCAAAAAAAGTAAGAGACGAGGTCAATGAGGATGAAAGAAGAGCTGCAAATACTTATACATGTTGGAAACAAAGAGTTTGGAATTGTTCCACTACTAAGCTCAACTCAACTGACCATAACTTGTAATTTCTGATTCAAAGAGTAATGTCATCATTTTGTCAGCCTTTGCTTCTGTTAATGATTCCAAATTTAGATACTCCTGTAAACAAGAAACATAAAAGTCAGGGAATTATTTATCAGTCTCAGAGCTTTTTCTTTTTTAATGTTTCATGCATGTACTTTAGATTACAGTTTACATTTTCTATTCAGCAGCAAAATGGATATGTTTCTCTCTATATACACATATAAATGTGCAAAACACATACAAAGGCTTGTAGAAGAAATATGGTGTTGTGTAACAACACTGATTCTAAACCCTGGTGCTTTAGTCAGCAACCAAATACCAAAAATCTGCCTGACAAAGGAGGAATCACAACATTTTCCTGGGACTAAGCGGGCCAAGACCCATCTGGTTTTAAATACAACAAGACAATAAAATTTGCTGCTTATATTGTCATGGAAGTAAAAGCAGCCACAGTGGAAAATACAGGTAGAGTATTTGAGGCAGAGAGACTAATCTGATTGTACAGTGTTGGAGTGTTGCTGATGAGTCTTCTGAGAATAAAATCAACATTCATGCAGAAGCAATTTCTGACTGTCAACTTCACCCTGGGTAAAGCTAAGCAATGTTCAGAATACTTGCTATTGCTTCTGTCAAAAAAAAAAAACAACACTGAGACTCAGAATTAATTCTTGTATTTAGTGAAATATTACATGAGAACAGCTACTAGCAGCAATAGGCAAAGATATCAGCTTTGGTTTCTTTCACTATTGGCATTTTTGTCACACCTCATCAAAGGGAGCCCAATGTCTTTGCTCCCCTGTCCTTTTGTTATAACTATCATGCTGGCTCTCCCTGATGAGGGTCATACTCTGATCAATCAATATCTGTTACTGCTGCTCCTAACTGCAGAAATAGTCTATCACATCACCTGTCTTCCTGGTAATTAAAGTGGATCTTGCTTGTGACATTTATACAACAGATTAAAAGATAATGTAAGAAGAAAAGACTTTTGTTAACCTGCAACTTCTTTTAGCTCTTCAGCATGGGAATTATCCCTAATTCAACTGTTTTACATACAATATAGCAAGAGTAGTTAAGCTTTAAGGAAACTAAGAGTCAACCGACATGACAACTGGTGGACCACATACTGAACAGAGAGTCTCCCTAGAGCCGGCCAAATGGAAAGAGATCCAGTGCAGTATCTCTTTTCTCTGAGTTAAGCCCCTGAATTAAGCAACTTTGTCCACTGAGGCTATTGCCTACAGAAATATATGTCCAGGGCTGTTCTCTGGCATCTAAGTAACTAATACAGAACAGCCCACATCGTACTACTAAATGTCTAAACCCTTCAAAATAAGATGACCTCAGTAAACAGACTATTTCAAATGGCCCCTAGTGTTTTTGAATACTGGAAACCGGTACAGTTAATAGTATACGCAGTAGAGATTTAAGTGTGTAGGAACATTACCTTGCATTTCTTCACTGATATAGTTAATTACAATAAGAACTATTGATTACTTTCAGAAGATAGTACCTAACTGAGCTGATTGGGTGTAACACAATAGCCCAGGGCTTAGAGCAGGAAAGCTGGGTCCTAGACTGCCTAAAGGTTTTTTGCTATTTCAGAGGGGATAGCCTTTCCTCTTTCTATTGATGGTAGTCCATAACACCATAAAGAATACAAATTCTGAGGCTATGAGAACTTAGCTTTAGCCTGCACTTTTCACACTGGTGAAGAGTGATGAACTCATATATGCCAAGCTGTCTCTTCCATTTAGATAACACAGAAACCCCATCAGGTTTGACCCTTTTAAGAGACGTGCAAGAAATAACATGAATTATGAGAAAGATTCACAGTTCTGCACCTTAATTTGCAGAATCTCAGATTTTTTTAAAGCCAGTGAAAATCAGTAATTGAAACTGAAAAGCTGACTTCAAATTTCTATTATGATGTAATGAGACTGCACTGTAACGTTAAGTACACTACAGCTTCTAGGTGCACACATTGTGAACCAGACACTTTCAGACATGTGGGGTGAGTAAATCTGAGCTGAATATTTTTATGAGTTCTTCTTGCATGCTTGGTCCCCAAGTGCTTTCTGATCATAAGGACCATTAGGAAATTGATTACTTTTTCGTCTCTTCCTAATCCCTCCTGTAGATTTATTGAGCTCAACATGTCAAAAAATATCCAGAGTAAAAGATAGCAACAAACAAACCAAAACCCCACAGATCTATGAACTGTCTACACCTATAGAAGTCCTTCCATGGCTAATGTGCCTGATATACTTTTCATGTTCTGGCAGCGAAGCACTAACCTCTTCTCATCTCACACCAGAGGTGTCAGCATTCTCAAAAAGCTGGTAGATCCTCAAGGTTCTGGATCACTTACCAACCTATGCTGAAGGCTTTTGCCATTGCTTTTCTTCAGACAACTAAAGTCTGCATTTGGAGTGCTCTGAGAACTACTTATATCATGACAGGTATTAAACAAGATTCTTCCACATGCCAAGTGAGCACTGTAATCACTGAACTTGTGAAAAAAAGGAAAGACACTCCTCCCAGAGGCATTTTATGAGCATGCCTTGGTACAATCCTCAAGTCTCTAGCCTCCCTTTAAAAGGGATTCAAAGTGGTAAGTCCCAGTTGGAGACAGGCCCCTCTGGCAGTTTCAGAAAATGTGCTTAGTTTCTTGGAAATGAAGAAAATTATTTAAACTGCAAGAATTTCCTCTCTATTTTCCCGTAGCTAATTAGGAAGTGTCTCACTAGGTGAAGTGAGGTTCCCACACTTATGCGTCTAATTCCTGAGAACGTCTCAGGCAGGGGTGCAATGTACCTAAAAGCTAAGTTTTGCTATCACAGATTCCTCTGGGGATCTTAACCTTAATGCCTGCAGCTGCCTGCTTCATGACACATCTTTGCAGAGACTCTCTGAATGTCAGGAGAACTTGCCCCCAGACAGCCTGGCAAACCACAGCTTCAGAAAGAAGCTACATCCTGTGCCTCTCTTCAGGGTTGCAGTATCAAGTTCATAACAAGTGTTCCCAGAATAAGAAGTAATGATTCTTATTATATGATGCTTATTACAGACTGAAAACAAAAAATGAAAATACCAAACAATTTTTAATAGAGCGGAGTACAAGTCATGGCCTGCTTCAATTTGGGAGCACACTTGAATTATCCATTTGCAGCGGACAAATTGCAAATATCTGATGCAGTATTGACTGATATAATTAAACAGATTTTGTAGCACTTTCCAATATTTCAGTCACAGCTGAGCTTTACTGAATTTTCTTAAGTATTGAAACAAAATACTGAAAGCCTGAATGAATGCAAAAAAGCACAAGCTTTCCCTATCAGATGGTTACTAACACTGTGACAGATATATTAAGCAGAGATAATTATTGCTTCTAATCCAAGAGGCAGGGGAAGTTTTGTGCATATGTTTGTACATACAATGAATAACAGATTTCTTCCCTTTGGGAACATTTGTGAGTCATGTTACAATAAAAATGGAGGGTTTTTTGCACATGTACATAAAAACGCCACTTAGTATGTAAATTCAGTCTGCCCAGCATTAACTTACCTCTGTTATTCAAAATCACTTCAACAGAAACCCCCAGGTACATGCTGCAGGGGTGCAGTTCTATGACTTTACTATCTCTCATATAAAAGTAAGTAATTAATTAAGATGGGAGTGATCATGAACTAGAAAAATCAAGTCTATGAACAAATTATTATCCACATAAACTGACTTAATATAGCCTTATTTATGCAGAAAGTCTACCTAATTACCATAGCAAATTGAGATTTCTGAGTTGGCACAAACATTCAAAATAAAGCAGAGTGAATATCTAATTAATTGTAGCTACCAGTTACTGTCCATCGTTCCCAAGTCTCCAGGTGCATAAGCCTCCCTTTTTCTTGCCCATGCATAAAAGTTCCAAAGTCTTGCAAAAGGCTTTTTTTTTTTAAGAACACAAAGGAAGTCAAGCCCAGAGAAAAAGAAAAACCCTCTTTGTTCTGCTAATCCACAATTCAAGGACTTCCCAGATGTTTGGTTTTATCTTGTCCTTGGAGTGGAGCTGTGCTTTACAATTTTTAAGTCGCCTTCCACAGGATTATTCTGTTGCTTCACTAAGAATTTCAAACTAAATTTTAACTTTTTATATTTATTTGTAGAACATGATGTACGTGTAAACTCTAATTAAAACAACTTTATACTGCAATATTTAATTTTTCTGCTTTTTAAAATTATGTTCTTTTACCTGTAATGTTATTTCAGAATCCAGATCTGTGTTAGAATTAATGTTATCATCAACCTCCATCATTCAAAAATAACTACTGGAAAACTCAAACCCCAGGTCCCCTAGGAAAAAAGACACAAGACATAAAAAGTAAAAAAAAATTGCTTTCTTTATAACTATCCTTAAGATTCCAGTGTGATTATATTTTGGATGTTTCTCTGCAACTATAAGGAATACCAAAAATTTCACAAATTTACAGTTATAGAGTATAAACTGAGAGCATTATAACTACAGAAGCTGGGACTTCATAACAAACCAAACATCATGAAACAATAACTTAAGCAACCAGGACCATTTCACAAAATATTAAATTTCACTGACTTTATTAATTAGGTGGTTTTATTTTAATTGTTATCAAATATTTTATAAAGTAGGATTTGAACATAATTTTCATTTAATATATTAAAAATACATTTAGGTTGTTTTTATTTAATTAAGTAACTCATTATGATTAATAACATCAGTGGCTGAACCAAAACTCTTGAGACTAGCAGTGAAAAGAAACTCATAAGACAAAGGTAGAATTCAAGGTTCTATTCCTGGCAAGGTCTTGGCTCGTTAATATTAATGCTTCCCAGGTGCATGAAGTCCTATTACTTATAAATGTCTAGATACAGCTGAGCTGCTGAACAGTTATCTCAGGCCTGTACTTTAGGAGGATTCAAAAACTGCATTTTTCCTCCAGCCTGGTCATGCTGATCAGGTACCCTCTGCAGAGATTTGCAGTTAGCACCACGCTAAGGACATGGTGGCCACCACTTCATTTTAAAACAGTGCCAAGAGTGCACACACCATTTGAAGGAGGTAAAGGTTTAACCCCCTTCTCTTTGAGAAGGTTCATATCCATAGCTCCATTCCACCAGAAGGAAAGCTCAACGTATAAGCCCATAAGCTATTCTGAGTTAGGGTATTTTCCATACCCCTCTCATTATGTTCCACCTAGGTACAGCTCTTCATTGATTTCTAGGGCATCTGTCCGAAGTGACCTCATGCTCCCCATGCTCATATGAATGGCTTCACTAGGTAGATCAAAAGTCCATCTAGCACAGGAGCCTGCTTTCCATTGTAGCCACAAACTGATACCCTGGGAAAAGTAACAGCATGAAAAATGTGTAATACTTCTTTCTAATGCTTTCCCAGCTCCAACTACTTTTGACATTATGAAATGAATGTAGGCATTTACCACCTTTTAGATCATAATCAGGGCATTCAGTCTTGTGGCTCTAGATCTCTTTAAGAAAAACTACATAATTTTTTAAAATATGTCTTACATAACTAAGCCATTGAGATACTTGAAAATAAAACCCCAAGGACTCAGTGGGTCCCTTTTTGCTATTCCAGTATGTACATTTCCACGCTGCAATGCAAAATGATTGAAGAATTGAAGCAAACAGTAATTATTCCTCTTATTAAATGACTAGCTCAAAGTACATTAATAATTACTGATCTATTTCTTATTTTACCTACAGCAGGTGAATTATGAGAGAGGCAAATTACTAGAGAGCCTCCTCTATAATCAAGAAGAATATTATTCTTGTGTTTATTATTATCAAAACCACTTTCATTGAACAACTACAGCATTAGTGACAAATTATATTTATATTGGTATTGATCACATTTATTATTAACCACGACAACAGTAATATCATTAGTGTTAATCACAGCTACTGTTATGCATTTACATGGTGCTTTACAAACACATACTTAAATATCTTGGACCAGATTTACATCTTTCATAAATCCAGTAATATTCAACATAATCAGTAACTACTCCAAAGAACTCACCCTCAGATGAAGCAAGAAAAAAACTAGGCACAGGATGATAATTCAGACAAAAAATGATCTGAGGAATTAATGGGGAAAATGGAAAATTAGGGAGAAGTCCTGAAAGAATTGTGAGATTTAATAGAGAACTGGAGGAAAACAGAGAAGCTCACAAAAGGGGAAAAAAAAAAAAAAAGAATAGAGGAAAGAGAATGGTAGAAACAACAATACAAAAACAGGAAGGAAAGGAGAAAACAATAAGAGACTATGGAGGAATATGAAGATGATAATTTGCCATGCCGGCTAGCCAGAAGCTAACTACTGCTGCTGTCAGCGTACACACTGTCAGCTAAGTGTTTACGCTGACAGTGTTTACCCCCAGCAAATAGTGGGTACTTCTAGTTCATTCATTCCTCAGTGTATCCACTAAAGCTGAATACACACGCGCACACACATACAAAAGTTGTTGACATGCACCAGCCTGTAATTGCTGATTAGTTGTCCTGTATCTTGCATGTATGTCTGACCTTTCAGGTGCTTCAGATGACCTTTCATGCAGTAGATGATCTTGCAGCATGAACTGCGTGGCCACACACAACTGGTAATCGATTCATTAAGTTAACATTTGGCTAAGACATCACCTACTGATTTCTCTACTGTGGACAGGTTCTTAAATCATTTATATAACCAAGGAACAAACATAGTATTTAGTCAAATAAAGCATTTGTTTTTCTCAGTTCGAAGCATGTTTTAGAATATAATACTTCCTGTACAATTTTATATTTCTCCCCTATAGAATAACATAAGCATAAAATACGTTATATTGGAAAGGATCTCTAGAGGCCATCCTGCTCTTGCTCAAAGCAGGGCAACTTAAGCAGGTGGCTCAGGGACATGTTCAGTGAGGTTTTGAGTATCTCCATAGATGGAGACTCCACAACCCCTCCGTGCAACCTGCTCCAGTGTTTGACCGCCCTCACAATAAGAAATTTTCCTTCTATCTAACAAGATTTTTCTGTGTTCCAGCTTGTGTCTGTTGCCCCTTGTCCTTCTGCTGTGCATCTCTGAGAAGTCTGACCCCATATTCTCTGTCACCCCCTATTAGGAAGTTATAGCCAACAATATGGTCTCCCCTTGGCCTGTTCTTTTCAAGGCTGAACAGACTCAGCTCTCACAGTCCCTCCTTGTACTCCAAGTGCTGCAGTCCCCCGACCAGCTTAGTGACCTCAGTATGTCAATGTCTTTCTTGCACTGGGAAGCCCAAAATCGAACACCGTACTGAAATGTAGTTTCACAAGTGTTGAATAGATGGAAATAATCACTTTCCTTGACCTGCTGCCTACAGTCTTGGTGCCCACTATAAGGTTGGCCTTCTTTGCTGCAAGGGCACACTGCTGACTTATCGTAAACTTCCTGTCTGTTGGGACCCTCAGGTCCTTTTCTACAAAATAAATTTATTCTCCAGCTGCTCAGGTGCAGGACTTCACTAGCCTTGGCTGACCTTCATAAAGTTCCAATTGGCTCATTCCTCTAGCCTGCAGAGATCCCTCTGAAGAGCAGCCCTGCCCACAAGTTTATAAACTGCTCCTTCCGGTTTGGTACCATGCACAAGTTTGTTGACCATGTCTCTGCTTCTAGAAAGAGTGCTCCTGGTAGATAGTTTTCCTGCTTGTTCTTAAAGGCACTGAATGGAGGAGATGTCACAGTTCTCCAGGCAATTTCTCCAGTGTTTTGACATTCTTTCTCTGGTTGATTACTTATTCGTTTTCACTTACACTCATCTCTGCAAAACTGCACTCTATTTTTAAAGCCTCTTCTCCAGCACTGAAATGATCTGAATTCTAATCTTGTTCTCCAGTGCACCGTAGATACTACCCAGGTTTCTATCTCCATAACTGTAATAAGCAGTCTCCATGTTCCACCATTCAGACCGCAAGGAAAATTTTGAACAGAAATAAGTCTGGGAAAAATTCCTTTCAAAACAGCCTCAATATACCTTTCCATTTTATTTAGATCCATTCCAAATTACAAACCTATTAAATTTTTCTAATCTATTTTGCATGCATCCAGTATGTATGACAAGAACATGCTTCCTTATGAGAATGTCACGACAGACAGTGCCCAAAGCTTTATTAAATTCAGAATAGAAGCTGTCCATTCCCTTTCCCCTATTCACAAAGTCCATTATGTTACTGTGAAATAATACTAGTTTGATTTGGAAATATTAATTTTTGACAGATTTCTCCTGAGTGTTACTTAACCTTTTAGTTATCTTCCATATGACTTGAAATAATTGATGATTTGTTACAGAATTTTCAACAGCGTAAGTTTAACTGATATGCTTGTCATTCTTAGCTTCCTCTTTTTTTGAGCACTGACATTACATTTACCCCATTTCCTTTCTTTCTCCATGACTTCTCAGATACTAGCATCAGTGATTCTGAAAGTGCTTCAGCAATTATTTATTTTGGGATAGGGTGCATTCTCAGATGGGTTCTTTATTCAGTGCGCTACAGCTGGTTATGCTTTAATATTATATGCATCAATATATTGATGCATATTCTCTATTCAGGGAACTTTAAGGTTTATACCTTTTTCTTCATGTCAGATTAATACCATTACTTTGTCCCAATTTTTATCAATGAAAGCTAGAACCAGGCCATCATGGTAAGTCAAGAAAATTTCTATTAAAGAGAGTGAAATTATACTGATCTGAATAATTGGACTCCTAGACTTCATTTCAATTGTGCAAGCTGACTCTTGTCACACATAAAAAGACATTTTAATGTAAAGCAACCAAAAGTGATTTTATTACAGCAGCTTAATTACCTCTATTCAAAAATGGAGAAATGCATGAAAAAAATAGATGATTTACATTTTCTAAAAATGGAAAGTACATTCTATAACAAAAATAAACTGTTCAATTTTAGGCCTCCTACACAATGTTTAGATAAATTGGTCTCTCAACAGTTAACAAATGTCTGAGAGAAAACAGAAAACACGTAATCATCCAAACTCAGCACAGAATTAGGTAAGTATTTCTAAGCAGTCATTTCATAGTGTTTTAAATTGAAAACTACACTGCCATGAGTAGAGTTCATAAGTAGGGAAGAAGAAGTATTTCTGAAGTACAATTTTCATGCCATTAATAAAAACAGTGGGGTTTTAAACATGTTTAAGGGAATATTTAAGCTTTATTTTCTTTTTCTTTTCACACTGTAGTTAGAAATGAGACATGAAAAATAATAAATGAGATCATTAGCTCATTGTACACTGCCATCACTGTCAAGAACTTACATATCTGTATAAATATAAGTCAAGAAAAACAATGACTTTAGGTGTCTCCAGAACTAAGTCTCAAGCAGAAAAAAAAAAAAACAACTGTCAGAGGAAAAAAAGATCAAAGTATATCACCTCACCTTGCACAGTACCAAAATTCACAGGCCTGTCCAAGACATCCCTCATTTGCTCTGCTTACAAGATTCAAGATTCTGGTGCAACTTCTTGCAAATTCTTGAACTGGAAGTGACATCTACATAGCACAGTAACACTACCTTTCCAGTCTGGTTGTAGAAAAATGGACCAGAAAGTATGAACTTGAACCAGTTGACCTCTGTGGCACAGATGAAGGCATGGTTTTATCCACAGGTAAATCATGGAAATTGGTGACTCTTTACTATGTACTGAGTAGCATGACCTAGCTTGTGAGCTTTGGAAGCAAATGGTTAAGCATTTACACTTCACGTCAGGATATACTTGAATTTAAGAAGCACCACTTAGAGACATGGAAAGTCCTGCAGGTACAATACCCAGCTATAGAATTGTAGAATGGTTTAGGTTGGAAG
Organism: Pygoscelis adeliae; assembly: GCF_000699105.1. Taxonomy (NCBI): domain Eukaryota; kingdom Metazoa; phylum Chordata; class Aves; order Sphenisciformes; family Spheniscidae; genus Pygoscelis; species Pygoscelis adeliae. Next base: position 2,254,119 of record NW_008824716.1, on the reverse strand, counting down.
GGACCTTTAAAGGTCATCTAGTCCAACACCCCTGCCATGGGCAGGGACATCTTCAACTAGATCAGGGTGCTCAGAGCCCCGTCCAACCTGACCTTGAAGGTTTCCAGGGATGGGGCATCCACCACCTCTCTGGG
>NW_008824716.1:2250193-2253453 GCF_000699105.1 Pygoscelis adeliae | reverse complement strand
CTCCCTTTCTCTTTTTCTCTTCTCCTTCTCCTTCTCGCTCTGTTTTGATGTTGTTAAGCAATACAAGGCCTACCTCAACTCCTCACAAAGCCGCTTAGCTTGTATTATGTATTAAGACATAGAGGGTTGATGTTTATAGAAGGGTTTGTGCCATTAAAGTTGGAGTTTGTTTTTGGACCTTGAGTGTTATTTCACCTTAATCCACGCTGAGGGGATTTGCGAATCTTAGTCACTCTCCCCTTCTCCTAGGTGGGACGTGACACCCTCTTCTGGACCCACTCCAGCACGCCTATGTCTTTCTTATGCTGAGGACTCCAGAGCTGGATGCAGTACTCCAGGTGGGGTCTCACCAGAGCAGAGGAGAGGGGCAGAATCACCTCCCTCCACCTGCTGGCCACGCTTCTTGGGATGCAGCCCAGGATACGGTTGGTTTTCTGGGCTGCGAGTGCACATTGCCGGCTCATGTGCAGCTTTTCATCCACCAGTACTCCCAGGTCCTTCTTGGCAGGGCTGCTCTCAATCCCTTCATTCCCCAGCCTGTATTGATACTGGGGGTTGCCCCGACCCAGGTGCAGGACCTTGCACTTGGCCTTGTTAAACCTCATGAGGTTCACATGGACCCACTTCTTGAGCTTGTCCAGGTCCCAATCAGGTCCCAGGTTCTATATGCAGTAGAATATGTCCAAAAGTACAAACACAAGCTTCGAAATTTTAGAAGCCAAATACTCATTTCAGAAGGTACTCAGAACTCATAAGCTATAAGTTTTTTTATATTTCTAAGGTCACCCAGCCCTGACACTGTAAAGATCAATAGATCTTGACTGAGTTATAAATTCAAAAAAGTTGTGTACTTATGAGCCATGTAGTTCTTCTATGAGGAGTTAGCATGAGCCATTGCAACTCCTGAACCAGCAGTATAGTGGAACAATAAATGTGCTCCCAGCTCAAGTTTTTTACTTTCTCATTCATATGTATTTATTGTAAAAACTCTTGAAGGTCTCCAGCTGGGAACTAATTCCGTTCCCCTTCTGCCCCATCAAAATCCCCAGCCTATATCTACACTATTCAACTTTTTTAACTCTCACACAGCATTTTTGCCTAAACTGTGACAGTGTCATAGCTGAAGATACAAATGAGAGTCACAGAAAAGCATATAAATTCCTTTGTCAAGCAAAAATAGTTCCTAGAGTGATGTGTATGTCACAAAAGGGTGCAAAAATATTGGATAGCCCTTACACCTCCCCAGCATCCGAATGTTAAATTAATTATAATCATCCTCTAAACACCTTTCTGTCCAGCACGAGTGAGTCATTATTTACCAAGCCAACAGCAGATAAACACACATGCCTGTGTCCTCAGTTCCAAACCTGAGTGTGAGCAAAAATGTAGAAGGCACCGTCATTCATCCACCTACTAGGATTAAATCACTATAAGCAATTAAATATCACTGTTCTTTTCAGATCCACCACAAAAATTTTGCTCTAACCATATTGAGATAGAGTTCGTTTTCATGTTCAGACACCTAAATCTATGTACATACATACACTGATTCATAGTGGAAAATAGCTAATCTGCAGCTCTCTGAGGATTTAACCTAGGAGATAAAGTGGGATCAAGTCTTGATTTCCCTACCAGTGCTTAAGCATAGACCAAGTGGAGTAGTACTGTGAAATGTTGAATAAGACATGGTTAGACATGCTTTGTGCCCTTGATGAGAGCTTTCAACCACAGTCCTTAAGTTCAATAGCCAAGATTTTTGAAGATAAAAACCTTCATTTTAAAGTATTGCAGCATAAATCTAACTAGGGAAGGGCAATACTCTCCCAGATAAGGTAAAAGCTAAAAAGTAAACACAGTAAACTCCCAGTCAACAAATCTTAGGCAGGCAACTCAGCACCCTGGAGTTGCTGAGGAGCTTTACAGAAGCTTACTCCAAAGTGGCCTTTGTGAGAGCTGTCCCTTTGTCTGTTGTCAGCTCTGGGCCTCATATAACTGCATGTGCTAGTCCTAGGGGAAAAATAACATGCGAACAGAAAGCAACATTACTTCCAAGTCTCACAACTACTTTATTTTAGACAATCATAGAGAAAAAAGTCTCCTTGAAGGCTACAGTGCAGAGTGAAATGCAGGTGTCAGGCAGGCACAGTTTCATCATGGAGAGGCCAGAAAGATATCATCTGGAAAGCTGATCAGGTACTTGCCTAGAAGCAGGAAAGCTGTTGGACCTTACTTTCTGCTGTGCCTGCCTTGCAGTGGGCATAGTCAGTAATAGGCATCAAAGATAAACTTCACAGCATCCTGACTCTGTTCCTGGGGCAAGCCCCAAATGTGGATCACGGTGAAGCCTGGAGACAATTCTGGCAACAAGTTGAAAATTATCCCAACAGGCTGCCACCAGCTGGGTATTGCCAGCCTATACAACATGCCTGTTACTTTTTCTTCTCCATCTTTGATGTGCACCTTATGTTGAGTACTGCAGGAAGGAACAGGCTTATTTAGCAGTGTCTGGGTTGCAGCCAGAGTTTTTGTAGGGAAGCAAAATGGAGGAAGCATGACAGAAAAATTGCCATGATTCATCATGTATGGTGGAGAGTCATGGCACTAAATGCACATTTAATGCTTTTTACTCGAAAGGTGCAACAAAATATCTGGATTCCCAGTATACACATGATCAAATTCTACTTTGCCGTGCACCTTATGTCCTCAGTATGTCTTTGTCTTTTATGTCTTTGATTCTTGTCACAGGATGAGGCATGTCCAACATACTGTTTTAAAAGACACAACGCATTGTGAGAAACAGGAAAAAAATTTGTGGGCTAGGGATATATGTTTGGGAAGAGAATGTGAAGATCTGTGAATAAGTGTTATTTTTCAACCCACACCTTGCGCCTCCCCTTCAGCTGTTGAGTTGCATGCCGTTTAACAAAACACCAATATTTCTGGGACCTGAAACAGTGTGAGTGGCTATAGACTAGTAAAAAAATTAACATATGAAAATAAGAGAGAAAAATAACTACACTTGTTACTCTAGGATCTCAAATAAAGACTTACTCCATGCATATTTTCTCCTTTTCTGATACACTTTGTTTGACCTTTTGATTTTCTGAACAAAAGCAGGAAATTAGATCTGAAAGATTCCTAGGTCACTGTCTTACAAATACGTGGTCTTCTCAGCAAGTACCATCATATTTACTAAGTTGCAGGCTTGAGTTTTTGTCGTGGTTTAACCCCAGTTGGCAACTGAGCACCACGCAGCCGCT
>NW_008824716.1:2230627-2249719 GCF_000699105.1 Pygoscelis adeliae | reverse complement strand
TGGGGAGACAAACAGCACCACTCCAAACATTCCCCCCTTCCTTCTTCTTCCCCCAGCTTTTATATACTGAGCATGATGTCACATGGTATGGAATGTCACATGGTATGGGATATCCCATTGGCCAGTTTGGGTCAGCTGTCCTGGCTGTGCCCCCTCCCAGCTTCTTGTGTTCCTCCAGCCTTCTCAGTTGGTAGAGCATGGGAAGTTGGAAAGTCCTTGACTAGTATAAACACTACCTAGCAACAACTGAATACATCAATGTGTTATCAACATTGTTCTCACCCTAAATCCAAAGCACAGCACCGTACCAGCTACTAGGAAGGAAATTAACTCTATCCCTGCTGAAACCAGGACAGTTTTGTTCTTGATTGATCCAGTCTTTAACTGTGACTTGATTATTGACTCCATTCTGGAAAAAGAATAAATAACTGCTTTTGCAAGAACAGCAAAGCAATCCCAAGTGGTTGAGACAACTTCCTTTTAAATATATTTCATTTAAATTTGAAATATTTTTACATAAGTATATTCACATGCATTATTAACAGCATATTTCTCAGGTCAGATATGTTAGATTAATAATGGATTTCCCGACGTTTTCAAGGAGAAATTCAGCTCCTTTCTATTTTACCTGAAGAAGCGATTCAGACATATGATCCCTTGTATATTTCCATTCTAATCTGTATTTAGTTATGTCTTTGAACTCAGGCATTAGTGTCAGGAAAATATAGCTCTCAAGTGATCATACCTCTCAAGCCAAAGACATGTAACATTGCTCATTAATGTCACAGGGCTGTCCACTCATTTTTAGATGATTAAAGTAGAAAGAGGATTGGCTAATACAGAGCTGCTTTTTTCATATCTTGAGTCACATGTTTTGAAGACAAAGTGGAACATCACCTTTGTCAGTACAAATCACTGTGACATATATATATATATATAAACCTTATATTTATATATATAAACCTTACATATAAGGTTTTCCCTGAGAATAATTATGCACAAAAAAATCCGTGTCATAGCTTTCTGGAAAATCTAGTTCAATCTCCTGGAGCACTTTTTCTCTGTAGCATTTATCACCTTGATTGGTATGGAATAGTATTTCTCAAGAGTACCCTATAGTTACTATTTGGTCCACTGACACTTTACAGGGAGTTTAAAAGGTTACTGTAAATAACAGATTAAATTCTGTCTTCATAAATGCAAAATTATGCCCATGGGGGAAAAACAATCCTAAATCACATGTAGAGTGATGAGTTCTGTACTTGTTAATTACCACTGAGGAAAAAAAATATATCTTTGAGCTATAATGGATAATCTAAGAAAATTATTAGTAGCTGTCAGACAGGAAAGCAAAATGCTAGAAATTATTAGGAAAGGTATAGATAACACAACTGAAGACAAAATTATTCCACCATCCAATTCTGTGGTGCACCTGCATCTTGCAAACCATGTGCAGTTCTAGTTCTCATATCTTGAAAAGGAATATAGTAGCCATAGAAGATTCATGAAGAAAGGTAGCAATCTTCGTCAAAGATAATTGTGGTGGGTTGCTCCAGCCAGCAGCTAAACACCCACCCAGTGACTTGCTCACCATCCCCAGCGGGATGAGGGAGAAAATCAGAAGAGCAAAAGCTGAAAACTCGTGGGTCAAGATAAAGACAGTTTAATAAGTGAAGCACAGCTACATGCACAAGCGAAGCAAAATAAGGAATTTATCCATAGGCAGGCCATCTCCAGAAAAGCAGAACCTCTGCACACTTAATGGTTACTTGAGAAGACAAACATGATAACCATGAACATCCCCCTTTACTCCTTCTTTCCCCAGGCTTTTATTGCTGAGTATGACATCATATGGCATGGGATATCCCTTTGGTCAGTTGGGGTCAGCTGTCCAGGTTGTGTCCCCTCCCAACTTCTTTCCCACCCCCAGACTGCTCACTGGCAGGGCAGCTTCAGAAACAGAAAGGCCTTGAAGCTGTGTAAGCACTGCTTAGCAATAGCTAAAGCGTTGGTGTGTTACCAACACTGTGTTGATCACAAATCCGAAACACAGCATCATATGTGCTGCTATGAAGAAAATTAACTCTATCCCAGCCAGATCCAATATAAAAAAAGGCTTCAGTATAAGAAATAACCAAATAAACTAGACCATCAAGTTTAATGATCAAGCAGCTGATTCAAAACAAATAAAGGAAGAATGTTTTCACACAGTATATAATTAATATGTGGAATTATTTGCCACAGGTTGTTGTGGATTCCAAACTACATTTATTCACAAAAAAATTTTTAAAAATCATAGAAGAAATACAAATCCAATAGTAGCTATTAAATGCAAAGGTAACTTGACCAGGTACATATTATTCTATATTTGCAGATCTGTGGAGGCAAAGGGAATACACCTGGGAAGAAAAACTCCCACATAATCTCCATATTCATATATTGTCACATAGGTATCCACTTTTGACCACTTTCGGATACAAGACTCTCCTTACTTTTGGATACCAAAGACATTAGTTTCCTTTAAAAATGTGAAGGAAGAATAATTTTTAAAAAGAAGTAGTGAGATATCCATTTTAATGACCTTTTAAAACAGATGAGCGTGTTTTCTTTCTTACCTATTTAGCCCATTAGTCTGCAAACTGATCCAGAAACAAGAGCAAATACGTTCATGCCATTCCCCTTCTACCTCATTCCTTTTCCTCTCCCTCCCTTTCTTTGTGGAAATATCAGCTTGCTATCATTTTTATTTTCACATTGTTACATAGATACCTGGAGCTAATAGGAATTATGCTCTTGCAGAACCTAGATGAGAAAGGGCACATGAGCTCCCTTTATAGCAGCATATGACATTGATGCAGTGGACTGCAAATAACATTGAAAAGTTCAAAGTGAATGAACTGAAAAATATCTTAAATTCCTTTCTGATCTGGTGATTTCAGTAGTTATATGTAACAGGGATAAGCCAAACAATAAAGGTCTTGGTCTCATAGAAGTCAATGCTAATTAATTCATGAAAGTCCTATGACCTATGTTAACCAGGACATCAAACAGTGACTTCTGACCTTAAAATATATGAAGTTCATGGCCTTTTTTTATTTTTATAAGTTAAATTGATGTGATTGTTTTGTCCCACACTCTGTTTCACCATAGATTTAATTATAGCTCCATTCCCTAAATACAGTTACTACATTCCCTATTGACTGAATTTTTAACTGCCTGAAGTCCATCTATACTGACCTTGTTATTGATGGCACGGATTGAACCCTGCTTGCTAGGGCAAGTTTGGGTACTGGCTCATATCAATGCTCTTTGTATAATGCAAGCCCCACAACAAACTACTCAGTTCGCTACTTGGAATCCATGACTGAATTAACTTGTGCACTGCGCAGATTATTGGCAGAGCTATGTTCCTGAAGTAAAACAAGTAACAAATCACTTTGACACCATATATGCACCTGTTGCAATCCCATTCCTGCCCAGGCAAAGAATGTTGCTATTGATTTTAATAAAAGAAGTAGACTGTCTGATTGCTAGTGATCACTTGACAGATCTTAAGAATACAGATTTTTGAACACTAGCTCATTGGTTCAAACACAGTCTTGAGAAATAATGACCAAAAAAGAGTGCGTGTGTGTTATTTTTTTAAACCAATATGCTAACTGCAGTGAATCGGGGCTACCAATCCAGTTCCATGCAAAGGAACGTTCATGTCCCATAAATTATCATTGCAAAGCATGCCTCTTCTATTAGGCTCAGTATACAAGCCAAAAATTAAGCACTTAATTCAGCTGTCTCTCATCTCCAGATCAGGCATAGAATATATGCTAAATAAAACCCAGCCAATCATAACTGTGACTGTACCTTCAGCGTAGGAAAAATCCTCTTTTTCATTGCTGTCAAGGCAGTGCTTTCCAAAACCATAAGATATCTTTTAAAATAAGTCCACACCTAGTGTTTTAAGGAGAACACACTCATAATGCAAATAATGTATTCTTTACTTTACAAAATTATTTTTAGACCTTCACGTGTATAAATCTGTTTCACCTGTATTTAATTGTTGTCTAGGCCAATGCAAAGTAAATCTTACAGAACTTATTCACTCTACCTGATAATTTCCAATTAATATTAATGTTTTGCCATATAGATCCATAGAAATAAAGGCCAAAAGGGATCTGTTAAGTCATTTAAACTGACTGTCTGCATGTGACTGGTCATTAAATTTCGGCTGGTCCTTTCCATAACTGAACAAAAAGCTTGCATGTGACTATAGCATATCTTCTTGAAAAGTCTTGATCTGAAGCTACAAAAAGGTGAAAAATCCAGTACTTCCTTTGGTAGAATATCAATCTAATCCCTGTTTCACCAGCCTACTAATAATAATTCATATCTTACTTAAAATCTGAGTTCGTTTGGCTTCACCTCCAATAACTGGTTCTTGCTGTGCCTTTTTTCACTTCTTTGTAAAGCCTTTTATACCAGTCTACTTTCCCTCTCTGGGTATTTATGCATTATAATCACATCATTTTCTCAGCTTCCTTTTTAAAAAGCCAAATAAGATAATTTTCTCAAGCGTTCCACTGATTTGTATTATTTCTGGCTCTCCAACTACTTGACACCTTTTCCGAACTGTCTAGAATTATCCTGCACCTTTTTGAAAATATGTGCACTAAAATGATCTCATTCTTCTAATTAAGGTCTCAGCAGGTGCACCTATACACTGCATTATAGAAAAGAGGGCCAAGGAATGAGCTTGAACACCAGTCATCCACCCTGACGGCAAATTCCGTCCCTGTCTGTGCTTTCTACTGCTCCAGCCAGCTCTCTTCAGGACAAACCTGCTGTAGAGAAGGTCCTAAGCATCACGGCTGTGAACCAATCAGTCCACCGTGACCCCAGGGCACAGGCACCATCACTGGCCCTCTTTTATTTATCTGCCTCAGACAGAGGCATTAAAACCACAGACAGAAGTAAAAATCCCTAATTCATAGCATCCCAGGATTATTGGCTTTTCTCTCCACAGCTTCATAATGGGAGCTCAAACTCAATTTTTATTTATTATGAATACTAGAAGACCTTTTGAAAGGTTATATTAGAAACCTTTCCAAAGAGCAGTCCACAGATCTTAGCTAAACTCTGCATTTGTCATTTTGAAAGGGCTACATTTGTATGTGGCTGTACGGAGGTACGTATTGTTGGAAAGGCCACAGATAAAAATGCAAAACTGTTACATTTCTGTGTTTTAAGCACTATTTTCTACTCTGGCAGTTGATTCTGCAAACTTTATCAGTGGAACTTCTATATTTCCTTCCAAATTATTGATGGAAATGTTGAAAACACTTGTCCTATTATTAACGTCAATGAAGTAACTAAAACAGTTCCTTTCAATGATCTTTTCCCACTGACTACAGCTTTATTAAAGCTCAGAATCCATGTAAGGTGTATTTTGGTGGTTCTGGATAATGATGTTTATTTCATCAGCATGCCAATAATACTAAGTTAATAGTTTTACACAGCTCTAACTACATTCTATCTATGTAGCTACAAATTTTAATCAAATATGTCCATCTGTTGGAACACAAAAGAGCAAGACCTAATTTCTATGTCATCATGTGGGGCTGGCATTAATAACTCTTTCTCCTCTTTAATGTCTTATTAATTGTTTCAGCAGTTAAATATTTTATCCAATAACTGTTCCATGCAGGTATTTCACATTAAAATAGAGCTCATGATCTTCCTCTCTCCTTTGTAGCTGACAATCCTGACCATTAGATGATTGCTATGCTCTTCATCATAGGGTCATTATCTTTTGCACAGCTTCAGTGGGATGGGTGGAAAGCATCTGTAGCCTCCCACTTGAAAAGTAGAAGCGGATGATTTGATCCCCTCAGGTATTACAGAGAAATGAATCTATCTCCTGTTCCCTTGATGTGTGTCCTCACCACAGATATATGTTAGAGTAGCAGAATGTTACTGTTCCACCAAAAAGGTGGGTTTCTTAAAGAAAATTATGAGCTTTGTGTCATCATCATCTACCTGTGGCTTGTCAGTGGACAAAATTATCTTTCTGCATTGTTATTGAGATATGCATCAGGTGGCATTTGGGGCTTGTCCCTGTGCTTGGTGTTTAGTGGCTCTCTCAGGACAGCTTTCCCATTAGCAAGCTGACTTCAGGCTACAACCTGTTCAAGGTGCCGGCTGTGTGGATTTCTTTCCAAAGTGCCTCAGAGGGTGTGCACAGGGAACCATGTTGTCATGGGATGTGGGACTCTGTAGGACGATGCCCATAACACCTAGGCATTCCAGAGGTAAACTTGAAGACCCACAGCCCTGTACTGGATCTTGCACGGTAAGCCTTTGCAGTTCTGCCCTTTTGTAAAAACAGGATGTGCACAACTAAAGCTATGCTTGGACTAGGCAAAATTCAGTCCTGATGGTATTCTGTATCATCCTGACAAGTCAGTGCCTCCACGAACATGATCTCTTCCAGCCCTTTCAAGCAAAATTAGTTAATTCAGCAAAAGCTCAGTTTTGACAGTACAACTGTTTGTATAATGGAAGCTTCTGCTGTCAACCAAAGATCACGTTCTTGATGACAATCACTATGCTGGCAGATGTTTTTATAACAGACACAGAATAAATCGCATACACTGTGAAGTGCTTTGACAAGCGTAAATAGTCTGGGCCTAAAAGTCTGTATTGCTATTGAAAGAGTACTTGGGCTTGAAAAGCATTTAAACATTTTCAAAAATTTTACCTTGTATCTCATGACAGAGTAAACAATGAAAAACTGCTAACATTCCATTTCCATTTTAATAACTTGTTAGAATATTCCAATCGATTTTTCTTGATTGATTTTCAGCCTTAGCTCAACAGGCACTCTTACCTGGGTAAAAAAGCCAGGGTTTCATTTATCTACTGCCCCACAGCACTCGATGCTGATTCAGCTGGTGATTTACAACTGTGCAAAATGTAAGTAAAAAAGTAGTCACAATACTTGCTGTTTGCACCTGCCTTAACTACCATAAATAACAGCATCAAATGATAAGCAATAAAGAATCAGATCCCAAGCGCCACGCACTTTCTTTCTGAATGGCAGAATAAACCTGTTGAGCCTTGAGTGTTCTCCTAAATTTGGGAAAGCTTCTGTTCATTCTAATTACTCCAAAACTCCCTGGAGTTAAACATCATCAGTCCCACGGAATTTTATGATTTTACGTAACACAGAAATTATTGACTGCTTTTCCCTCAAGGATGTTCTTTTAACCTCAGTTTTTATTACCATTTGATCCTAGTAATTTAATGGACCTAGCATGTTCCTCCACATAGAGGAACAGACCTTTAAGACAACACTTGCTTTACTGATTCTACAAAAGTAAAGGAAGAAAGAATGTGACTTATCACATGGGCCCACCAGACAATATAAACACAAGATCACATCAAGCCAACACATTATCTTTATTACTGGAAAAAGCTATAAGCAAGCATCTGGGAGACATTAAAGGATAAACACTTTATTAGTGTATAGTGCTATGTATACAATCCACAGCCTTACCACTTTATGATGTGATCAAACAAAATGTCACAAGCAGAACAGAGATGAGCTAGTTTGGTACTTGGCCAAAAGAACTCCAAGGAGCCCAGAGCTACTGCAGGAAGTGATGTTACCGATTCACGATATGGTATTTTTCTTTGAGCAAGCATACGAATGTAATAAAAGGGGTGACTGCTTGCAAATTGTCATTAGTATATGAAGCAAAAATTGGTTTCGGAAAACGTATTCAAAGCAAGAGGCTTATCTTAGCACCAGCTTTGCTAATTATTTCTGCTTATGTAAATTCTCATGACTTTTCAAGCAGGCATCGTTTCACATCATTTCTAATCAAACTGTTCATGTGCAATAGGACCAAATGAATCAAAATCATGCAAAAAATGAATGGTAATGCTTTTTGGTGAGCTGAATTTATGAAATATTTTGCTGATGCACAGTGGAATCACTTTTCAAAAGTAATACAGTAAAGAGTTGAGTGGCAGGTTACCATCTGCAAAAATTTTGATCACATGGAGGAAAAATGAGCCAATAGGTAGTCTATTCTGACTTAGTATTGCAATATTTCTGACTAATATCAGTTTTTTTCATAACATTTTCTTCAGTAAAAAAATTTGTGCTTGATCATCTAGAGATTTGGGGGGAAGGAGGTAGGATTCACTGAAAAACGTCAATAGTCTTTTTTTTTTCCAAATTATGTATTTAAAGATACTGATATGATGGTTCCAGTCTTTTGCACAGTTACCCAATAACCAAAGTATTCATCCAGTATATGCAAGATTGAGGTTCAGGATCTTTCCTTGCTTCATGACGTTTGGGCCCAGTGTTCAGATAAGTGTTTTGATTCCTGCCTTTTGGAACATTCTGCAAAGGGTTGTGTTCAGTTTCTCCCATGTACAAAATGAAATTGTGTCAATAGTAATTACATGTAGCCTGGAGCAGGAGAATGAATGTAATGCTCATCCGGAGAGAGGAATGCTAGTCTATTGAGTCACTTGTGAGATCTCACTTAACATCTTGCCATAGAAGTAAATAGGGGAATGTCCACAGAGCAATTCATCCCATCTTAAAGTAGAAATGGGATGCAGTTCATCCTACTAAATTTAACTGTGTATGATGAAAAGACAGGATACATTTCATCTATAATTCATTGTCTAGATATGTATGTCAACATATGAGCTAGAAACTAAAGGTCCCATTTAAGTCAAAGGAGATTATAGCCAATATAGAAAATGAACTTATACTGTGGTTCAAAACAAATAGTTTTATTTTATCAGGTTTTAAAATACATCCCAAATACAAGAAAATAAGAATAAAAGAAACCATTGTATTCTACCTGAAATTTGTTAACCTTTACATTTTAGTAAAAAAAAGAGAGAAGAAATTTTTTGCTTCCAATCAGACTAATTCTATGATTACAAAACTAAAAATCAATTACTTATCAACCACTGTTCCTGACAGTAATTTATCTTCCAAGATCTCCCATTATTATGTTATTTGCACCATTTCACTCAAAAGATTGCTGTACTTTGGTTTCAAGATCTTCAGCTTTGAATCTATTTGCAAAGGTAATTTGGATTAAATTATTGTAATTCTTTGATGTTTCATTGTTAATTGCTATGGATTCACTTTTCACAATTAACTCAAAAGAATACAGATTAATATAACCCCAACCTTGTAATGAGGTTTTTTTAACTTTCACTTTCTTCTAGAGATTGTAAGCAATAAGACTAATTTGATACAGTGCTTTATATGCTTAGTGGAAGTAAATGACATCTTGCAAAGGCACTTTATGCTGTATTTGAGCCACATTTGAATTAGGAAATTTTTTTTATTAGTTTATTCACTGACATATTAACAAAAAGATGAAAAAAAGAGCTGAGAGATGAAAGACTGACTTAATTCCATGTTATCTGTCAACTATTTGGAGGACAAATCAGAGCTTTCTCATCATGGTATTTCTTTATGACTATTAATAGAAATAAACAGTCTGTTGAAAAGCAACATCACAGAACAAACCTCAGCAATGATGAGCAACACGTTGATCTTAGTGAGCACATTTCACCTCATGTTACTTGTGGTTCTGTTAAAGGCAGTAATAGCTGAGTCTAATGATATCTTTTAATGTCAGTGCTATCAAAAAGAATCCTTTAACACACTTTGATTATATGGTATTTGAACAGTCTATTGGTAATATATTTAATGGTGCCTTTTGACAGTCTTATGTAACCATCTCATTTTTCAGGACATATTCCCAAACTAAAACAATTTCTAGAAAGACATTTCCTCCTTGTTCCAGCTTGTTTACTTTCATTTAATCACAGTTTCTTTCTCCTCAGATTGCATTTGTTCTGTCTTTAGGATGCTTGTCATTTTTATTAATACTCAGTAAAGATCTCAGCTCTTTTATTCAGTTTCTTCTTACAGGTACTGCTTTTGACATCATGTCACTGAGTACATTCAAAGTTCTGTTTTCTGTGTCTTTTAATAACTTACTTTCTTTTTAATATTAAAATCCATATTACCGGTATTCCACAGAATTTAGTTATCTTCATACACTGTTTTCTATTTGTATTATCTCAGCATAAGTTGTTATTGTAGGGCATAGCCTTGTGTACTATGTGATGACACACTAATCTGTTGTTCTTTTTATGACTTGTTGACAAATCCTATTTCCACTTTATCATAGATAAATGCAAATAGCTTGGCCTTAATGCTTTGAAAACAAAATCATCACAGGTTGGCAATCCATTTGCCCTGAAAAATTATTGTTTTTTTAACTTTTCCTTTTAAAAAGAACAAAAAAGAAAAAGATGGTAGCATTTCAAGTTCGAATGCTCATATAAAACTGAAAGATTCCATTCCTCTTGTTTCTTAGTCAGGATATGGGGCACCTGTACATGGTTTCATTCACTTTGCCACAGCTTATTTCAGAAGTTTGATTCTTTGCTATGTTGGCTTGGCCAATTCTTTTATCTTGTATATTGACTAGTAAATGCTTTCTAGTTTGTCTTCCTAATTCTATCATTCAAAACCAGAAGCTTTTTCTGAATGCAACCAAATGCATTGGCTAGGATATTTCAATACTATGGTAAAAATAACCCCTATTACAAAAATATCTAATTGCCTATGTTTAAAACATCTCTTCTGAAATTAGAGATTCAAAATTACAAGTTTTTGATCAAGGCATAGTCAGAGAACATGCTTGTGGCCTCACTGAGAACACTACATGACTAGTGCTCCCTGGATTTGAGAACTGCTTCCATCTTGGATGCAACTTGCTGTCTATTACTGCTCTTGGAAAGGCACCTGACCCAGGGCAGAGGTGCAGCTCTCTACTGACTTCCATCATAATAACCTTACTTAGGGGGTAAAAAAGAGCAGATAATTTGATTCTATGTGCTATTGCCCTGCCTTGAGAATCTCGCAGCAGGTGAAACATGAGAAAAGAAAGCATCGAATTCTCAGTTGACATCTTCTGAGTTTGAGGTCAGCTATACCTTCTTTTCTTTCTGATATAATCTGTTTCAGGATCTTCTTTTCTATTCTAGAACAAGGTGCCCTAGTCACAGCCATATGAAAATACTGCTACAAGCTTTGGAACAAACTTTTTTTATATGCAAATAATCCCACCAGATCTACACCATGTAAAACTATTCCAGTTACTCAGCACAGGAGTTCTGCCTGTTTTGCTATGTTCTTTCAATGGCTCAGTTAAAAAAAAAAGAAGGGTCCTGGGCCAGAACATGACCCACCAGTGGGCTGTCAGCCCTCCTCACAACACTCCCCAGGAGCCTGCATTTGTGCACAGCAGCCCATACAAAGCAGAAGAGTCAAAACTTACACCCAAAGATTCAGCCTCTCTTTTTTCCTCTAGACTCAGGGACCAAAGTAAACTGGCATGTGCTGTGGCCTCCCACTGCCATGAATCTTCAATTTTTTATTGAATCAAGACCCCTGCCCTTGGAGGGAAGCTTCAGAGATGGTCTTGAATGCCCACAGCCTGACACCTCCCATGGACACAGAATCCCCAACTGTGAGAGACAGAAAGGCCATTTCCAAATGGTGGTGACAGGAACCTTGAAGTTAAAGCCTTTCTTCAGTGCAAGAACTCAGGAGGCAAGATAAATGCCATAATGTCTCCCACTTCATTTCCTAGAAAGACCAACACAACTTACTGTTATCTTATACCATGCTCCTGCAACTCACCTCACCCACGGAGCTCCTGTAAGAAAATCAGCACAGCCATGATGCCTTGTGTCCATCTAAAAGCCGCTTAACTGACGGTACTCTATCCCAGTGCTGTTCAAGTAAGTTGAGGCAGGGGATACAGTAAATGGAGAACAGTGCCTAGACTGCCTAGGCACTGAGAAAACATCCCTGTAAAAGAAAGGCTACATCAAAAAAGTCCTTTCATCTATGTCTTTTTGAGGACAGCATCCCTATGGCAACAACTTTCGGCCCTAATCAGCACAGAAACATCACTAGTTTCCCTCAGAATGAATGTGTATTGATGTAGTTGTTAGAGCTGAGAACAGTCTTCAAGAAGCTATAGAAGACAACCGTAAAGCTTTCAGTGTTTCAAATACATCTGCACCATGTATTGTCCCTTTCATAACTAGTTACCCTCAAGAACTGCTGCACTGTAATTTTGCATTTAGAAAATTCATCGCTTTCTTGTGTTTAAGTGAAATTTGAGTGATGAGTTTCATTTGACAATTTACAGAGAGCTTTCCAGCCAAATGCAGTTTACTATTTATCAGCTATACCAGTGATATTAATAGTGGTCTGGGAAATGTGTTGCAAAGAAGGAGGAATTAAAAAATACACTTGTTTATGGAGGAATTATGTATCAGCTTCACAGTTGGTACCATTACACCATTAACTAACTTATTGTAAAATAGCTGTCTGGTTTTTTAATCATTCAGAAAGCATGAGATGAATCACACTCTGGCAGAGCTTATCTTCTTCCTTTGGATGCAGAGGATCAAAGAATAATGATACTCCCATCTAGCTGTTAGGTACTCAAAGGTGGCTGGGGTGAGCACAGTCTTAGTAAAGTTTCTCTAGATTAAAAAAAAAAACAAAACAAAACCAGTGTCACTGCTTTTTGTCATATTTTATTCACTTTTATTTAAAAAACATTGGCTTTACTTCTTTAATTTTACAAGTGCTATACTACAGAAGAGCTCAATATCTGTTGACTATTCTCTCCAACTCTTTGCAGGAGGATTTATCTCACCTTAACTTTGCTGTCTAAACAGTATAATCTGGTATAAGTGATCATTTAAGCAATGGGGAAGAGATAGGTATCTTCAGACTATGATTCGTCTCTATGATAGGCAGAATGGACACTTACCTCTGCCCATGTTCTATAGGAAGAACCTTATGTAGATGAATTCATGACTTATAAATTACTCTAAACCTCAGTGATCACATCATGGCTGTACCTTTGTCACCTGTGCCTATAGAGCATAGCTACTCACCAGGTATGTTTATTTTACATTCCTACAAAAGAACTGTTTTGGGGAGGGGGACACACGACACCAAACAAACAACAAAACCCCCCAAACTCCAATATTCCATTGCTGTAAAGTTGTAAAGCGAATTTTTTCTCACTGATGAGCTTCCTAAACCTTTCATATCATCAAATTCATTTAAAATGAAAAATATTTGAAAAATAAGCCACCCATACCAAAATTTGCTGTCTGTTGCTGTCTGTTTTTAAAAGGATTGGTTTAGATTTTTTGTGGGAGAGGGAGCTAAGTATTTTTTCTGCTGAATATAATGGAATAGGAATCATAGCTACAGTAACATCTTCCTACTCCAAAGTCTCTTTAATACAGAGGAGACAGTCTTGTTTAAGATTCACTTTTAAGCTTTTTTCAAAAGTGTGCCTTTAAATAATGATGGACTCTTTCAGTGATACATATTTAAGGTCAAATTTGCTAACATGACCGTCTGTATCTTTATACAAACATGCTTAACTGCATCTTAATTTTAAATAGCTTTCATCTGCCAATGCCGGTTTCCACTTGGAATTTGGTCACTGGAGATTTGTATCTACTTGTTCATGCAACTGAGAGGCTTCAGCAAGCTATAGATGTTTCTGGAGCTTTCAGTGTGTAACACTGATTTTGCAGAAGTCACCTTTGCAATTTCACTAACTTTTAAAAGATTCTTTCTCAGAGTGTTGCAGAATGACAAACTTTCACCAGAGTCCCTCATCTCTCTAAAGATCTCCGTGGTATGATAAATCACATCATTTTTTGGTGGTATGATGTTGGATTCTTGCTTTTATGTTGGGACAACAAATTAAAACTACTGATAGACGTAGGGTTAATACCAGATGCCAAAAGATATACAGAATAAAAGCAGAACTAACAGCTCTGCTTGTCAGTTGCTGTAAATCACTTTCTGCATGTTTCTGTCACACCCTTTTTGACTTAAACAAAAAAAAAGGCTTTACCTTTTTTTTGACTTAGGGATTTTTTTTCCCAAACCCATCACATTCATGAACAAGTCAGTCAAGACTTCCAGTTACAGAACACATATAGTACTGTAACTGAAAAATTTGTTGCAATGACAGATTAATATCAAGAAACTTATGTGCATTTAAAAAAACCATAGTCATTGAGCTTTCTTTATTTTTTTTCCATTCATACCATAGAGACATTTATCTCCCATTTTTGGTCCTGAAGCTTAGAGGATTAAAACAAGGGAAAATGCCTTTATCTTTCTGCCTCTGAACTTCATTATTTAAGATAATGGAACTATTTCTTCCACAGAGGTTACTATCTATAGTTCAGTTCTTGCTAACTGTGCCTGCTGCAGTATATTGTACAAGATTTTCAAGGAAATACTTAACAACCTTATCTAAGTACACTAGTCTGCCAGCCCAAAAAGTCTAGAAAACGATTGGTGACTACTGAAGTTATTTACATCAATTATTCTGACCTTTACATCATCAAAATTTTTAAATCCCAAAGCCAGCATCCTGCTTAACTCAAACTCCCACTGAAGCCAGAGAGTTGCACCTAAAGTGCAGGAGCAGGTTTCCACAGAAGTACAATGAAGAACTGGAACAGAAGGAAAAGGTTTACTCATTCACCTGAAATTATTTCCCATGCTATGTGGCTCTCAAGTACTCAGTGATAACTTTTAAAACGTGGAACAGTCTTGAGGAATAGTTCAAAATATTAGTTAGTTGAAAGCTGTTAACAAAGTTGCTGGAGGGCCAACCTTGATAATAAAGTGAAGTTCATAGTAGCTTTAAAACAAGTATTCTGTGAGAACTAAAATAATGAATCCTGGTTACTACGCATGACTGCAGAAGGTTTCAATAGGATCAACTATTTAAGGATTGAAATTTTAAAAAAAGAAATTATTTTAAGACATCTATCTCTCAAACTAATGAGTCAACCAGCAGATTCATACAATGAACATGCATGCCTACCACAAAACTGAAGCATGAGCTTTATTTCTTACAAAGTTTAGTAATTAAAAAATCCCCGAAGTAGCACCTTCCAATGAAATTATTGTAAGCTCATTAAATGGGTGTTATATAATGCAGACAGGAGAACAGTAGAGAAATGTGAATTGACTGCTGACAACCGCCAATTCAAAGGATATGTGAAGATTCATTGGAGAAAGGGGAAAAAAAAACATTTCTAAAATGGGAATGACTAGAGAATGGTTACCTATGCAGTTAATCAGCACAGAAAATGCTTATTTATTCCAGCAAGGTTGCACTTACTTTCACTGTACCTGTATAGTTTTGGCAAAGTGCTTTACATAACAATTATTCTTTGAAGAGAGTAATTTTGAAATATCATTTCTATTCAATAATAAAGCAGCAACTTCTGTTAAAATTGTAGAAAACAGATTTAATATACCATCAGTTGAACAAAAAATATATATGTATGTCAGAGTTCAACTACTGCCAACAAAATTTTCTATTTAAAAAAGAAAATAGCAAAACTTTTCTTTCATTCTTCTTTTCCCAGAAATGTTGATTATACTTTGTAACAGCAGTTTTGAAAATATCAGATGAACACTCCAGGGGATACATGAGCACTTGTCAAAGAGATTTGCAAGAAAAATCCTGTAATGCAAGACATTTTTTTTACCACTTCATAGTGAAGTGCAACTTGGCCATCAAAATACTAAAATTGAACCTTCATGTGCACATTGTGAGTTACTTGCAATAACTGATTTTTTCACCTATTGGCTAGAAACTATCAGTCATTTTAATTTCAAAAGATAGGCGACACACTCAACAAATTATTATTGCCCACTAAATTAGATGAACACACATACTGCTATACCTTTCTTTTTTTTGCAAAAGTAAATATATCTTAAAAGTGTAATTTTTCTGCCAGGCACTTACTGACAGAACACAGTTTTTCAGTTTTTCTAGAACTAGTGCCCTAGTCCCTGTCCAGAAAGCCAAGAACAGCAACTACATTGTCTGGCCACCCAGTAAAGAATATTTTGTACTTCACAAAACATAAGCTACAAACAAACAAACAAAAAAAAGATTTAAATAAATAGATTTTATTGGAGGGGAAAAAGAGAAAGTGCAATGATATGACATTTTGGGAAATATGCATATTCTCTGAAAAGCAAAATACTTTTCAGAATACACGTGGAATACTCCCAAATAAGCCCTTCTCCTTTAGCTGTATGTAACTGCTCTAGTAGTGAGCTGTCACTGAATCTCAGGCTCTCAGGAGCACAAATGACAGTGTGTTAATGACATTAAATACAACGTACTCTGTTCATGGTGTTGGGTTAAGAGGTCCCACTAGGGTCTGCTCAATTCAATCGTGTGTGGTACCGCCTGTTCTTCCCCACTGACCAGGTTGAGTAACTCACCTGTGTTTGTCGTCTATCAGCTGTGACTTTGATTAGCGAGGAAATCCCTCACGGTCTCGGCTTGCTGCTAGCTCCTGCTACTAACTGATTTCTTTGCTAGTCCTTCTTATGACCAGTTTCCCCACCAGCTGTGCGTGTTGCCCAGGCTTGATGAACCAAACTACATGCACACCTTCACAGTGTTTTATTGCTTAACAGCAATACAGCAGTGAAGGGGGGGGGGGGGGGGGGGCACAAGCAGCCCCTCCTAAGCAAATCATTTCTTTCCTTTCAGAAAAAATTTACCAAGCTTTCATTGCCTACAATTTCTCACATATGGACTACAAAGCTGTGCCATCAGGTTAAGGTATCTGTTTCTACCATCAGACATGGAGAGCTGTTGGCTTGTCAGCATTTCTCCAGCATAATTATAAATCTCATATTTTCTCAAACTTTTTAACTAATTCCTTTAACAGAAATGCCTCGAGATGTTTCAAGACCCATAAATCAATCTGTTTCAGTGTGCCTATTGGACCGTTCTGTCCTGTTTTCCTAGCAGAGCCTGAAAGTCCTTACAGGCTTTCATCTCACCAGACATCAGGAAAAGATCAACCTTTCTCCTCAGGATTCAAGCTGCCAGGTTTACCCAGTATTATTCTTGCACTCCGGGGGAAAAAATACAGATAATATTTTCAAAACTGGTACTTTCTATGGTGTGAAATTAATAGGTATCAGAAGGTGTTCAGCTCATTTCAGCTATATCAGTTGGCTGGAGATATGTGAGTACTGTCCTGATTCGCAACTTGGGATGCATCTCACCATGGAAAAGCACACTGAAATACAGTTATGATGAAAGCTACTCTGAATTTTGATTTATATCAACTGAGGCAAGTCATATGTGTCACAAGCTGTGTGCTGTGAGACAAAGTCTTGTTAGGTAGCTGTTCTTTTCTCACTACCATCTTAAGAATAAGCATGTGAATTTAAAGGCAAGCCAATTTAGTCTTACAAAAACAAACTGAAGGCTATATAAAGCCATATAAAAAACATGCACAAAATATGAAATCAATTTCTTGCATGAAAGATGACTTACCTCACAAGATGAGTAACCCAGTGACTGAAGCAATGGAGCCACACACTGTTGCTGAATGATGGCGAGAGCAGGAGAAAGAACTTTATCATACAGTGTTATACTACCCGAATAGCACAGCAGAAAATATTCTTCTCATCTTGCACTGAATCTAGACAGCCCATGACCATAGTTGATGTTTTTCTCTTGGCTTATGAGCATTTTTTTCTTGGTTTATGTTCATCATGTGTACAAAAATATTGTGCATGAAGTTTTTTTCTTTTTCTGACCTCCTCCCTATCTGAACAGCTGTGAAAAAATAGATTTTACTGCTTGATAGCTTCATAAGCAAGGATATCACTGACTAGTCCTGCTGCACAGGAATTTGTACCAAGGGGGTAAAATCAGTAACAGAGAAAAAAAGTGGACTCATGGCGTGAAGCATGCATTTAGGTCATTGCAACAGAAGCTAAAGGAGTACCCTGCAGCATCTGATCTACTCTGATTCCCAGAACAGACTTAGGCATTTTGCCTGTTGCAGTTAAAATGATTATCAGTAGGGCAAGGCCTCTAAACTGAAAAATTGCTTCTGTCCTGTGTGGTAAAACAGGAAAAGGATACATGCTCTGCTGTTGTGCTTTGAGGATGCCTGCTGCACGGTGGGAAAACATCCTCTGAATCCTCTCGTGAGTGCACACTTTTTCACACAGACCATGCCTCTAAATGTCATCTGCCTTGAAAGGCACTCCCTGCCTTCACGTTTACCCTACTTGCTTTAATTTTGGGTTGTGCTTTGTGCAGTTTTTCAGGGTGAGGGAAGGATGGGTCACCTAAATGAGTTGAAGTTAGGCTCTGAAGTATTTTCTTTTTTTTTTAAATACACAAATGTAATTGAATCAATGATTAAGAAACAACAATTTTAAGACAGTTCCCTAATGGAAACATGCTTGGCTACTTTTCAACACTACAAGAAATCCTTGTTGCAAAGACTATGCAGCTGGATGAAGACTCAAGCTGACATGATGACGCTTTTGAATCAACTTAGCCACCAGCTTTAGGAGTACTATCCCAAAATGGGTGAGACAAATACTTGGCTGCACATTTGTTCTGCATCTTTCCCTCTCCCTCATCTGTCAAAGCACAAGAAGGCAAACCTTTTAAAACTCTCTGCTGAAAACTTAAATAAGTGCTTTCCCCAAGCCTTCGGCAACCTTTCAATGTTTTGGACAGAGGAGCACCTGCACAGGTTTTGTTGTCCTTTTCCACAATGTACTATTGGAATACTGTTTCTTTTTTAGTTGTCAATAAAACCAAGTGCCATTTATGATTGTAGGTGGAAAAATATCAGCAATAAAAACTGACTTCTGGTTTTCCTGCCATTTCAGGTATACAATAAATCTGAATAAATCCATGATCATACATCTAGAAAAAATAGACTTCTTCATATTTTAATAGACTTATTATGATTCTGTGTCTAATGGAGTACATGGTAGAGTAGTTTATCTGCAAATGACGTAAGTTTGAAAAAGCACTACATTAATAAATTTGATAACTCATCACTTTTCCTCTCAGAGGAAGAATAAGAAAAATATACAGAAGATAGCAAACTTCCATATCCCCT
>NW_008824716.1:2200203-2230566 GCF_000699105.1 Pygoscelis adeliae | reverse complement strand
AACTTCCACTTTTTGTTTTTTAAATGCTCACTGAACTTCTGTTAGAGAATACTTTCACTGAAGTTTGAAAGCTAGTGACTCAACATTCTTTATCAGTCAATTAAAGAGAGAAACTTCTCCAAATAGTAATATGAAAATATTTAAATAGGGGTTCCATTATAAATCCTCTGGATTTATGAATAACCAAATAAATAAATAGATAAATAAGGTAAATTTGTGCAGAAATTTGACATCCTGCAAACACTATTTTCTCACCTGCCTCATCCTGCAAAAAAGTAAAGAACTGGGGAAAAAAAGTAATCAAAAACAAGTGGAGGAAGGAATTGCTGAAAAGAGACATTTGGTATTAAGAGTTCAAAGTTAGACCAGGGCTTTGGGCAACGCTGTCTTCTCAGAGTTGATCTGTATTTACATGGCTTACAGCAGGGTTTGGTGTCCTGGATGCCTCAACAACAGAAATACAATCATTGTCCATCCTTTCCTGTTTTATAGAAAAACATACTGATACTTAGCTCTGGAAGACTTACTCCCAAAAAGTTTCAGCAGGCAAGATCATTCCCTGAGATTTCTGTTCTTATTCAAATGCAAGCTTTCTCTGATACTACCTAGAAGTAAGAACTTCTGCTTCCCAACAAAAGTGTCTTTGAAACCTTCCTGATTGCAAAGAGGCCCCAGAATTTGGAAAGGAAGTGTAATCAGCGTTATTCCTCTCTCATATCTTCTGTTTGTGTTACTTGTCTCTGGGTGGTCAGAGCCAGGCTATAACACCTTCTCATCTGAAGAGCATTACCCTCTATAAGGAGTTCCACCAGTTCCCTTATGCCTGTTTGCAGAATAGGTTCTACACAGCAGAAGTAAGAGCATCACACCTACACAAGGAAAGCATTATTATTGTTACCTAAGAGATGATAGAATCATAGAACCATAGAATCATTTAGGTTGGAAAAGACCCTTAAGATCATCGAGTCCAACCATAAACCTAACACTGCCAAGTCCACCACTAAACCATGTCCCTAAGAGCCATGTCTACAGGTCTTTTAAATACCTCCAGGGGTGGTGACTTCACCACTTCCCTGGGCAGCCTCTTCCAATGCTTGACAACCCTTTTGATGAAGAAATTTTTCCTCATGTCCGATCTAAACCTCCCCTGGCACAACTTGAGGCCGTTTCCTCTCATCCTGTCGCTAGTTACTTGGGAGAGGAGACCGACACCTACCTCGCTACAACCTCCTTTCAGGTAGTTGTGGAGAGCGATGAGGTCTCCCTTCAGCCTCCTTTTCTCCAGGCTAAACAACCCCAGTTCCCTCAGCCGCTCCTCATAACCCTTCACCACCTTCATTGCTTTTCTTTGGACACGCTCCAGCACTTCAATGTCTTTCTTGTAGTGAGGGGCCCAAAACGGAACACAGTATTTGAGGTGCAGCCTCGCCAGTGCCGAGTACAGGGGCACGATCACTTCCCTAGTCCTGCTGGCCACACTATTTCTGACACAGACCAGGATGCTGTTGGCCTTCTTGGCCACCTGGGCACACTGCCGGCTCATGTTCAGCCGGCTGTCAACCAACACTCCCAGGTCCTCCATGGATGGATAGCTCCATCCATGATACTCCCGGCATTGAAATGCACTCTAGGACCATGTTGTCACGCTGGCTAATACTAGCTGAGAGAGCTGCATTTCTTGACCAGCAGTGAAAAACCTACATGTAGCCGCATGGCTCCCAATCAGGTTTTGAATTGATTCAAGTCTATTTAGTGCATAACATATTGCAGAACAGTAAGACAAGTTTAGGACATTTTAAAGTTTTATCATTCTGTATCAAGCCCTGCCGAGACGGGCTAAAATGTGTTTGGTTCCCACTTAATCCATCAATGACATTTGTACATCACACAGCTCTGTCTGATGAACTAATCATTGCTTCTCACTCTTTGAACTGCAAGCCTGATCTTAGAGAATCATGAAATGTGTCTTACATTCACAAAATAAAAGAAACATAAAATAAACCTGCACCTGTAACCTTTCCATTTCTTTTCCTCAGTTGTCTCAGGTTTTAAAGAAAAGAAAAGAGAGGAGAGAGTTTTATTTGATTGAGTTTTCCTATAGCAGTTCAGAATGTTTAAGAAAATCTGACTCCTGGGAAGATAAGAAAAACATAATGTTCACAGCCCTTGCAAGAACATAATTACAGTTCCTTTCTGCTACTCTAATATTCACACATTCCACTTCATGGCTGCAGATCAGACACAGAAATGGGCATATTTTAAAGTGACAGGTGTGGAAAATGTTCTTGTTTCATGCACGTTTGCTTTCATCCTTACCTGTTCATTATCACTGTTACTGGAAATATTAAACCAGCCAGGAGATCGCAGCTTGTTTGCCCCAGAGCTTGAAGCTTAAGCTATTTTTTTTATGAGTTTTACTTTCAATTTAACTTGAGATGTGTTTAATACTTCTTCACCCCACCCCCACCCCCCGCCATTTTGTTATATCAACTTAGATTCTCAATGGTTTACTAGTTACTCCAAGTTTTTTAAACAACTGTAACCAAAGAGCCGCACAAACAGCGTGGCATACCCTTTATAGTTTATGCAAAGTTCTCTCCAAGAGAGGAACTTTTATGTTATTTTAATGCATTGGCTCAACAGTATCTTCTGTTGCTGAACAGCAAAACAACTTTCTTGACTCTCTTACTCTGAAGCAAGGACAAAAAAGCTAGTTAGAGTTAGACTATGGGATTCAGGTGTCACTGTCCCAGCAGAGCTTAGCAGAGCAGACAGTGGCTGATGAAATGCTCCTTTGTGCAAGGAGGATTTCAAGCCGCATGAAACATTTATTCTTCTGTTACAAAAGCTTATCGGGTTCCAGAGGCTTTAAAAAGTCCACATGGGAAATTCAATTTATATAGAGGCGCTTTAATCAGTTATGTTAAAAAAGATTCCGAAACAGTGAAAACATATCCAAGTGAACAGTATCCTACACAGAACAATGAAGGAAACTAAGTATCAATGGAGCTGCTGGGGCAGAGCTGAAGGTCAGGACTGCCTTGCTATTGTGGGTATTTACACTGTTTACATAATGCAGTTATGAATGCAGTCATCCAGGCACAATTTCCGAATTAACAGCAAAGAAAATTAGGGGCTAATTGAACATTAGGTGTTTGAAACAGAATGATAAAAGCTCATCATTACATTCAAAATCTAGATCACAGTTAATCCATCATAAGCTATACTCCAGTCACAGAAAAGTAAAATTTATCGACACTTTATTCTGGTCTCTTCATTGGACTAACAGTACCAAAGAGACTGAGTCCTACTGTTGAAAACCAGAAAACAAGTTGTAGTGAAACTACACACAACAAAAGAGAATTTGGACAATAACAATGAAGTTAACACCAGAAAAACATCCTAAATCCAGTGCAGTAATTTTCTATTAATTGATTAACTGTTAAAATAAATAAATATTTTTTAATTATTGCTAAAGAGAATGAAAAGAATTGTGAGAGGATTTCATGCCACAATAAGAATTGCAAATGGAGAGAACATACAGCATTTTATCTTATATGGAAGCCAGAAGAGATTATTGATAGATGTTTAAATCATCTCCAAGAAGATCAATACATATTATGAGAGATGCATAGTTCATCATTCCTCTTGACCAACAGAAGTAATGAAATACACAATAGATATGTGTAAACATTGATATACTACTCTTCGAGGGCATAAGTATGCCTCCTGAAAAAGAAGAGGTCCCCATTTTAACAAATGGAGTATCAGAAGTAAATCCATTCACTGCAGTGAGTCCATTTTAAGTAAATGATGTATTTTAAATGGGGAGAGGAAGCTAGTAGATCTCATCTAAACAGGTATTTGAACTTGTATGGGCCACCAAAAGAGAGTTCAGGTCTGCTGTGGGGGCCTGCATATATGATATTTCACCTATTTAGTATAAACCTGAACCAAACACCAATCTCTGGTATAAAGTGGCACATTGGAGTGACATCTTGTCTCCTATAGTTATTCCCTTCCTCAGCCTCAGAAGAATCACTTGCACTGCATCAGGTATAGCCTTATGTCCAAAGGCTTACAAATGTCTATGAGCATTTACAAGCATAAAACAAGGATTTGTGCAAACAAATTATTCAGAATTTGTGTACATTTTTGAAATTGTACCAGCCATTCTGGTTCCCGCTTCTGACCATTACATAAATATTTAAATAATAAAAAACAACCAACGAAAAAAAAAAATCATAAAATCCTGGTGTGGGAGACAGTTACATGCTTTGGCAAAGTATTCAATGAGTCTTTTGAAGTTTAATGTCTTTTCAATCTCATATAAAGGCTTAACAGCACAAGGGATCATAAAGCCAAATTGATCCTGCCTTGGTGAGGTCAAGTTGCCACTGAGGTAGCAACGCAAACTGGCATAAAGTGTCTGAATACAGATGGGCTTAGTCAAGGAGAAAAAGGAGTCCATGCCACCTTCCATAGCTGGTTTTCCAGTGAAGAGAGGGACATCCACTGTAAGGTCTATATGGCAGCGTGGAGTATGTGCCCACAGTGCCCTCCCTCCCAGAGCTGGAAGGTGGTGAGGCAGAGCAGTGCAGGGCTGTGGCTTAGCTAGCAGCCTGGATGAAAAGCACGTTGTCTTAACCCTCACTCAGAGCTGCCTTGGCCCATGCAGGTATCACACCTGATGACACGGTGCAGACACACCATCACAACACTGGTGTCCTCAGCTGTTTGGTACAGAGGCTCAGAAACAGAGTCTTTAGCCCAGTTTCATTTCCAGTACCTTCCAGCACCAGAAGCACATAAAGTAGGATCTGTAACCATTCCAGCCAACTTCTTCAACACAAACTCTTTGACCCACGGAGGACAGCAAGCATCTCCGGGAAACAATTCACTCACACATAAGAGCTGAACTGCCCTCTAAAGTCATCTCTCTCTCTCTCTCTCTCTCTCTCTCCCCCCCCCCCCCCCCCCCCCCCCCCCCCCACCACACTCCTCAGCCTCTGAGAAACATGACCACACTTCCTACAAAGATGACTAGCTGAGGTGGGATAAATGTGCAACTTATATTTTATTATCAAGTCTGGAAAAAACTCTCCATACTGTTAACTTCCAGTTATGGAGGAAGGAAGCAATTCTTCGTAGTTTTCAAAAAATTCTGGGCTGTTGGCTGAAAGTACACATAGAGCAGTGCTGGTCCACCAGGGCAGAAAGCAAACTGCCCTTAACTGACTGTCAAGAAGCAGCTACTGCCAGCACCCATAAAAAAAAAGATCCTAACGTGCTTGTTATTTAATCAGCAGCCATACACCTTGTGTTGACTATATATCACTGATCAACAAATGAATGTTAGTTTTGCCCTGAAGAAAGCAATAAAGTGGGACATAAAATTAATAATGAATGTCAGTGCGTATGAGTAATAAATAGATTTTAATGTTTTCAGCTCCTTAGAGGGGGGGAAAAAATCAATTTCTGTGTAAAAGTTTGATACTTTTACACAAAGCTCATTCCCACAAAAAACACCCGAACATTTTCATCTAAAAACAAAAACAGCAATAACTTTTTCACCTGAATTGGCCTAAAATCTTATTATAGACTTTTTTCTGAATTATTTCTTAAAACTTTAGTTTAGCAAAGAACTACCAGCCCTGTGATCAGATGAGCTATAAATAAATTTATGAATTTGTAATACATAATATTTTATTTCTTCAATGTACTGCCCAAATACAAAAGATGCAGGTGTGGGTTTGACGTTGACTTGAATCAAAAGGCTTACAGATATGGAGCCAATTTACACTTGGAAAAGAAATGGCTTGGCAGATGAGACTGTGCCATGGCAGTACAGCCTTCCACCACAGCTCCCATCCTTCTGCATCATCTTCTGTTTGCACTGCATCCATCCAATTTAGATCTGTCCTGCTCTCTAGCTTAGGTATTTGCAACACGCCTATCATCTTCATATCTAAACTCCTCAGATCAGGAACTTTGTCCCACAGGGCATCTAATCCAGCAAAGTCATACAAGTATGCAACTTTGGAATCACTGTAATTAAGCAAAGGTTTCTGTTGACTGTGACCACTGGCATAAAGAGAATAGAAAATAGATGGAAGGTAATAGAGACCTACAAGGGGAACTGAACAGAAAAGATAAGGAGGCAAGTGCAATCCACCTCCCAGAAACAGAAGGAGGGAGACACCAGGCTCTGGAGGCTGAAGTGTTCAGTTTTGAAGTTAGAAAGCCAGAGCCAAAGAGCACTTCTCAGAAATGTTGCCTTGGGAAATCTGTGTAAACCATGTGTTGAATCCAGTCAGCAAAGGGCTTTGATAATTGAAGAAAATGTTTTAAAGCTTTTATTATTTTCCTCACTGAACAGCCACCAATAGTTGCCAACAAAAGCTTTCCAATCCATTTCTGTCCAATTTCTGTTAAGCAGGACTTAGGGCCAAAATGAACAATTCTTGTCCTCTTCCTTTCTTTCCTAATTATAAACAAGGATGAAAAATCACTAGGAAAATACATGTATAATTAACATATTTGATGGATGTGTTACTCTGTGGTTCCTGATTATCTGTCTGAGAACACTGATAGTTTACCATCCAGTTCAGTAGTTAAAAAATGCACTGAGGGCTGAGACAAAGACCTTGTAGGAAGAAAATAGACGAAATGTTAGCACAAGAGAAGATTTTAAAAAACAAGATAACAATCCTCATACATGATGCAAAATCTGGTCAATTGTAATGTCAAAATATGTGTCCTTCAAAAACAATTTTTTGAGAGCTATGGTTTCACAAACTCTTAGCAGAACAATGTGACATGACTTACCAAGCAGGGCTGCTCCATTCCCAACTTTTACATAAACAGCTGGTTACAATGCACTTTCAAGGAAGGATCTGATCTGACCTCTTCCCATCTGATTACAGAATTTAAATGTGCCATTTAAAGTGCTTTTTCTTTCCCTTTGAAATTTGCTTAAGAGGGAAGATTTAATTTTTAGTTTAGAAAGTTTTTCAGTAGTAAGTTGTTTTACAGAACTCTTACTTTTTTCCTGAAAAATCTGAGTCCTTCTTCACCTCCTCTTCCTCCCCCAAATTTTTCAGTGTAAAAATAGGTAAATAACTGTTCCATACAACTACAGCATTCAGAAAAATGTTCAGGAAAACAGCAACTACAATAGAAGGAATGGCTTGTAATTCTTACATGTTCAAGCTTAATACATCCAGCAAGATGAACTGGTGGCAAAGGGAGAGACTTTGTATTTATAGTAACAGAGTTGTCGATCATATATTAGGTTAAAACTGATTATTACTCATTCATTAAAGTCAGTGTATAATCTATTCATTCCTTGCCCCTGGATATCTAAATACATCAGAATCTTTACCTGGTAAGACAGCAATCAGCACAGTGATAGTAACAAACCCAATGACTAATCTAAAATTAATCAAAACCTTCCCCTCAGCTATCAAGGTAGCAGGAAATAACAGAACAAGTTGCATGCTTCATCAGTGAGGGATAGTGACCAACACCTGTTTTCCCAGATGAAATGTCATCATAAGATGAGAAAAACTCAGCACATATAGTTAGTAGCAAACATAGCAAAAACTTGACAGTATTTTTTTTCCTTTTTTTTAATGAAACAGTTACCAAAAATACTAATTATTGAGTATGCAAACAGTAAAAGTTTTCTAATATAGCTGATCCCTTGAATTTGTGAATACACTAAGAGAACTGATTTAACCTGATGCTATTCTCATTTTGTGTGTGTTGGAAGCAAAAAAGAAAGTCAATGTTCAAAAGCTGTGTTTCTAATACAGTCCTATATGGGTATTTCCTTGGTTTAACACTCTTGAAACTGTGATGAACTAGGTAAGTTTCATATGGAGAGGTAACGTGTTTTATTATGAATGGAAAAATAGGTCACTGGGTGAAGAACTTCTGCACAGAATCATCTCTGTTCTTCTAGGTGCACCAGTTGATTTAACAAAAAACATTACTTGTCCATGCAAACGTTCACCTCCCTGCAAAAATCACCTCAAAACAACCTTGTTTGTGTGGCCTGTATTTTAATAATGCTTCTGCAAACTTGCTTTTGCTCCAGAGGGCACATACCTTACTATTACATGGTCCTTTGCTAAATACAGAACAAAGATTTAAACTCTGCTTTTCCAAAATATTTAACCATAAAGTCATAGAATCAGACACACCCATTTTTTTCTGGTAGACAAACTCTACTTTGAAGAAACACTTATAGAAATCTTCTTGACTCCTACAGTATCTATCTTCCTCAGACCTTCCCTCAAATACATCTGGGTACATCAAATCTGTAGCAGATGTGCCAGAAGATCAAATGACAATAGTGCAAAAAAGGCTCAAAGTACACTTTGTGAACTTCATCAGTACTAACATTAACATGGAATTTTCTCTACTCTTGGAAAAATCCACTGAACTCTGAAGACTTGTTCATTGCTGCAGATTTCTTCTCCATTGTCTGAGGAAACACTGTGTTGAGTAGGAAAAGTTATTTTTCTTCACTCTGAAAGGCATGGTGTATATAGATCTTTGACTATGGTAAACTACCTAGGCTGTATCACCCAAATGAGCTCTTCATAAAAAACACATTTTAGGCATTTGCAATATAGTAAAAACACAAAAAGTTTCTGACAGCTTCCATTTTTAAGAGAAATTTTAAAAAAGAAATCTATTCCAAAGAATACTATAGCTCAACTACATATTTTGTTCAAGCCATTTCTGTTTTAGATATTCACTCAGGACATAGCACTCAAAAGATAGAAAGAAAAAAAAAAAGGATGACTACACTTTTTGCTCATTTGAAACACATTAGTTTTACTAAGAAGATGCCAAATTAATCATTATATGAATTTTAAAAAGTACTTATTTCTTCTGGAATTTAGGAATGCTGGGTCTGAGTAAAATTGATACAGATTTTTATAAATTAAACAATGCTCAACCAGTACTTGACTGGTGCATCTGCTGCAAATTATAAACTTATACTGATGCCTCATTGCAGATTATAGGACCAAGTAATCTAGGATGACAGATCTACATGTTGTTCTTCCGCTCCACACTTTGATCTCTGCAGTAGCTGACAGTTATGCAACCTCCAGACAGCTGAAAAATTCTGTGAAATCCTCTGGGCCATGGATACTTGAGCGCACAACTAATTCTACTCAAAGCTGAAACTTCCATGTTAAATCTGCAACATTTTTTTCTGATTCAGTTAACATTTTCCACAGATTTTACCCAGTTTGAGCCAAATGTTCCTTCCATGAAGTGCTGAATGCAGGATAGTTCTGCAGATCCCTCCGTATGGGAAGATAACTTTTAATTAGGGGGATCCTCAGCCAGACACGGTGCTAGCCTTTTAGCACAGAGATGACCCCATTTGCTCATTCCACAGGATCACTCTAACATTATCACTAGATGCCTGTATTTTAGTACTGTACTCACCATACAGGATTTTGGTTCTCTGTGAGTTAATGAGAATGACCACAGAAAAAAAGATCAGCCATGTATTTATTCAGGTCAGATACATTTCAATAACTATCTTCTTTTTTTTTTTCGTTTTCAAGAGAATATTATAAAGACTTTGCCTGTGTACTGACCAAAAAAAAAAAAAAAAAAAAAACAAACCATGCTGAAAATCTCTAGAGTGAGGGGCAGGGTTGTTTGCTTGCTCTTCTTATCTGCCCATTGGACTGAGAATGTATTACACAAATTTCTGTGCAAGTGTATCTTCAAATATTAGTCCACAGGCACTCTTCCATTCTATGTTGATTGCATTTGATTGTTTTTACATGCTTTAGGCCAAAAATACAAACTTACTCCCCACTAAGCACTGTGTAGCTCTAAGCAGATGTTGCTTTAACACTGTTTCTAACTACAGAAACTTCCCAGAATTCCTATGTTTTGCCTTATGGCTAACTTAAATGACTGCAGTATAAATCTCCATGTAAGCTTTTTCCTGAGCTTAGTTATTCATTATTGTTTTTCTTACAGGAACCCTCTTTTCCCTTTCCTAACTCACTTTACTACACAGTAACACTCCAACTCATCTTCTACCCCTGCTAATAAACTCCACCTGACTACACATCAGGCTGAGTCAGAAAGGAGATTTCTGCTTTTCTAGCATCTTGTAACAATCTCAAATCCTATCATCCTATTATACAGCACATTAACTCCCATTTCTCAATCTTTAACTATATAAATTTGGCATTATCAAGTGCAATCACCATTCTAATAATTACATAGTATCTCCAGTGACTGAAGATACCTATATGGAAGGATAGGAATAACGTATCTGCGTACATCCTACCAACTAGCAATCTCTTCAGTCTTCATTTTCATAACATTTTTTTTCCCTTTTTCCAGCTCATAATGCTAACCAAGGAAAAGAGCAATGGAAGTAACTTCCAGAGAGGTGTTTGATAAAAGAATAATACGATTGGTGGCTCATTAAGAAAACATGTAGTTCAGAGTTATACAGAAATGTTATATTTGTACCTTCAACAAGGTTTACAATCCCTCTAATCTCTTTTGGTAGTTAGGTTCCAAACAAGTATAAAGTGAGGTTTCCAAAGAAGAAAGATTTACTCTTAATATTCAATCTAATTTTGCCTTTAAGAGGTGAACTGTACTGTGATAGGGAGTCATGACTATTGACAACACTCAATATTGGTGCTTGCAAGGGTCCATTGATGTGAAGAAAGCAGATAGACCTTGACTTCATTTATGAAGCATGTGTAAAAACAAATTGATGACTTTTTTTCCCCCTTATATATGTTTTATAGGGTGGATTATTTTCTACTATTTAAAATTCAAAAAAAGAAAAGTCACGTCATCCATATGGGTTGAGGATAGGGTTTACAGAGTTCCTAAGACTGCTTACAGATTAACGCTGCACAAGAAACTCACAATATAGGTAAGTTTTAGTGTGAGCTCTTCAGTCAAGTTAGTGTAATGGATCAGTATACTGACCTCTTTTAATATTACCTAATCTACAATGTCAGACAAAAATCAGACAGACTGATGAGATAACAAAAATGATTGACAGGGAAGTGACATAACCAGAAAAGATAACATACTGGATAGGATGTAGTAACTTATGCAATGTTTTTATTTAAACTGAGTTAAAGCCATCTGTCATTTCTCCTCCCAGCCACAAAATCCAACATCCCATAAAGTGAGAAACAAGAAGTGTTTAATAGTCCAGAACCCCTTAACGATTGACTCAGCAAGCCACAATGCAATTCACCCATAAGAAAGGCAGAACAATTTGAAATGGGCTGTTAATTAAAAGCAAAGCACCTGAAGATATGTGCATTGAATCTCACTGGCACTTAGTGCTAAGAAAACTCTGAAGAGATGTTACTCAACTGAAAATGTGGAAACTGAATTTACAAATAAACCTTTGGTACAACCATAGTGTGAGAGACAACAGAACTTTTCTAAAAAAAGCTGAAAACTGCAGTAGCCAATGGTGAAAATAAATTGAAAAAGAAATAAAATAATTGAAAGGGTGTGTTCCCAACTAGTCAAAGAAGCTAGTGGTTTGATCTAATAAATCTAATAAATACACAGACTCCCATGTATATATGGAAATACTCAGATAAGGTTTGAATGTGCCATTTCTCAGAAGTACCGCTAATATTTAAACATTGCACATTCAAGCTTTATCTGGTTGATGTCTCTATATGTATCATCTTTCACTCCTGTAATTTCCCTGTTTCCTTGCAACTAGTATATTCATAGACCTGCCCCAACTACTGTTTGGTTTTGCAAAGATTCAAAAAGCCCCAGTCCAAACAGATTAATCAGAGCACAGTGCAGCAAGTAGCAAAAAAAGGCAGGCTGGGTTATTACAGACAGTACACTCAAAGAAGGTAACAGGCAGGCACTGGAACAGGTGGTCCAGGGAGGTCATTGAGTCTCCATCCCCAGAGATATTCAAAAGCTGTCTGGACACAGTCCCAGGCTACCACCTCTAGGTGGCCCTGCTTCATCAGAGGGGCTGGACAAGATGACCTCCAGAGGTCCCTTTCAACCTCTACCATTCTGTGATTCTATGTTTCTGTGAAATGAGGGGATACAATTACCCCGAAAAAAACTGAAGAAGGTATGTGAAGCCTACTAACAGTACACTTCCATTAATATTTTGGCTAACCTGATGAAAGTCCCTGCAAGCCTGTACATGTCTGTTTCCTCTCTACCTTACTAAATTTAGTAAGCCTCCTTATGTACGTAAAGCTGTCCTGTAGAAAAAACATTACTGCTAACTTACTTTAACATATTGCACTTCTCAAGCCTGCATGACCATGTTTATGTAGCCTTGTTACCATTTTTCATGTGACTTGCAGAGCTCTTTTCACCATCCCCCCTATGCCATTTACTGCACTGACTGCTCCTGAAGATTTCCCAAGTGATGAGGTCATTTTCAGAGTGAATGGGACTATGTGCTCAAATGGTCAATCTGTCTGCTGAGGCAGGCATAGACTAATAAAAAGACTGATAGGTACCTCTCATGTTAGCTATACATTCATTGTCATTACAAGCTGAGGAACACCGAGTAGAAACTCACCAAGAACAACTTGACAGATGATGGCTCATCACAGTTAGAAAAGTAAGAGAATGGGAAACAGAACACAGTTCCAGTGTCACAGGAAGAAACTGCTAGCACATTACATGTTTATGGCCATTTTTCCAATGAGATCTAACTTGGTTCAATATCCTAGTGAAATTCTATGTAGGGTATATAAGTATTTATTTAATTACTGGATCTCAGACTGACCTCCAGAAGCAGGACACTACCACATTTTTTTCTTGCAGTTAATAAGCTAGCTAGAGTGTAATCAACTCATTCCCACCCAGCCTTCATAGGACACTTCTCATTTTGAGGCCAATGAAATTGGTCATAATTTATTTCCAAAACCAGAGACACCACAACCACCATCCGGTTACCACTCCAAGTACTGTTTTTCTTTCTTTGTGTATGTTATTAGTTTTTTTCTTAGGACTGAAGGGAGCAAATGAAGTTGGTTCAAAATAGGAGAGTATGTTTTGTTTTTTTAAAATCAGTATTATAACTTTGAAATAAATAGTATTCAAAGACAGCTCACAAATATAACATACATTTTCACTGGTTATGATCATTAGTCGTGTATTTCACCATAATCAAGTGCCACCAAAGAGCTTTTGGACATTGCTACTCAATTTTCATCCATATTTCTCATTCAGAAAACAACTCACCAAACTACCAGACTCACACCTTGGTAGTCAATAGAACATGTTCTCTAGCCACACTCCATTTAATTGGGGAAGATCCATACCACAAACCCATCAGTACAGTGGGCTCAGTTTCAAACCTGAATGTAGCAAATGCTATACTACCTATATCTCATCAAGAACTGAACTCATTTTAGTGTTGTTTAGTCAGTGTGTTTCAAAGAACACTGCATTTTGAACTGCAATCTTGCAAGTATTGCATAATTACCTTTACTATAAACCAAAGAGTATTAAGACAGAGGCCTGTAGGTCAGGGATATCCATAAGTAAGGAGCACAATGGAGGATGTGATTTTGAATAATCACACTGTCCTAGTTTCAGCTGGGATAGAGTTAATTTCCTTCCTAGTAGCTGGTACAGTGCTGTGTTTTGGATTTAGGATGAGAATAATGTTGATAACACACCGATGTTTTAGTTGTTGCTAAGTAGTGCTTACACTAGTCAAGGATTTTTCAGCTTCCCATGCTCTGCCGACTGAGAAGGCTGGAGGTGCACAAGAAGCTGGGAGGGGGCAGCCAAGGCAACTGACCCAAACTGGCCAAAGGGATATTCCATACCATGCGATGTCATGCTTAGTATATAAACTGGGGGGAGTTTATATACTCCCGGGGGGGAGCATATACTACAACCGGGGGGCGGTGACCGCTGCTCAGGAACTGGCTGGGCATCCGTCGGCGGGTTGTGAGCAATTGCATTGTGCATCACTTATTTTGTATATTCTTTTATCATTATTATTATTATTATTATTATTCTTTTCCTTTCCTTTTCATCTCAATCCACAAATTCTACTTTTTTTTTTTTATGATTCTCTCCCCCATCCCACTGAGGTGGGGGGAAGTGTGCAAACGGCTGTGTGGTGTTTAGCTGCCTGCTGGGTTAAACCACAACACATACAGATCTAGCACAAAGTGGGGGAAAGTCCCCTTGCAACTGAGAATATAACCTGCGGAAAGGAATCATTCCAGTGAAGAAGCTCTTCAGACAGAGACAGCAACCAAGGCCAGTTCTCCCATTTCTGGGATGAGTGAGGTAATCGCTAGGCAGTTATAGGAAAGACCAATGACTTCTTTTTCCTTTCCAAAATAAGGAGAGAATGTCTGATTTTTGCAAGGAAAAAAATTTGTGTTAGGCATCCTCAAGATATGGCCCTCTGGGGGGACATAACAGGAATGTCTATATTCTGGATATAATGTAGGAGCTATATAACAAGATGCTATAAATAGAGCATGATGATGCAAGAAATCTGGTAAACTTTAAAATACATTTTGAAAACGAATAGCATGTAATGACTATGTTTGTTGTGAGGCAGTACCTGACAACAGGGTGTAAGGGAGATAGAAATGGTGAGCCTCTGGTAAACAATTTGACATCTGTGCTCCTTCATTCTAACAGCCTTGCTTTAGCCACCAGTCCTTTTCTGGATCTACGCAATCATCAATGCTACAGAGGAAGCAGGAAGCAGTACAAAGCAATGTTTCGTTTGGCAGGAACAGAGTTTAAATGTATTCATCTATGTTCGGATTATGCCTTTCCTTTTACCTTTCCATCCCTTAATAAGAATGTCTACAGTTCATATAAATCAAGAACATGAGCACCGTCTGAATTAGATAACACTACAGTGTCTTTCACTATCATCTGATAATACCACTATTAATGAGCTGTGCATGGTGAATCCAATTAAAGACAGCAGCAGTCACAATGACCATGACCTCCACAAAGCTGATGTCACTGAACTAAATGAGTCAAAAATTCACACAAATTATTCTGTTTTAACCTAAACTCATCAAGTAATGAAAACGTGTTCAGAAAAGGTGTTCTCTCTTTTACCCTTACTGCACTCTATCTAGAAACTGTATGCTATCTATAAAAATAGACTGGCTTTTCCTGGAAGGTTAGAAGTAGTAATAGTAGAAATTGTAATCTTCTTTATGCTCTATAACGAGCTGCTATTATTCTCTCTCGGCTCCTTCCAGGTTCCCAGGGCACAACTGACAGTCATGCACATTTTCTGATGCTCAAAATAGCACAAAACTCCCCTATTAATAACAGGTGTCACCTGCTGAGAAATTATGAGGACTTAATACAGACAAAAAGCTGCTACAAGCAAGACGTGTAAGACTATTGGGTGGGTCGAGCCCACCAGAAAAACCCTACAGTGCCCCATGGTGGGGTGAATAATGGACTGACAGAGCCCAGAAATAAAGGAATGACAGGAGGTAAGAAATTAAAAAATTAAAATTAGCCAAGCAGAAGAGTGAAAATGCGGAGTCAAAACAAGGTATTCATCAGCATTGGGAGAATTCAAACTTACTCCCAGCTCTGGAGTCACCTAAAGTGCATGAGTGGGAGCGATGGGGAAAAAGTCCCCAAAGCATCAGACCGCTGCTGTTCTAGCTTCATCCTCTTGGATTGGTTGATGATCATCTTTATCAGCACTAAGAGGATGGAGGGATCTTAGGACTTCTGTGGAGCTCCCAGAACACCATACCCATGCAAAAAGCAGCTGCAGCCTCTGTAAAAGATTACAGAGAAATAGGAAAGTTGCATTTAACAGGAGTGTCACTGAAGTGCCAGTGGCTTTTTGTTTGTTTTTAACCATTAATGCTTGATTTCTGCCCACACAGCCGTGTGCCACAAGAAAACTCATATGTCTTCTGCTCAGGGCCAGCCTATCTCCCCATCTTCCCAAAAGCAGATTTGACCTGCATGAAGGTGGACGAGGGAGTCCACAGCAGGGTGAGCGGCATGGACAATCAGGATCCAAGCACTTGAGCAATGTTTCCAGCATCTCTTTTTTTATCAGAATGGATGTACTCAACTGTGTGGATTGGCAGCTGCAGAAAATAAAATACCTATCCACCCCTGAAGGGGGTCGGGCAAGTACAGGGAAGTGAATGCTTCCCATGTTTTTCTTCAATGTGTCTCAAATCCGTTATGATGGGATCACTTCCAGAAGAATGTTGAAGCCATTCACTTTCAGAATTGCTCGCAGAATATCACTTTTCTCCATGCTGTACATGAAAGAACTTCAACAAACACGCCCAGTAACAACTATGGAGGCAGTTTTATGGCACGGATATCTGTCCCCTGGGAATAGGACTGAAGCTACCAACCCAATTTGCATGGACTACTGTGCAGTCTTCAGATAGTAATAAATTAAGGTGACTACTGCCAGCTAAAGGCTTGGTATTCTTATTACAAAACCCCTGAGCCAACACAGACAGTATATAGCTTTTGAGACTCTAAATCAGACTTGTAACATTTTGTGAACATAGGTTGTGGCATTTCGTGTCTTACGTTGTGTTGGAGAAAGAAAAGGCCGCAGCCTCTAGAAGGTGTTTGGGGATGGGGAACATGTCAACCAGTATGTTAAAAATTAGCAGAGCATAACACATTGTTCTTAATATGCATTCACAACACACACTGTAATGACTGAGAATGCTGCAAATACTGAATGTAAACTATTGCTAATGTGTTTTACAGACCCACACCACGAAGCACATTTGGTTATGTTTCAAGTTTCAGTTGACAGATTGACAGATACCAATTGACAGAATACACTGTAGTGGAATTCTTGACATTGCTATTATCTATCATAGAGTGTAGATGCATGATCACAGTAGGACACATTTCCATGTGAAAGATCAGTCATAGGAAGCGGTGCATTACTATGTTTCAGTAACGCTGACTATATGGAAAATTAAGGATGATGAAGGTACAGTGAGAGTTTTCACTACCTTTTCATAAAGTGTTGCTTTAAATGTTGCAAGGAGTAATTAAAAGAAAAATACTGACATGAACTAATAAACTGAAATACTTGATTTACGTAATCAATTTGTATCTGGAAAATCAATGGGATGAAAGCAGAAAAGTCAAAGGTATGTTTATACTTCAGCTCTTAAAAGTATGTGGTTCATTTTAAATTGCAAGGAAGTCACTCTGAGGCCCTATGGCTCCTCCTACTGAAACATAATGACAAAATAAAAGTTTCATCATGAATTTGAATAGGAATAAGACAGTTCTTTAAAATTATTTTCCTTTGTTTAAGATATACAGATACATACATTTATATATATGAATATCTATGTATGCATATGTGAATAAAATGTCCTGAGAATAGAAGTTTACAACATAAACTTCACCATGGCTTAGGTTAGTGCTCTCGCCAAAACATAAGAAAAAATTTTTGAATGTTTGATTAAAAGTAACATTTAACAGGCAGCACAACAACGTAAAGTGCTAAAATATGCCTGTAAGAATTGTTACTCTCTTCGCGTATTTTACGTGCCATGTGGATTTTTCTTCTTTTCTAGATGAATCATATTCATATTTGTTAACAAATTCTCAGAAACAAATGCCACAGGAATTAATCAAAAGAATCTCTCATGAAGGATAATGTTAGAGGCAAAACAAATAGATTCAGGCATGTACAGAACATGCAGTTCTCAAGAACATTCCCATAGCAATGTCACAAATACAGAGAAACCGAAGGCTTTTTGATTTGTAGGAGAATGAACCTCTAACAATGGAAGATTCAGATAGAACAAAACATATATAAATTGCTTTAATAGATATTTCTGCAGATTGAAAATCTGAATTACTAGACAAAATTTTTTTCAAATTTGAATTAGTGTCATTGCATTATCAATAGAATGATATTTCCATAATGTAAATCAATCAAAATAAACCATAGATTTCTTGTTATTTGCCACATTTAATTGAATATCATTCTGTGATCCATACTTGTATAATTTTCTAGACCTCCTGTGGCTGCCAATGACAGTCTACAGCTACAGTAGGGAATCAGTTCATACAACAATGCATACTAATGAAGCAACCGATACAGCATTCTCTGCCAGCACAGGAGAAAATACAAAAATGTTGTTGCCTTAATTGTGCAGATCACTGGGAATTATAACAGATTTTTTTTTTCTGTACTATTAACATATACTTTAGTGTTCAGCTGCACAGTGTGCCACATCAATGTGTTAATTCCTTGATGCAAGTTTAATCACTTTTCATTGACAGAAAGCCAAAGGCTTCTAAGTTGCTTGCACTGCTGTAATATTTAATTTCTTTTTTCTTTTTCCTCCTGTCTTCTCTTTTCAGAGCACAGTTTAGCATACTCTAAACCCCTGCCAGTTACAGGGGAATTATAGATGTTGTTTTGAAGAAATAAGATTCCTTGAATCATTCTGAAAAAAAAGAGAGACATAGCTAGACATGTAGAGCATTCTGTAAAAGGTCTTAACAATTAATTTACTGTCTGACAAAGAGATGATTCACTTACTACACCTCTGTTTCTTATTACTATATGCACTTTCACTTCTGGCAGTTTCATATGATAAGGTGGCATCTTGTTTGCTATATATTAAGTACCACAAAAAATCCCCAAATGCCTATCAACAAATGTTTCAGCTAAATGACCTTTATCAGATTTCCAGCTGCAGCATGTCCTCATTCAGGTGCTGGATATAAAGCAGTTTAAGGAGGTGGAACTTAAATTTATGAAAAACAAAACTTTTAAAAGGAAAATATAGTTCTTCCTGCAATTTCTTGGCAGGATGTCTGATGTTCTAATTTGTCATTCAAATAGGACAGATCAGTTCTGACCTCCTTCTAAAGTATGCACAATCCAGCTGATTTAATACCTTTTTACATGAGGGCAAGAGACAACAGAAATGCGTCTCTAGCAGCAACTAGATGTTCAGAGATGCAAAACAAACATGGTGCTTAGGGAAGATAATGTTTTGACAGCTTCAGTCCTTACAGTAGTCTTAGGTGAGATGCAACAGTTCCTTATGTGTAAAGCTAATGCAGCAGAGCAGGGGTGACTGAAGTGTGAACAGTGCATCAAACTAGCCCATAAAGCAGTTTTAGATGGTCTCTGGGAATGCTGCTGGCCAACCAATCAGCTCACTCTATCAGCTGACCACCCCAGAGACGAAGCTCATGAATCTTCAATAATTCCATACAGGTTTTAACACATCTGCGTCGGAAAATAAGAGCATTCTTCCTTCTGCTTCTGAAGGTTGTCTGTGAGGTCCTATGTAAAGCAAAAGAGCTAATAATGAGGCAAGTGATCAGATAGGAACAGAAGTTGGCCCAAACCTTGGCTCACATTCTTGTTGCTGCTCAACCCAGAAGAGGAAACCTGATGAGAAAGAGAAAGACCACATCTTTCATCACTCACAGGTCCACCTGAACACCAACATGGACCCTCCACCCGCCTGATGCCCCTGCACCCGGGACTTGGGGCCTCCTACTTGTTGGCTGGTCCAGCTTGGAGTTTGCCAGCGAATCCACACACACATCCCACGCACACCCTGTTTGGGGAAGGTACAGACACTCACTCCCAGCAGCCAGCACCCAGCACACAGGCTGTGACCCACAGTCCTCCTCCATACGCTGGCGCTGAGCCCCTCACTCATGCCTGTACCCCCATAACTGTTTTCGGGACATACACTGTTCCCGCCCCAGTGGCTGGAGGTTGAAGACCCCACTGGCTCCAGTAGCTAGCTTCCTCCTTT
The DNA here is from genome assembly GCF_000699105.1 of Pygoscelis adeliae. NCBI lineage: Eukaryota > Metazoa > Chordata > Aves > Sphenisciformes > Spheniscidae > Pygoscelis > Pygoscelis adeliae. The sequence goes on along the minus strand of NW_008824716.1, from coordinate 2,210,734 downwards.
TCTTATTATCCCTTTTTATCCATTGAAAAAAGTCCTTGACCAGATACCCTTAAAGGAGCAGACATTCTCTTTCTATACACCTTAACACAAACCACGCGTGGTTTTTTTTGTGCCCAAACCAACCTGCAACCTGCCAAAACATCCTGCAACCCAGAATTCTGGGTTAACACAGAGGTTATACCCACACGTGTAAACTAAACTTGCCTGTGGCAATTCTCTGGGATTAAGGCAATCTAGCATGGAACAATCCACAACCTTATTTTCAAATTACCTTGGCCTCCAAAATCCTGTGGTTGAATACAAACTGCCTATTGGGAATGGTCATTGGCCTACGCTAGCTCGCAGATTAGTTCAGACCATGCTAGTTGGCACAGGCAAAAAGCACACTACCTACTCTGTAAAATTGTTAGAACAGTTTCTAATGGATCCCCAGTGCTTGGGCATGTTCTTTGGCATTTCTTAATTTCCTGGTGTAAACCTTGCCTATAAAGCTCTCCAAGAATCAACTCAGATTCAGCAAAACCATCACAGAATTAGAAGTCATACAGCTAAATAGACCAGGGGTGATGTAGCATGGTCTTATGTCTCTCCACTGAAGCCCATAGTTTATCCCATTTTATTTGTATCATCATCCAAATTACCATGTTACTTCTGATGAAGAATCAACTTTATAGTTACCCTGTTTTAGTGGTCAAACCCCCAAGTGTACACATGAGAAAAGGGAGGAGAGAGACGCATAGACTTTGACCTTCCATGAATAAGAAGTCTTTTTAGCTTTTGCTTACACAATTTCAGCAAGGGTTTTAAGAATGGTCAGAACCACAGGTCCAGATCAAATAAAATATAACAATAGCCTGCATGTATAGGAGTGGGGTGACAAATATTGAGCTATTTTCTGAATATGTTGGTAGCACTTGATTAGTGACGAGGGAGCAGTTCAAATGTCCGTAGTCATGTTTGAGCAGATTGATATCTTTATTAGTATTGACAAATAACGTTGGACAACACTACCATGTTTTCTCAGACCTAGAAGATCCAAAGTATTATCCAGTACTTATTGACATTAACATAGCAGTGACCAGAAACGCCAGACAGTCTAGGAGCACTAGTACAACAATAAGTAGAAAGTGCAAAGGGCTTAGTAGCACAAAGATAATGGTTTGCATGACTTGGTAAAGAAATTGAACCAATCTATAGCTTGCTGCTGATAGCTTTTGAGTTGTATTTTTCATCTGCTACCTTTTATGTATCACAAAATTACAAGAAGCAACTTCTTGTCTGTTTTCTAACTATTCTTTCTCTTGACAGGAGAGCTTTTTCAGTAGAAGACTCGTAGACGAACAGAGTCTAGTTTCCAGCTATTTAGAGAAAAGGTATAATTACCAAAGAAATAAGTTGCACATATCTTCTCCTGCCAACATCACCAGGAAACTGCAGAATTATTGCCTTCTTGATTTGAGGTATGCACCTCATTTCAAAGTTTTATTTCTCAGTGCCTTTGGTCAGCTCATCCTAATAAAAATATATCCCATTAAAAAAAGCCTGTTTGTGGGATTGAGTGTTCTTTTTGGTTTCCTACCAATTGACCTGTGATTATAAAGGGCAATAAGAAAATTTAAGCTAAAGAGTAAAAATGTGTACAATAAAAATAGCACACATACCATCTGCAGCATCACACAGCACAGCTAATTTATGGCATGATGTTGAAAGTCAGAACAAGGCTCAACTGTACTTGCCTAAACTTTTTCTCCTACACAGATTAATAGAGAACAATCAACCCAGTGTACTGCTTTTTCAGTAGACTTAATGTACAGTGAATGGATAATAACTAAACTTTAAATTTCTAAATTGTCATTGTGCTATGATCTCACTTTTTCTTTTTTTTTTTGTACCACCTATAAATTACACTATAATGTATTATTAAAAGGATACAGGAGGCAGTATTGAGATTAGAATATCAAAGTACCACAGCAGCAAACAAGTAGGGCTCTGCTTTCAAAGAAATTTTTATCCTACAAATGCAGTAAAAAAAAGAGCACATGATGTTTTGCTGGAGCAGAGAAGAAAGTTATACATGATTGAAATATTTCAAATGTATACTAACAAGACAGACCCCCTTCTGGACAGCATAGCAGAACCAGATGAAGGACTTTAGACATGAAGTCATGAGTTTCTACAGAAGCTAAAAGCCAACTTCGGTCATTAACGTACTAGTAGACTCACATCCCATAACTAGTAACCTCAGATAATTAATGTATTTGATAGCTTCCCATTGACTGTTATGGTCAATATCGCATGTCCTCCCTTGCCCACATTTATTTATGCCTAATTTTAGCTAACAGACTTTAATGTTCAAGTTAGTTGTCCGTTTTCCTCACACTCCCTTTATTGTCAGTGGGAAAAGGCAAGTTTTACAGAGTAATTTGGAACAGGAGCCTAAATGGAAGAGGTCCAGATTTCCCTTGAGCAGATTATCTCACTCTGCTGACTAGGGAGAGGCCAGTGACAATGTTCCTTGTTTAAGTATCTAAAATTAGGCAGCTCAATCCAAGTCAGTCTGGGCTAACACACCCGTACATTGCTTATTTTTGAAATAACAAAAGACAACTTCCACTTTCAGTTTCTCTGCTCACAGAGACGGTTTTGCACTGGGAAGGAAGCAATCGGCTTTGAATCACAGTGAAATAACCTGGTCTCTAATAGGGAAGGGCCAGCAGCTGGCTCATTTCTCCTTCAGCTGCCCAGGAGAATTCATCCACCAGCTGATAGACCAAGGCTTGCAATCTAATATGAACATATTTGGACAGACAGAGCTGACTGAAATTGATTGCTGGCCACCAAAGCATGGCGAGTTTTACGTGAATAGTCCATGGGGAAGTGATGTGTGAGAGTGTGTGTGTGTGTGCTTATACAAAGATTGCAGCAGTAGAATGGAGTGTTAAAACTGTACCAAAAGATGACATGCTAACCTCCTCGAGAGGAACCCAACGTGTCTGTCAAGAAAGAGAAGAGCTAGTTTAAACTGGAGGTGTCAGAATGAATAAACCACCTTCCTTTATCTGCTGTGTGTGACCCCGTAGTGTGGAATTCCTTGCTAAAAGTCTAGGTAGGTTCAAAACTGACAGGACAACGTCATGGAAAAAAATCCACCAAGGGCTGTTAAATACAAAGACACCCCTCAATCCATAAGTCGTCAGTCAGGAGAATATTCTGGAAAATACCAAATGCTGACTTGCTTCATGTACTCTTCCTTAGGCTATTGCTGGATAGCAGATACCCACTCTGACACAGTAGGGACATTTTCTGTTCCTTGTCATATTCTTAAATACTCTTACCAGACTGGGGGTTCTCCCTCACTTCCTAGAAAATCTGTCACTGTCTCCCTCTAGAGTGAACCTAGATAAGGATGGTGGGAAAACAGGAATGTCAGAAAGAAAAGTCTCGCTTGATCAAGGTGCTCCAAAGAGAACAGAAGATGAACCATTTGTTTCCTTCCATAGGCACAGAGGAGATGGAAAGAAAATTCCCCATGCAGCAAGCAAACAGATCAGTAGAAATAGATTTAGTCTGTATCTCTTACACTGACTTTCATAATCTGAGTGAAGATACAAATGCAAATCTCTGGATTCAGGACTAGCTACTTAACCTGTTCAGTTCCCTGTTAAGCCTTGTTCCTCATCCGGTCATGTAAAATGTTTTAAGAAGTAAAAGCTCAGACATTCCCAAGAACTACCAAAAATACCAAGAGATTCCCGCATCTGTTAACCTTCAGCTATTCTAACCTTTCTTATACAGTACCTCAATAAAACATAAGCACATCCTTTCATCCTTCTCTATCCAGCAAGCATTCTACTATACACGCATGCTTTAGAGATTTGCAAAGTAAAGATGGTTAGTTGAATCAGGGTTCAGACAGCCACACTTGTTTACAAATCAGAGTTTTACATAAGCTCCGAGATTCAGAGAAGGGTAAAAAATGGTACCATTGCTATAAGAAAGTCTATTCTCCCATGTAACGCAGGCCACAGGTATTAAATCCTGCTTCAGGTCCAGTTGAGCCAGAGTATATCAAAAGGTTTTAGCAAGAAAGAATTAAAAAGGAAATGGGGCCAAAATACTAAACTTTTCAAAGCTGCTGGGAAATGACAGTTCCTAGAGAAACGGAAGATAATATATCCCAACAAAGAAGTCTAGAACATGAGAGAAACCAAAACTGAAGAGTTGCAAAGATAATTCAGCCTTATGTGTTCAGTCAGACAGAAAGCAATAAAGTACACTAACTATGCTAGACCTAGATATTTCAGTTTGAATTATAAGCCTAAATTGGAAATATTAGTTTTCTCCCAGAGGCAACCAGAATACCCAAAGCATCTGGCTGCTTTGAATAATGCATGAAGAGGGAAAAAAAATTTTTTTAACTTCCTTAGAAAAACAAGCAGAATTTTTGTTAGAATTTTAAACTTTACAGTCTCATTTCAGAAAAATAAAAATGCCTTAAGAGACATAAAATATTCTTAGACTAAAGCATTGTATATTAATTTAAACAATTCATTCTGGTTTTATTCAGAAATTATTGATACACCATATTTAACTAAGACAAACTGTATACACATGTTCATCAAAGGGTTAAGAGATCTAAAAGTTGATATTATAACAGCATTTCTATTTTAATCAAGATTCATTCTAATAAAAGCCTGATATCACACAGATTTGTACATGTGTTTCAGTTTTGGCACTGAGTAGTCCTATCCGACTCAATAGGAATAGTCACAAAGGATAAAACTGAGCAGTTGCGTAAGTCCCTGTGTAGGATTGGAGTTTAATACATCCGGGAAAAATAATTTGACTATTAGCTTCTGGGTCAGAAGAACCTGAAAGACACTGATCCCAAAAGAGATCTGGAGATTTTAATTGGGAATTAATTAGATCACTATGTAATATGACAGGAAACCAAAAAAGGCAATGCAATTCCAATTGAGGTATTGCATCACAGAAGTAGGGAGAAAATAATCCTCTCTGCTTTAGCCAGATAAGAAAAATAGTAGCTATAATTAGAAAAAAATACATATAATTACATTACGGAAAAGGAAAACCTTGAATAATTATTAGAAAAAATATTCTGATAAGGGGAACTATTAAGCTGTGGCATAATCATTTGGAGAAAAGAATAAAAAGCAGAGCAGCACTTCAGAATTTTAAACTCCACCAGACATAATGTTAGAAAAAGTATTCCCAGGACAAGCCTGGCAAGGTAAGGCAAGGTAAGTAGCTTCTTTTCTGTCTTTCCATCGCTTGCCATTCCATGAGCTTCAGCTGTGTGAATAGCACTAGCGACTCTGAGCCAGTTTTGGATGCAGTTGCTCACACAAGACATAGACACACTATGTCTGAGAGTATTCCCTCTCCACGGGCAAGACACCAAACAATGTCTCATGACCGAATCTAACTGTGCTGAATTATGCCATAATTAAATAATTATAATTACTTCTATTAACGATGATTTAATATAATTACCTAAATCATCACTGTAAGTTTGTCTCTCAAATTAGCAACTTTTTCTCCCATTCAAAGACAGATGTCCTTTGTGGGAACTGTCAGTGCTATTTTATTAGTTTGCTACAACCTGTCTTCCCTTGCCAGTTTAACTGAATAACAGGTACCTGCCCCTCCGAGAATTTACCTTATTAGCTAAAAAATTTTGAAGCCAACTGAGTCTTAAATAGACTTGGAATTACAGCTCCTATGTGACTGTAACAGCGTGGAGGACTCAGGTTTGCAACACTTTCTATTATAAAAATGTGGGGTTTGTATTTTTATGACTTCAACAAATTGAACAATTCATGTCAAAAATTTCTATGTGCCAGGATTTCAATTTTAATGTTTAAAACCATTAAGTACTCTATAAGCACTGAGAAAACCTTGTCACAGTTTCTAAGACCAAACAGACATTTCCAGTGTCTGGATGCAAGTAGAGGAAGGGATGTATAATTGTACTTCAAATTAAAAAGTAATTTGCTTTTTTTCTGTTTCACAGGAACATACTCTGCCTTTAGCCCTAGGAAACAAGTAAACTAGATCCTCTGATTTAGCATGCAGCCTCCCACCCCATCCCCACACCCCAAAAAATGGACCTCAGCTAGTCATTTCCCCCACTGCAGTACTAACTTGTAATAGCAATTGTTATAATATCACACGTAAAGATGCAGAAATTTTGCTTCTGCTGTTGTTCAATAAAGGCAGTTTAATAAAGTGAGTTCCCTTATTCTTTACAGTTTATGACTTGTGATTCTTCTGCTTGTCAGTTCATTTTGAAGTCTCCTTATTCTATGAAAACAGCTTGTGACATAATCTTAAGAAAGGAATCCTCTCTAAGGATTACAGAGCAATGTTAGTGGATATATGTGTGAACCACCCTCTGCAAGCAGGAGGTTTAAATCTGCTTGGCAGTAATAGATCCATCTCCAAAAATATGCTTGCACATAAGGATTTTTTTTTTTTTTTTTTTAAAAGAGCCTTGCTTGCTCAGACTGGAGTTCTTGCTTAGAAGCTGCTGAATCCCATAGCCTGATAGATGCAAGGTTGTGGCACCTCTGTAACCCCATCTCCAGCCAGTAGTGAGGTTGTGCATTCATTCCCGATAAGCACACATGCACATCATATAGCGTACGTATATAGGTATATCCAGATTCACACACATCACACAGCTCAATGCAGACAGAAACCGCACAACACTCACACAAACAGGCAGCCTGATCCCTGTTCCTCCTCTCCAGCTGATCAGGACTGAAGCCTGTCAGTAGAATGTAACACCGTGGGTGTCCATATACACAGTTATAAATATGTACATCTGTTATATGTGCATGTGCAATATCGATCCCTCCAGCAGCTGGCCTAGACGCTCAGTCTATCCAGTAGCCGGTCACCGATCCTCTGGTCTCCCCAGCTGTGGGCACACAGACCTGTGAGCCTCTGGAGGTTCATAGTTGGAGCACAAGTTGCTGGTGCTAAGACCTGTTCTCCTACTCGCTGGCTAGTCCAGTTTTAAATTCATTAATATTCACATACACACACAGAGTCAGTATGGAGAGCTCACCCACACAGACAGTAAAAATTGGGTTTAATAAGAAGATATGGCAAAGTGTGGTAATTAAGCACAGGACTCAGACAGACAAGTGTACTGACCTGCAACCTGATTACACTCAACCAGGTCCTTTAACCCCTTCTTCTATTTTCCCACACCGTTCCTCCCCAATCCACCTTTTCCTGACTTTGTTAATCCCCCTAAACATGCCATTGTAAGCCTCACACATTGCCAACATCCCCTTAATATATCCCATACTAAGTTTTACACAATCATCAAAATATTATTCCGCCTGCATCCCACGATGGGTCCTATTAGCTCTATAGGCAGTAACATACAGTTAAAGAGTAAAGGACAACATTTCCTCAACCTTACATAACCTCCCTTTGTGCAGCTGACAAATAATCATTACTTTTTTTAAAGAAACCTGAAGCCTAACATAATATAGTAACTAGTACCAGCAAGAAAAAAAAATGGGTTTGGATTTGCTTATGCACAAATCATTATATTAATATTAGCAATTCTTTACTCTGTGGGATGGATGAGACAGTGGCTGCAAAGCATGTATTAAAATATCTAATGCAAAGAGTTAAACAAAAGCGTTTGCCCACTGAGGGCTAATTACAGACACTTCACCATACAGCCATGAGAATTAAATGTTCACATTAACCACACAGAAATTAGCAGAGAAACTGTTCGTACTGGACCATAATCTTCCTACCTTTTTGCAAAAAGTATCTTGAAAATCCAGAATAAACATGAAGCATACTCTTGTGAACACCATGTTTAATGTTTAACTACAGTAAAGCAGATCTATAATTGGTTGTTGTATCCGGAGCTACTTCTTTACACCCAAATGGTGGAATGGACAAGAACATGTTTTTCTCCTGAAAAGAAGAGTATCTGGGTCTTTCCAGACAGAATTTGATTTGCCTTAAAACATGAGGCTAGTCTGAACCTGCAGGCAGTACAGATTACTGCAATCTCTTTTAAGTGAACTCACTGCTTAGGAGCTCTGCTTTCCAATTTGTTTCTCAGTAAACCTGCTGGATTTTGATGTAAGATTTTTACTTTAATCTATAAGACTCCAAGTGATTACCTTCAAGTGATGATAAGAAAGATAGCTTATAGCCACAGCAAAGAGTAACAAAAGGTCTTTATCTGGACTCCCCTTGCTATTGTCAGGACTTTCTCTGGAAGAGAGACTTGTTTTTTTGAACTCATTCACCTTTAATCTCTTCCTTTCTCCAGTGCACAGATTTGTTTCTGTTTTCAGACACATAGCAGAGCCCACCACTTCTCCCGCTATTTCTCTAGAGGAGATTGCAGTGATTAACTTCACAGCCCTGCTTTTCTCTCTCCCTAACCTATGAGATTGAATACATTAGGTAAATAATAACCAAACTTCATGTTGCAAAGCAACCAGGCAGAGGGAGATTTCATACCCATGGCTACCTGAACCGTTCATGCTGGGTACTCAGGAAAATGAGGCCATTTAGCTTTGAATGGAAAGAGAGGGATGCACTATGAGCAGAAGTGATTAGTGCTCAGTCTTTATTTTTCTTCTTTTTTTTTAAAAAGCTGAGTTTTCTGAGCATATATCATACTTCATAGCATTAAAGAGGAAGGAGAGATAAAGCTTCCTTAGTCCATCATCTGAGCCCCCCTAGGAAATCATCCTTCAAGTCCATCAAGTGAAATGCATCAAGCACATACTAGACCCTTGATCCTCAGTAGTTTACAATTCCAAAATATCTTTCAGGATCTACTACAGATACATAAAGCAATAATAGAGAATAAGATTTTTTAAAAGTTACTAGAAGTTAACATTAAGGAAAATAATTCATACTAGAATTTTTAGATTAAATCATAACAGTCCACATACAGTCCTCAAATATAAGCTTACTGAATACTGTATTATTGTATATATACAGTAAATGTCAAAGTATCAGGCCACAGATTATAGCTTCCAGCAATGTACACCATGGCTCTGTAACTCCAGAAAGGAACACATAAGGGAACACAGCTTTTCTTTCTGCCCAGCAAATCTGTCAACAGTTCATTCTGCAGACAACTTCATCAGAGAAAATCATAGAGTTCCCTCCTAGCACCCTCAGTCACTATTTTTATTTTTTTTCAATTCTTAAGACATCATGTTCACGTAACTTCAGGAAAGCCTTTAAAGACCTTTGATACTTCCAGAATTATAGCTTGAGAATCATTGCTTCCAACCACGGTTCTCTCCTTGGCACTCTGCTCCCATAATGTTCTGAAGGGCACTGGGTCATTTGGAGGGTAGAGCACAAAACTGAGTGACAAAAAGGATTAGAAAAAAAAGAGATGTGACTTTGAGGTGGGAGGTTGAAGTAAGAGGAACAGACAGATAGATTAGAAGAGCCCTGATTTTTTTCCTGCACATTGGCAAGCTTTCAACAGTAGGAGAGGAAATACTGTCTGTTCAGATGGACTATTGCCTAATAGCTAAGGCAATTTGTGGGAGATGCAAATATGATTCCCACCAAACGGAGGAGGGACTTTCAGGTTAACTGTGAATGCTCTCACATCATTACCACCTTCTCCTGCTTCTGTTCTGCAATGTTTTAAAGGCGGAAGATAAGCAGAAGGAAAGTTAAGTGCCTGGAGTCCAGTTCTTCTTTGGCAAGTGGTAGGTACTAGTGTGAAAACCAAGACTCAGACATTTCTGGGCATTTTTGAAATTCACGCACTGGCCAGAAACCAAAGCCCCTTCAAAACAGGCAGCAGATGAATGGACTAAAAGTTTGCACTTCAATGCTGAAATTTCACTGCAGCTTTAGCATAAAGGTTTTTCTTTTCATCTCATCCTTTGGGACTCTCCCACATGAGCAAACCACACCATTCATCAGAACTCTTCATTGAAATGCACAGCTTCAGGACAGGGCACCAGCAAAGATAAAAGCTCACCACATTGTCAGCAAGTTAAGTGGTGACTTTTTAAGTCATTACCTTTCAGAGACATCACATATTAAACATCCAAGTATCCACTGAAACTACCTAGAGTTTCATCACAACATTTACCTATATTGCATGTGTTGGCAACCCATCTGCTCTGTGGCAGCTGACCGGTGTTTTGACATTCTGCTGTAATAAGAGTGCTGGTATTAAAATTTAATCAATACAATTCTGCATGCAATCTTGATCCAGCTTCAGAAAGGCATATAATTGGATTATCTATTGAATTGTAACCTCACAACAACTGCCGATGTGGCTTCTTATATCTTAGTTGGTCAAGGACAGGTGAAGTATGAGAGCATGTTATTGAAAACAGGAAATTCTACTTATAAGTCTACATTTAATATGTTTCAGTATGACCTGAATCTCCCCAAGTCTGGAATCTTAATCTTTCCTTTCCAATTTATTAGCAGAGTAGCTTTGAGGATATGTACAAAGGGGAAAAAAGTAATGAGAGAG
>NW_008824716.1:2189774-2200183 GCF_000699105.1 Pygoscelis adeliae | reverse complement strand
ATCCCTATCTCCAGGAATTTGAGTTTTTCCCTCCGCACATCCTACTAAAGACTGAAGAACTCATTAATTATCAGATAACAAAAACCAGTCATTTAGCCTTTGGGATATAAATAAAAATTAGGAACTATGTTAGCACTACAGGTTACAAACTGGCTTTTGTGGATTTGTTGGATTAGTAGCACAAAGCAAAGCACCTAAAGTTTACCTGAAGTTTACCTTACAAGATTGCCAGTCAAATTATTAATGAACTATTCCTGGCTCCTGGGCTGGGTACAATATCTGAAATGTGACCCATGAGTAAAACCTTGTATCTTTATTCAGAGTGTTGCTACCCTTGTTTAGGGCTGGGGCAAAGCAGATTTACTCTCTTTTGAAGGGCAATAGGAACGGCCACGCTGTTCCATAGGGACACTGATTTTAATAGTAATATGTACATGAGCTAATTACATAGGACTGGACTTTCCCTGAGTGCTTTAACTAATGTGTTTCCAACTAGGAGAAAGGCAAGAGCAGTGGAACTACCACAAATATTTTAAAAGAAAGGCCACACTTGCAGCACTATCCTCCCCTAACCTCAAGCACCTGAGATGAAAAAAAGGGTTCAGAGCCCTTAATCTGGAGAGGAAGAAGGAGAGAAGTAAGGAGAGGCTTTTCATAGACCAGAAGACGACAGGCAAATGCAAAAAAAAATTCCCTCTCTTTTGCATCTTTGTTGCCTTCTAAAAAGCTTCTTAAGTTCTGAGAACCCCATTTTTAGGTGGTTGGTTGTGCAACGTGTTGTACAGGGAAACCCAGATACCTGTTTCAGGACTGTGACTGTCTTTGAGTAGTTATGTGTGCATCTAGTCCAAGGTCCTTTCATTTCACATAAAGACATGGGGTCAAGTAGCAGGAGAAGAAAGGGGATTTGGCTCTTTTTCTACGCTTCACACTGTGACTCATTAGCACACAGCTAAGCACTGTCACAGCACCTCACACTGACGAGCCTCAATATCGCAGCACATTGCAACCAGAGAACTACCTGTTTAAGCTTTATTTAACTACTACCTTATCCCATAGCCAGCTTGGTTTTGCTACCTTTTTTCTGTTATAAAAGCAAGAGCAGTTACCATCCCAATGTACATTTTACTGTTGGCTTATGGCAGGAACTTGCAGATGAATAACCATAGATTTTGGAATACCCCAGTAAGTATTGCTGTGAAGTAGTCATGCAGGCAATTGGACAAGAAAAGCAACAAAAGACTGAAATTCCAGGATGACATTCAAATCCACTCTTATTATGTTGTATATACCAAAGCCCCTGGCTCTGCTGTTGTTAAGGGTCTTTTCAGGTTTTCCATTTTATGTTCTTATTTTCAGGGATTTGTTGGTCACAGAGATTCACTCAGGCAGAGTGAAAACGCTAGGAGACTAAAATTTGACCAAAGGCAAAGAGCATTGTTTACAGCTGATAAATTCACAGCTGGACCAACTCTCTACTTTAACAATGTCAAAAATAATGGAGGAGTAAGCATGTCTTCTTATAAAATGAAATGCTAATAAGAACAAAAGTCTTTAACTTGTTTTTTACGATACCAGAATCTATTAAGTGCTAAAATGCTGGTGAACAAGATAAACTCTAGGCAGAGCTTTTCAACATGGTCACATGCATTTTCATACTCATCCTGAGCTCAGAATTACAGGGTAGGAGCAAGAGTACTTTGACATCTGCATCCACATGGTAAGACTCTGCCTGCACACATAGGTTGGATTCAGCTACATACTTGAAAATATACTTTGACCACCTTTAAGAATCTGCTTCCAGGTCCTCCAAAGCAGCAACAATCTAGGTAAAATGGATGGTCCTAAGCTGTACACAGAAATCCAAATACCCACAAGCTTTGGATATGATCACACTTCAGTTCACATGTCATAACTGATTTGTATGAAATCAGAAACACCTACAAAGCACCGCTGAAAAAAAAAAAGAGGCATGATTTAAGCATCACCTAGGTATACATGAATATAATAATTCTCTACATTTTTAAACTTAATTCTCTCATTAAAACATGCGTATTAAACTATCTGATAAAGACAGCTGTATGTTTTGTTTAATTTTTAATGACCATTGAAGAAAAATTTCAAAGAAAATTTAGATCTTCACTTTTTCAGAGAAACTCTTCCAACACTGTTATCATCTGATTTATATCTAGAAAATATGGAAATGTTGATTCACATAATAAACATTTGAATCAAGTTTACTCAAAAATAAAAAATGAGAAATTCAGATATATAAAGCACAAATAGCTTCAAAAATCAGTGCACATTTCTGAATACCTTCTTAATTTCAGAGAAGTATATATGAACTTAAGAAGTCACAGATATTTGGATTTAAGTAGCTTACCAAGATTTCTTTACTTACTCATATCCGCGGTACTCTCAGCTTGCCAGCAGGGAAAAGAACGTAACATGGGGCTGGGAGTGAGGATGCCAGGCTCAGTTTCTGGCTGTGCTATTCACTGCCTTTGTGACTCCAGAGAAGGTGCTCTGCTGTCCTTCTACAGAATGGTGTCATGAGAAGCTCAGAGGCAACAGGCAACAAATTAATCATGTTAGAGAAAAAGAAAAGATGAAGCAAGATTAGCTTCTAACAAGAAAAGACTTTTTCCCCCCTTCGCTCTGTAAATTAAGTGACATCAACTCTTGGGAGGATACACAGAATGATTCAAGCTCTGGAAAGTACATGGTTTTCCCGTCTTTAGTCTGTAAGCACTTAAAGAACCATTTGCCTGAATGTTTTGATTACTGTCCATTCCTGCAATACGTACAAAGACAAGCCATCCCAAAGCTTTTATAGAGAGCAGCAAATCCTCTTGGACAAGTGCAGCAGTATTAGAGCACCACAGTCATCCTGTTAGATTTGAAACCTGTGCAGTTATTTACAACATCTTTTCAGCTCACCTCCAAGTTCTGAGCCTTAAATCTCTGGTTACTGCAGAGATCTGCAAACAGTGGGAGGTCTCATGTATCACGTTAATACTTTTGGCACAGCAGCAGGAGACACTATAATTGCCTCAGCAAAATTCCTTCATTTATGTGTCTACATCACTGAAGAATTTGCAATTATTTTTAAATATTTGCTGGTGGGTCTTTTAAAATATGTTTACAGAGCTAACATTCTGTGCAGCTTAGAAACTATAAACCGTACAGTCTGTTCATTATTGTTTTGTACGTTACACTTCACTGACACTACGATGTCTCTAATGGAAAGGAATCCTGGTACTTTTATTGCCACATGAATTTTAACAGGGTTTCCAGACCACACAGGTACTCTTCTCCAACTCTGTAAAGGGTTAACATGAGCTGTTGCATTTCTAGTGGGCTATTAGGAGGAAATAGAAATTACAAAGCACGTAGAGTATAAAAACCAAAAAAAGTGCTCCAGCCTCCTCAGATGATACTCATCAGACAAGCCACTGTGCTACGATTTCCTTCTATTTAATATATAAACTTAATATCTCCATGCTCAGAATAATTAGGAAATGTTCTCTACACTGCTGTCTCTTTCTAAGTGAAGAACATTAAACATTTTGATAGCTTTACTGTACCTCACTGTGCATATTTTCCTTTGTCAGGGCAAATTGGAAGTAAATAATATCAGTAGAACATTGAGAAGGATGAACAAAAATTCATTCACATAAATGCACAAAATATCCCTTGGCTAAGAACTTGGCTGAATGGGAAAGTTTCACCAATAATAACAATTTTCCTCACAGCCGAACAACTCCCAGTACAAGTGGAGATTTTTTAAATATGGTTTGAAGGCCTGTTCAAGTAACACACAATGAACTTAAAAAGGATAATTCTTTTCAAATCCCAGAATAAGCCTCAACATTTGCAGTGGGCTGGGGAGAGGGAAAGGCTGCAGAAAGTTGCTTTGGGAGGCAAGAAGAAAGATGTACCATTGATGGTTTAAAAGAAATTGTCAGCGTGGTTAAAAAGATGTATTTGAAAGCTTATTTCTGGATACGTACAGGCAAATCATAGTAGTGGATTTCTACAGGAAAGAATTGTGATTTAGAGTCAACAGCCCCAGGAGAAGTCCTTTTGTACCAGCTGACAGTCAGTAAGAATGTACTGGGCTCATGTGATTATTTCTATCTTAAAGACAAGACCAAAGATGACCTAGCATGCTACACCAAGTAAAGGGGCTCTCTTGAAGAAACTGATACTTGCATCCAACTTAAAATATGAGACTTTTGAAATACTAGGCAACTGATGCAGGAAAAAAACAATCATGGATTCAAAAGTAACTAGGCACATTAGCTAAGTTATGAGGTAAGCCAGTATAAAATCCAGTCTGAAAATAGAATAATATATTTGTAAAGAAAATATGGAAATTGCCAAGAATCAACAATTTTAAGAGCGGCTGAAAAGTTAAATAGTCACAAAAGTTCATTTACGATTACTGGAATTTTCCAGCATGTCATGCCACATCTAACTCATTTCAGACGAAATGGAGGACTGTAGAAAGCTATTCCATTGCTACACACAAAACAGACCACTAACTTGCCTTCATACACTTTCCTGCAAAATCACTTGAGCTTTCTCATCAGAGTATCCTTCTAAAGCACTTGACTCTTCAAGACTCAACAACCACCTGAAATCTCAACAGAAACTTAAAATCGTTCATGAATTACATTGAGCGATGATTTTATTTTAACTCTAAATGAAATTAAAAGCAACGTGACTGAGAAAGAGCAAAGCAGCCAACTTCAAGTGTAGTCGCTTTCCCTTTAGAGCACTTCTAAGTTGTTGGATTGTACCGAAGGCATCTATTAAAAATTGAAGTACAATAAAGGGAACAATTCCAGAATAATTGCTGTTACCTTTCTAAAGCTGTAATCAGTTAAGAAGCAGTGACGCTATTTAGCCAACCTCACTCACAAATCAACACAAAGTTCAAAATATAACGAGCAACAGTACATTCTGAGTTGTATTTAGCACATCATTTGTTTGATAACAATATCGAGGGCAGGGATTAAAAATACACACAGGGGAGTGCATGAATGAATCTTGCACCCCCCACATCTCTAAACCCATTTCTTCTGCTGCAAGGGAACAGCTCTGCGGTGCACTGCAGGCAAGAGACAGCCTAAAACTGAGATAGCCATTAAAAAGGAGGATTATTTCAGTGCTGGGGAGCCCTCCAGTGGGACCGGGTTATTATAGCGATTTCTCCACTGCCTCTGGCTCCAACTTACAGCGAAGTACATTGATGCTTGCTGTGCAGATGAACTCCCTGGGGAGTCAATCTCATCTGGAACAATAAACACATTGGTCCAAAACACATGGGGAATTGTCCAACACATGTAGAAAGCAGCATCAAAAAAAAAATAAAAGAAAGAAAACCACCTGTTTACTTTAAAGCTGTGAGCCTGTCCACGAGGAATGCAAGCTCTTTGGTTAGAGCATGTCTTTGCATTCATGAGAGCCAAATTCAAGTCCCTGATCTACCATGGGGTTAGACAAACCATTGTGTGATCTACCATGGGGTTAGGCCAGAACCCCCCTCTCTGCTGAAGAATGGAGATCCAGCTGTACAGGAAAGTTTTTAATATAAATACATTCAAGGCAGTTGAAGCCTTGGGTATATATGGGTATAACTACGTAAATACCACAGAAGTTTCAAAGAACAGACAGACAGCTCTCCTCTGGTTCAACTGTGAGTCCTCACCTCATTTCTCAGTTACTCCTGCTGCATTTCTCAGTAAAGGCCATTAACTGTAATGACCCAGAACAGTGCCACAGAAGATAGAACCTTTTTGTTAGAAGTGCCTGTGGATCAATGCCAACATTGATCAGCGTTGATGAAAGCATGGATCAGCTGCTATCCCTTTTGTGTTGGGGCACTTCATGAAGCCTAAGCTGAGGTCCTAAGCCGCAAGAGAGATCTCCAGCAGCAAGGGAGATCTCCACAAGAGATAAGAGACCGTATCAGTCAGCTGGCATTACCAAGTAAATTGACAGTGTTCACGGCCCAAGGGAAGAGCACTCCTATGAGGATATTTCATCAGAAAGCAAATTTGATACTTCTGGTTGCTCAGTCTGTTCCCACTCAACTTTGATTTTGCTTCATACTGACTTTGGGGGGGCTGTGTCTAAATATCCAAGGCCAAACTAGGTCAAAGAAATAGAATTTGAGATAGTTTGCTTTTTACATGTTTGGAAGCATGCTGTTTTCATAAAATAGTCCATGCAGTAGCATCAAGCTAGCTTTTTTGTGCTCCATTTCTTTGTAATTCCACAGATTTCAGTTTGACCTCCAAGTTTTTCAGTCACTTCAGAATATAAACCCTTCCACGAGTGTAAATCACACAACTTTTCAGTCCTCACTCAGACATCCTCTTGACTTCAACGCAAAGTACAAGTATATTCAAGTGGCAACAGAAGTGAACCTCTGTTGTTGCGGTTTAAATTGCACAGTTTACAAAGTAGAAAAACATAAGAAATGATTCCTGAATGCTTTATTTCAAAATGCACAAATAATGAAGAAACTAGGCCTGGCTCAATCATTTGCAATTTTTTGTAAAGCATTGAAAACGTTCAATTCTAAGAGCAAAGTGGCAGAACATTGGCATTTCAAAAAGAAAGCAAAGACTAATTACTAAGAAGTCAAAGGAAAAATATGGTTTTGTTCTGCACTTTCATTTTCTTCCATTCAGTAATAACTAAAGCTGATTGTATTAAAATATTTCATTAAGCCTTGAATTTTCAAAGGTTGAAACAAGCTGTTCAGTGTTTAAATGTTCACAATACAGGCAAAATAAAAAATACTGTAATCAGTATAATTACAGAGGAAGAAAAAAGAAGCTTTTCTTTCACTGATGCCAAACAAAATCTAACTCGTGCAAAATGAATGGTTGCACCACATGTTGTTTTAATATTGTATCAATTTACTAATACTAAGCTAGAATACATTAAAAATCATATTTATATACTTAATCTCTTCCAGACTAAACCAAACCACAAGGAAATACAAAAATGTAATTTATAGGGGGGAAAAAAAGAGCCTTATTTCACTGTAAGACATGAACTACTTATTTCTTATCATATTCTCACCACATGCATGCAACAACGCTCCTGCCCGTAGCTTTAATTTACAGAATAATTAATAGCTATTAATGGATGGCTATGTTGCATAGCTTCCCACTGTTACTCTAATAGAAGAGTACTCTAATATAGAGTAGACTCTTCTAATAGAAGATTGTACTGTAATAGAAGAGTATTTAAAACAAATTAAGGTAAATATATGCATTATTTAAAGGAGAGATGTAAACACACTGAGTAGTTAATTTTTAAATTAATCTCACAATAAGAAGTGTCTGATTAGTTTTGAAGAGGGACCTCTCTGAGGAGGAGGGGAACTAGGGCAGCCTGGTTCTGCGATCAGATCCAGCAGGAAATGAGCATGCATACACACGCAGACTCTGTAGCCCTGGGGCAAAAATCATCACTGAACCATGGATAAAATATCAAAAATGTTTAACTGCATTAAGCTGCTGAACACACTTGTCATGTGGGTAGAGATCAAAGGAGGGAGATGTGGCATAAACTGGTTTGGTCCTTTAAGGACCAACCTGGCATTTCAACATCTTTCCTTCCAAAATACAGCAGCACGTGGTGAAATCATGTTGTGACATGTTCCTGAATGATATTTCGATTTTACCTGTTGTGAGGTCTGTACATAGAGATGTCCTGCCCCTACAAAATGTAATTACCAGAAGGATGTAGTTCACCACACACTTAAGGTTCAGAGTCTGCCTGCTGCAAACATAGGAAACAAACCACGCTGAAACATTTCTTGCACTAAGTGGAGAAAACACAGGCTTAATTCAGGTAGGTATTTAAGTTTTATAACCTATTTATGTTAAAATAATCATTAAAGTATGAACTTGCTTTGAAAAAAGTTTTCTAGAAGCTAATTTTATTTATCCAAAAACCACCACTATTTTGGCAAATAGAACAGTTTTGCCAGACTTCATATCATTGAGATTTAAATTTGAATGGAAGTTTGCAGCATCATTTTTTTAATGTTTTTCAGACAGCAAAGAGATGAAAAAATCTAGGTTGTTTTTTTTTTTTTTAAATGTCTTTACGTTTCAAACATAACAGAGCATGCCACAAAAAACACAATGTTGGGTTGAACACTGAGGATGGCAGTCATCTGACAAAGCACAGCATTCACCATTGGGAAATCTGATCAGGACTGTTAGTAGGAGCTAACTCACGTGCAGACTGAACGTTTAGATCATATGTTGTCTTAATATTTCATCAATATATTAATATTAAATTGCAGTCCTGTTAGCAGGAGTGTTTTGGACATGTTGGTGCTTTCGCTGGATGAACTGCTCTCTGAAAGTGCTTTAAGGTAGATGAGATGATTCCTAGTCTTGAATATGCCAAATTTCCAACTTTTATTTTCTATACGGAGTAATATAATATATGCTACAGTGAGTCTGGTAACAGTTTAATTCCACATCAGGGTCAGGCAGGAGCAGGACAGAGGCTGCAGGGAATCGAGTTCTGGGAGTGCATGAGGCCATGATTAGGGTATAACTCATGTGGAAAGAGCTCGAAGTTGATATGTACTCTTATTTTATTCATGACCTGCTCCGACCCCCAACAGAATAATTTGGTCAAAAAATTCACTTGGTGTCCTCTCATTTCAAAATCAGCAACAAAACAAGAAAGAAATGCATAACCTGAGGGATTGTCAGTTGGTTAAACTGCTTTCGCTATACTCACTTCAGTGGAGTGATGCTAATTTACACCAGCTGAGAATCTGCCCTGATGTGTTTCATTTACTCTTGAAGTCCTTTAAAAAACATACCAAGTTCACCTGGTAATTTCCCAGAAACTTCTGACTTTTGAGTCACCCCTACCTACTTCTAAACATCTCTTCAGATAAGAATGTGAATAATACAGTTTCTCTGCATGGAAAGAGATTGATTCTTCCTAATTTACAAAGATTTCAGTGAACAAAGTGATGATTCCATCTACTGTGATATCTCAAAAATAAATATAACAGCAGAATCGGTGCTGTTACCAGCTATTCCACAGGAAGCTATCATCCTTACTACCAATATGTCAATATGCTTAATTAAGGACTAGAAAGCAGATGAAAGCTCAAGTTCATGGCAGGTTTTCAACCCAAAGATCACAAATGCACCTTTGCATCCCAGGAGACAAAGAAATTAATCAAAAGAAAGCAAGTCACACACCAAGAAAAACTATTACAAGACAAACAGTGATACGATCCATGCAAAAGCAGCTGAAATAGTAAGAAATCATTCTACTAGTACATCCATGGAAAACATATTTTCCTACTGAAGGGCAAGGAGGCAAGAAGAAAAAGATGATAATAAAAAAATTATAAGCTTAGAAACTTATACAAGCTTAGTCTCAGTGATACTGACAAATAGCATTCTGCATACGCTATAAAAATACCTTTAAAGTAGTTAGAAATCTGCAGAAAAAAAATGGGAAATTATCTTAGCCATAGAGATAAAGACTGATTTAGGCAAATGAACATACTGAAAAGCTTTCTGCCTGTTGTGATTTAACCTGCAGGCAGCTAAACACCACACAGCCGTTTGCTCACTCCCCCACACCCCAGTGGGATGGGGGAGAGAATCGGGGAAAAAAACAGTAAAATTTGTGCGTTGAGATAAAGACAGTATAATAGGACAGAAAAGGAAGGGAAAATAATAATAATAATAATAATGATAAAAGAATATACAAAATAAGTAATGTTCAATGCAATTGCTCACCACCCACCAACTGATGATCAGACTGTTCCTGAGCAGCGGTCACCGCCCTCCCAGCCAAGTCCCCCCAGCTTATATACCAAGCATGATGTCACATGGTATGGAATATCCCTTTGGCCAGTTTGGGTCAGCTGTCCTGGCTGTGCCCCCTCCCAGCTTCTCGCTGGCAGGGCATGAGAAGCTGAAAGGTCCTTGACTAGTGTAAGCACCACTTAGCAACAACTAAAACATCGGTGTGTTATCAACTTTATTCTCATCCTAAATCCACAACACAGCACTGTACCAGCTACTAGGAAGGAAATTAACTCTATCCCAACCGAAACCAGGACAGTATCCACCCCTTATTCTATACCATCTATGTCATGACCAGGTCCCCACATTTTCCAGTACATCCCAATTAATCACCAACACTTTTCCTGTCTTTTGATATATACACACAGATATCATTCCCTTAGTCCATGGGCCATCCCTCCAAAATGTCCATTGGGTTCATTTAGTCCATGACTTTGGGCTCCATCTGTCATAACAGTCCTTCAGGGCAGGAGAGATGGTGTGTGGTGTTGGATTGTTGCATGCTGAAGCCAGTTCTGGTTCCATTAT
>NW_008824716.1:2183047-2186758 GCF_000699105.1 Pygoscelis adeliae | reverse complement strand
TGGGTGAGAAAATGAAAAAAAAAAAAAAAAAAAGAGTAAAATTCATGGGTTGAGATAAAGACAGTTTAATAGGACAGGAAAGGAAGGGAAAATAATAATCATAATCATAATAAAAGAATATACAAAATAAGTGATGCACAATGCAATTGCTCACCACCTGCTGACCGATGCCCCAGCCAGTTCCCGAGCAGCAGTCATGGTCCCCTGGCCAACTCCCCCCAGTTTATACACTGAGCATGATGTCACATGGTATGGAATATCCCTTTGGCCAGTTTGGGTCAGCTGTCCTGGCTGTGCCCCCTCCCAGCTTCTCGCTGGCAGGGCATGGGAAGCTGAAAAGTCCTTGACTAGTGTAAGCACCACTTAGCAACAACTAAAACATCGGTGTGTTATCAACATTATTCTCATCCTAAATCCAAAACACAGCACTGTACCAGCTACTAGGAAGAAATTTAATTCTATCCCAGATGAAACCAGGACACTTCCAAAACATAATGTAAGTTTACATTTTGTATCACCTGTCGTGAATGGCATTTCACTGCTTAAAACACATCCCACATAAAACAGATAACCAGCGTATCAAAGGCAGAAAAAAAAAAAATCTCATACTGACTGAAACTTCTTTAAACTGCAAAAGCTTCTGGAGAGAGGTAAGAAGTGTCACACACTGCTCCATACCCTTCTGTAATTCCCCTCGATATGGATTAGAAGGACCTCTTGAATCAAGGCCAGTGTCTCCTAATGGAGTCAGTCAAGCTATTTCACCTTTAGCAAATGCAACCAAAGCCTACGCCCTTCTGAAGATTAGTCACCTTCTTATAGTTTCTAACCTAACTTTACCCATGGAAAAATGAATACATCCGGCTCCTCTTCTCCCATTCTCCTTTAACTCTTGTTTCCTAGCATTTAGGCTGGATGTGTTTCTACTATGCAATCAGACCTTGTCTTGCTAGACTAAATAAGCCTGTTTCTTTTAACTTGTACTGGAAAGATTGGCTTTCCATTCTCTGATCATCCTAGTACCACTTTTCTGCAGCTTTTGCATTTTGAAATCATTTGAAGTCAAGGAGAATATATGAGAGTAAATCTGTAGTAGAGAGAAATAGGAGATGCTCTATAGGATAGACTTAATGGTACCCATGTGCCCTAGACTATATTTGTTGCTTATAAGGGGGGAAATAACACTGGGTTAATAACTTGGCCTCTCTAGTGTCATTGCTTTCCTTTGTTTCCTCTCAAACTGTTTTATTATTAATTGCAAAGAGCACATCATAATCAAATTGGAATGCAGAAACTCAGCTGTGCCAAAAAAACTCTCCCTAACCTCAAGGACATTTTGCCATTAGCAAATGCCTCATATAAAACTAAAAATAAATGCATGGACTCAGCTTACAAGATTTTCTTTCTACAGCTCCTCCACACTGCCAAACCACAAAAACCAGACAAGCACAATAGAGCCTAGGGCGCTCTATTTCCTCTTCCTGAAGGTTATAATTGCTTATGCTTCAAGAATTTACAGTGTAGAGTGATAAACTCATTATTACATTATTTCTGCCTAGCTTCTTCATTTTTCCAATTATTCTTGGATTTAAATGGAAATGTATATCAACACATAATTTTATGTTTCATTGGACTGATCCCTGAAGCCTTATAATTTTATATGTGGAAATATATATGTGAAATAGCCCCAGGTGTCAGAGTCAAAGTCTCAGGTCTCCTTATTTTTTTTGTCTTTTAGAAGACTGAACAAAATTTTGCTGAAAATGCCAAAAAGACCTGAATCAGCTCTGTTGCTAACTTGGGTTCCACTCCTAGATCAAAATTTACCATGTGAGAAAGGCAATTTCAACAGCAGAGGAAAAATATGGCAAGAAGACTTTAGTGAATGCCTTAGTGTTTTCATAGGCTGAAGGACTCAGATTTTAACTAGTCTCAGACTGGATCTTTCCTATTTGCTCCTACCAGCATGTGACAGTATGGCCTAGATTCATCCAGCTGAAAAAACTACCATCTTTTGCAGTTCCCTCATCACATAGTTGCAAAAAACAGATGTGGTAGGACAAAAACATTACTAAGGAGATAGGGACCACTTACATCAGCTTAGACAGCCTTAGTATGCAACAGGTAACAGCCCTAGACTTAGAAAAATGTTGCACGTTTTTTCAGTTGAAGTCATTTGCTGACTGAAATAGTGGCAGTACAGCCTGAGAAGGAGGATGGCTCTCAGTCAGCACAGGCATCTTGATTATTTCTTGGTGAGTATTTCAGAATCATACATTAATGTAAGTTGAAAGGGACCTCAGGAGGTCATCTGTTTTGACCACACAAGAGGGGAAGATTTGCCATTAGATAAGGTAGCTCAGGCCCTTACCCAATTGAGTTCAGAGTATTTTCAAGCATCTTCCACAACTTTTTGAGACAACCTGTTCCAATGTTGGATTGCCTTTACGATGTTTTTTTTTCCTAATGTCTAATTGCGATTTTCCCTGAGGCAGCTTGTGTCAATTGCCCCCCATCCTTTACCTGTGTACTACTTAAAAGAGACTGGCTCCATCTTCTCTATAGAAGGAAAAAGTTCTCCCATTAGATAGCTGAAGACTTCAGTTTATGCACAGGAAACAGATGGGGAGAAAGGTAAACAGCACTATTTTAACAGTCATGACACTTCAGAATATTGAAAGATTCTGTTATACAAGAACTGAAAAAGACAGGTTCAACCTATGAATAAAAGCATGTGTTGGTGATTGCTAAGTTAACACCAGTAAGGTTAACCTCCTCAAGAATGGGAAAGTATTTTGTTGAAATAGGAAGCCCTGTAAAATGTGTTTTATAAATGGGTTTTCTGTTTTAGTCCTGCTACCTTGCTCTCTGCCAACTCCAAAATGGTATTTCCATCACATGAGAAGTGGAAAACAATGAAAAAGATTAAATGATTCAGTGAACTTTGGCATGCACATTACTGAGATAAAACTCAAACTCTTCTTTCAGGTAAGCCTTAATGAATTGTAAATTTTTCCCATGAAGGAACAGTGATTGGATATTGATTTAGAAAAGGCAAAGGGATGTGAACAACCTACAACAGAATCCAATTACAACAACGTGGAATCTCATTGTATGATGAAATGTAACCGTCCTATATACACTACTCAGCATGGAAAGCAAAAAAATTTGCACAGTTCTTTATCTCAGAGAAAGCAAAGTACAGGTAGAAAAGTCATCGTGCATTGCTCAGCAGGCAAGATCCATCCCTCGAGTGAGCTACCTGAGCTCCTTCTCAGTCACAGAATCATAGAATCGTAGAATCATAGAATAGTTTGGGTTGGAAGGGACCTTTAAAGGTCATCTAGTCCAACCCCCCTGCCATGAGCATCGACATCTTCAACTAGATCAGGGTGCTCAGAGCCCTGTCCAACCTGACCTTGAATGTTGCCAGGGGTGGGGCATCCACCACCTCTCTGGGAAACCTGTGCCAGTGTTTCACCACCCTCAGCATAAAAAATTTCTTCCTTATATCTAGTCTAAATCTACCCCCTTTTAGTTTAAAGCCATTCCCCCTTGTGCTGTCACAACAGGCCCTGCTAAAAAGTTTGCCACCATCTTTTTTATAAGCCCCTTTTAAGTACTGATAGGCTGCAATAAGGTCTCCCCAAAGCCTTCTCTTCTCTAGGCTGAACAACCCCAACTCTCTCAGCCTTTCTTCAGAGGAGAGGT
>NW_008824716.1:2163474-2180201 GCF_000699105.1 Pygoscelis adeliae | reverse complement strand
GAGTCCCTTACCGCCTCTCCCAGGGCTCTGTAGTCCTTCTTGATAGTCCTCAGACTGCTCCTGGCTGTGTCACTGGTGCCCACGTGAAACAGCAGCAGTGGATAATAGTCAGTGGACTGTATGAGGCTTGGTAGCCTCTTGATGACATCCCTGATGCGAGCCGCCAGTAAGCAGCACACCTCTCTAGAGAGTGCGTCCGGTCAGCAAATGGGTGCCTCCGTACCTCTCAGAAGAGAAGTCATGGAAGATGGATTTTATTAAGGCTTCTATTTCATTCTTTCAAACTTGTCTTCATTTTTCTCTTACTCAAATGATGCAGAAAAAAATATTTTTTATTTTTTTCAGAACAAGCATTATTCTAGAGCTTCCACTGTAAAAAGAGTAATGAGATTCAGTGTGTGTTGTGTGGGTGGCTTGAATATCACCTCTGTGTCTATATGTACTGATGGTTGGTTAAATGCACAGAGACTGTTAATTGGAAAGTACCCATAAATTATTGTGGTAATCTGATTTTAAGGAAATAGGTAAATTGAGCTGAAGTGACATATGCAAATCTAAAAGAAATTAACTTCACTTTCCTATTGGATTTCAGCTCACCTCTCTCTTTAATGTCCCCCTCTCCCTCAGGATACCTCAGTATTTCAGTAGACATGAGTTTTTATGCCATATTGTCCCCATACCAAACCTAACCCTAATCTTAAAACAACATTCCAGAGCCGACTCTGCCTTACCAGAACACGACTCCATCTTAACCCAGCAAAGCTTGCAGAATCCACCAATAAATCAAGCTCTTCAGATTCTGGTATCCCTAAACTTAATCCCAACCCTGTCTGTTAAACTATTACACTGGCTCCTGTCCATCCCAGGTCTAGTCAGAGGTCATGTGCCCCCTATCCTAGCATTTTGAGTAGACCAAAGTTCCAGGCCACCATGCTCCTAGGAGGGAGTGAGTGCCTCAGTTGGACTGGTCCTTTCCTACTCTTCACTTAATAGCTGCATTTCCCCCTTCCTTCACCCTACAGAGAAGACTCACACCTTTCCCTATTTAAAAAAAAAAAAAAAGTACATATACATATATGTTTTGTAGAAGCTGAAAGTTGTGTGCACATGTAAACATATATTCAAAGGTGAAGCCTACATTGTTGTGGAGCAAAGGTCTGGGTTCTGATCCATAGCTCTGAAGTTAAATGGCACTGACTGTCTCACATCTACACACTGCACAGTGCTTGTGGAAGAGAGGGTCCACCCCTCTCTTCTCACACCCATCCCTCCTGTTATTGTTCCCACCACAAAACCTTGTTCTAAGTAAGTCATTTGCTAGGTCTCCTCTTACACTCTTTTCCTTCTCCTATATTCTATAGGTTTAATTCTGTTACCCACCTTCCTCTGTTCACAGTCCTGTGTTGTTTTTCAAATGGTTTCCCTTCACCTACCCTAATCAGAGCTAATCTACTGAGCTTTAAATGTTTCACACATCCCCTTGATTCCTTTCTTGTCGATCCTTCCTCATTATCTCATTAGGTTCCCACACAGCATTGCATCCTTGTCCTATCATTCCTCCTTCAGTGCAGCCAGAGGAGCCAGTATCCATTTTCCTTCTCCCTATACCTTCATGGTTATAACTACCATAAATAATTCTTTATCATCATCAGAGTGAAT
Organism: Pygoscelis adeliae; assembly: GCF_000699105.1. Lineage (NCBI taxonomy): Eukaryota > Metazoa > Chordata > Aves > Sphenisciformes > Spheniscidae > Pygoscelis > Pygoscelis adeliae. Next base: position 2,178,542 of record NW_008824716.1, on the reverse strand, counting down.
TATCTCACCAGTCACTCCTTTCTTACAGATTATTTATGGCTGTTAAACAGTACAGATCTATTTGATAACACTTTATCAGTGACCTTTCCTCTTTTGGAAAATTGTTTATTCCTGTTCTTCATTTCATAATCTTGTAACTTCTCCCAAAGAGTAACTTCCATTTTATCTGACAGCAGCTTAGTTTTTTGAGAGAGCTTTCAGTTAACAATCAGGTCAAAAGTTTGTTTGAACTCCATGTACACTGTGTAACAGGATGATCTCTATTTATGCATTTGCTGATTTCTTCAAAGTTACAGATTTAGAAGACATGATACACTGAAGTAAAAGAGTAGAATCGGTTTGGATTTTGTAGAGGGACATTAAGGCTGGGGGAAAGAACTAAGACGGGGGGGGAAAAGAGTGAGAAGAGAGATTTATTGACAAATTTTGGTAGACTAACAATTGATAATGCAAGACCTGCTGTCATAGAGATATTGACTTGCAGTTGATCTTTGGGCAGGTAGGGATGCCTAGGTAAGTACAGGAGTAGGGCTATCCAGGTCTTGAGACAGAAGAGTCTGGAAAACTAGCTTTAATGTTGACTATTTGTTGCAGTATCCTACATTGCCCATAGAAGTAGTATGAGGGTCAGAGCTGGTAAAAAGTAATGATTTTTGGTTATTTTTGAGGCAGACCACGTTTGCTGGACTATGGTTTTAACTCTAGCCTTAAGCAGAAACTCAGTAATGGTATGGGATAGGAGGAACTAGAAAACTTTTATTTGTTTGTGGGATATACACATCAGAGAATAGAGAAGACCTGAATGGCATATTGATAGTTTTTGCCTTGATCCTAGCCAAGAAAACCTGAGATTGTTAGTTTGTGAGGTTAGACTTTTATAGGGTTGGAATGGAAGAATTAAATTTCCTAGTGAATCATCCACAGCACATAGAGCTAAGATGACTTATAGCACCAACAGGGACAACTAACTGGACAGATCAGTCCGTCTGGTCATTGTAGCTGTGCTCAAGGAACAGTTAGTAACCTGCTGCAACCTTCGAGGGTAGCCCAGATAGACAGAGGGTAATGTAAATTCCTTATGCAAGGTTCTTCAGGGAATTGCAGAATTAGGATATAAAGATTACAAAATTAGGATATTCACATTATGGTCAGGATTGTGGCTAGGATTAGTGTTTGGGCCAGCAGGGGAAAAGCTAGACTTCCTGCACATCATTAATCTGGGCCAGGGAGCAGTGAGGAGTCTGTATAATTAGAGAAGTGTTCTAGCCAGAAATCGTAAACTAGATTTCTGTATCTTAGAATTACGTAAAACTGGGATTAGGAATCAGGCCACTGGGAGTAAAAAAAGGTTAGCTCTTCCAAGACCAACATGGCTAGATGAAAGAAGGTGCTGGCAGAAACAAGGCTATGGTTATTGATGTCTTCATCTGAGGCTAGCAGGTATTTCAAGTATGATTAGTCTAGGGGTTCAGCTGAATTAAGACGAGGGATGGATACCAGTCAGCTAGGTTTTTTACTGAATCGTGCAGACCTTGAGACTGAAAGCTGCTGCCAGGAGGGAGAATGGCTGAGATGACTCCTGAGGCAAGAAAGGTACAACGGACCCTAGTGTTAAGCCCTGGAGTCAAGACTAAGTATATACTTAACCTTCAAGACATTTGGGGGTCTGTGGTAGTTCTCAGCAAATTTCACAGGGGTCAGAATGAACTTGAGAACAGTATATTGCTGGGCTGTTTCACACCTAATTTTAGGTAATTCGTAATTTCCAGCCTACATGTATTCATAGCTAATTTATATTAATTTGTTGTTGCATTCAGCTAATGATCCAGTGATATAGGAATCACTATGCCCATGTTCAAATTATTATGCAATTAAAATCAGCTTCTCCCACAAATAACCCTGTTGAACTCTTCAAACCAGATGGAGGGTCTGCATGGGTCTTACAGTCTGGGAAGGTTATTTTGCAACTGAGCCACAGAGAGCCCTGCACGAGAGTACCACTCACTGGTCACTGTCAAAGGCTGCGGGCAAGGGCCCATAGCCAGCAGCACAGTTTCTACCTTGCTTTCTCTGATCGTCCTCTTCCCATAGGTAACAAAGCAAGAATACAAAAGGACCTGACTTTGTAGAGCCAGGCAAAGCGTACTGAATTGCCCTTCACTTCAGATCAACAGCAAAGAGAAAAGATATACACAGTTACTGAATCTGAGCCTTCTCCTAGCCCAAAAGCTAATACTTTAGGCATCACTCAGCTAAGTGGATCTTTCTTTAAAACAAAACAAAACAAAACAAAAACAACAACAACAAAAAAAAACCCAAACCCCAAAATCTTCTTCAGTTCTTCCAAATTCCAACACAAGCAGAAAAAACATAGGGGTGAGTACCCACAAGCAAGAACAGCTTCTGGGACAGTTCACAGAGAATGAAGTCCTCTCTGAGAAATGGAATACAGAATAAAGACCAGAACAGCTGGAAGATAAATACAGGAGTCCTTGCCCAAACGTGAGAGATTGAACTTGAGTCTGTACATGAGACTGACTCCTTTTTGAAAACTTTTTCCTTTCCTAAATGGACGATTGAAACTTGTAAAATAAATATTTGCCCATCTATATTCACCCCACTATTATCAATTGTGCCTATTTATGTTATCCAGCAATTCCAGATATTTTCCTGGATTTTTAAAGGGCCATGTACCCTATTATATATATCCCAGAGGCTTCTTTCCCTCCTCTCAAATAGAATTGGAGCATATGCTTTCTCTTCTATGTTTAGAGAAGCAGCATTGCTTAACAGGGAGTATCTTGGGGGTATTTAAAGTTATATTGCAACATACAAGTAGGATACGCAGCTTCGCAGACCAGGAATTTTTCCTCATGATATATTATACACTTTCAGGTTCAATTTCCTCAATAACATCTGAAGCACTAATGTGCCGATGTGATGGAACCACCTGGCACACTTCACAAGCTTTCCAGGGTTTCATCATATGAATGGGACCTTTTCTGTTTCTCCATCTTGACCCATTCAAAAAGGGTATTTAGTAGTTGGAAAGAAACATAACATTCCACAAGTGGGTTTAGGGTTCACCAACTATCACTTTTGACAGAGCCAGAATAATTCTCTGTGTCCAAAAAAAGGCTGCTCTCTCAAGTTTTATTTGCATATAGATGCCCATGCACAAATTGCCTGCTTCAATGCCTCTCAGCCTGCCTCAGGATTTTATTTAGCAGGCCTCTGTCCACAGCTACAAGTTGTTGCTCTCACAGAGCCCCAAGATTAAGCTGTTCTTGAAGAAACTCCTGCCTGGAATTCATCAACTGTAGAGCCTAAATTGCTCCTGCTATGCTGGGCCATGTCACCTTGCAGGCTCACCACTCCCATCTCCTGGTTTCTGAGGTAGGAACAAAAGCATGACCAGGTTATTGCAGGGATAGCTTCTAAACTTCTGGCTCTCCTTACCAAAGGTAAAAGAAATTATGGACCCTTCCTTTTCTCCTATGAGTCTTGCCCTTCCTGATGAGAAGATATCTCTGAACTCACTTCCAGCAACCATGTGGGAAAGAGATGGTTCAGCTTAGCTGTGGAAAAAAAGCACGGGAAGGTCTCAGTGTGTAAATTGCCTTTTCTACAAGTGAAATGCCTTAGGGTCTGGAGTCTTCTGGTGGTCTGCTGCCTAGGTACACTTTCAGCTGAATTTCTACCAGTACTGCTGCCACCTCTAGGCCCAGCATCCAGCTGTAACAATCCCATTTCCAGACTTCCCCTTGGGAACACCTAGAAGAGTTGTTCTAGCGTCACTTGTTTTGCTGTCTTTTGAGAGAAAATTCATTTCTGGTTTCAGCCATAGGGTTCAGGAACTCTCAGTCTCCTTAGCCACTCCTGTAGGGCTAAAATCTGAGAAAACTATATCTCCCGCCTAATCATCTCCAGCCTTCACAAATGCTTCTTAATTCAAACCAAACTAGAATAGTTATATAGTCTTAAGCATCTCATGCTTCTCATTAGTTAATGATGTATCCCCAGATGGATAATCCATTCCAGGGCTAGTTATAGATATCACAGCAGGAAGATTTTAAGTAATCCACTGCTGTGAACACCCCCTTGTCTATTGCAGGTTCCTGTGTCCTTGCACCCACTTAAGGTCTCTCTTTCCCAGGAGCAGTTAGGCAGAACAAGAACTGCTGCTATGATTGTTATGTAGGTCAAGAGCTGCTACTATTCCTGTCACCAGAAACTCATTATTCACTACTCTCTGGCCATTTTGATTGCATTTTACTCTGCATAAACTGGTTTTATTTCCTGTTAACCACTGTGCTGGTTTCAGCTGCGATAGAGTTAATTTTCTTCCTAGTAGTTGGCATAGTGCTGGATTTAGTATGAGAATAATGTTGATAACACACCAATGTCTTAGTTGTTGCTAAGGTAGTGCTTACACTAGTCAAGGACTTTTCAGCTTCTCATGCCCTGCCAGCGAGAAGCTGGGAGGGGGCACAGCCAGGACAGCTGACCCAAACTGACCAAAGGGGTATTCCATACCCTATGACGTCATGCTCAGTATATAAACTGGGGGGAGTTAGCCAGGGGGGCAGCGACCACTGCTCGGAGACTGCCTGGGCATTGGTCGGCGAGTGGTGAGCAATTCCATCGTGCATCACTTGCTTGTATATTCTTTTATTATTATTGTTGTTGTTATTATTATTACTGTTTTATTTTATTTCAATTATTAAACTGTTCTTATCTCAACCCACGAGTTTTCTCACTTTTACTCTTCTGATTCTCTCCCTCATCCTATAGGGTGGGGGGGAGTGAGCGAGCAGCTGCGTGGTGCTCAGTTGCTGGCTGAGGTTAAACCACAACAACTGCCTCAATAAGAAAAGTTCCAAGACACTGTTTTTCTTCCACTCAAACAAAAAGGGAGGGGAGAGAAGAAAAAAAAAGGACATTTCTACTAATTTCATCTTAAGAGAAAATAGCTCTACTTCCACAAAATCACAGAATAGTTGAGGTTAGAAGGCACCTCTGGAAGTCATCTGGCCCAACACCCCTACTCAAGCAGGGCCACCTAAAGACAGTTGCCCAGGACAATGTCCAGGCAGCTTTTGAATATCTCCAAGAATGGAGACTCCACAACTTTCTTGGACAACCTGTGCCAGTGCTCAGTTACCCTCACACTAAAAAAAAAAAGTGTTTCCTGACATTTAGAGGGAGCCTCCTGTGTTTCAGTTTGTGCCCATTGCTTCTTGTCCTATCACTGAGTACTACTGAAAAGAGCCTGGCTCCATCCTCTTTGCACCTTCTCTTCAGGTGTTTACATACATTGAGAAGATCCCCCTGAGCCTTCTCTTCTCCATGTTAAACAGTTCCAGCTCTCTCAGCCTTTCCTCATAGAAGAGATGCTCCAGTCCCTTCATCAGCTTCTTGGCCCTTAGCTGGACCCTCTCCAGTATGTCCATGTCTCTCTTGTACTGGGGAGCCCAGAACTGGACACAGCACTCCAGGTGTGGCCTCACCAGGACTGAACACAGGGGAAGGATCACCTCCCTTCACCTGCTGGCAATGCTTTGTTTAATGCAGCCCAGGATACCATCAGCCTTCTTTGCAGCAAGGGCACATTGCTTTGCTTCAAATGACACAACAATGCACTTCAGATACCCCTTCTCCACTGACAGCCTCCTTTATTTCAAGAATTATTTTATCTAAACCTTTCCTCACCTAACATGGAGAACTCTGAAACTTCTAAATTGAAAATAAGCTCCTCTGGGCTGATTACCATCAGCTGTACTTGTTTATGTTAGCCAGCAGAGCCATTCACTTTTCCAATACTTTAAAGATTCATACGCTCTATTGCATAACCCTAATTCCTTTCTGTCATACCTGTGAGGAACAAACATATAACAGTCTCCTCCCCAGCATCACGCCATTCTTACTAAAGGTCTGTATCTTCTGGGTAGTTGAACAGGAATGCACCTTCCTCTTCAATAGGCTGTTCCACTCATTACCATTTGCTGTAGTTATATTAAATTTGCCCTTGTCTCTCCATTAGAATTGGAAAACTTGACAAACTAGAAGAAAAAAGTATTAGAGGAGAGCTTTAAGCCCTGGTGTACATCCAACAGAAAAACAAAAACAACAAAAACACAGAGCTCCCAGCTTGCACCCAACCTACTGACTCACAGCCATGCTGGCTGAAACCGAAGGTCAGATCCAAAGCTGCAAGGGTTAAACAGTAAGTAAGTAAAGTAAGATTAATTAATTGCCCAGCCAAAGGGCATGCTCAGGCAAGCAGATGTTAGCAATAAAGAAGAGTAGATGGGCTTGATCAGCAGTCAATCTCAAATGCTTCTAAATTAATTGGAGGTTTTCTGTCTTAGCTCAGGAATGGCAATACCTATGATGAACCTGGAATGGGAATGCGTGATCATGCAATTCTCCTTCCTGGCATGATACTATAGCCTACTCCTGTGGACAACTGCCAGTAACTAGAGAGAGCTGTGAAGAGGTGGTAGCTCTTGATGATCCTGCTCTGGAAAGGATTTCCAAGGTAATGGCTCTCTGGAACCTCCCTTTTGTTCCCAGGGGAAGGAGCCATATGCCATCCTCCTGACTCAACCCAGGACTGGCTTTTATTCTCTGTTGGTACTGTCCCAAACACAGCTCGCAAGTTAAGAGCCCCTTTTTGTTAGCACAGGTGAATCTGACAAGACTCCATAAGAATCAGGGTAAGTTTTTTCACATAAATATGGAGTTCACACATCAAAAAAGCGGCCAGGGGAGAGAGAGAGAGAGAGAGAAGCAGAAGAAAAGAATAAAGGATGGCAAGTAAGCAGGTACAAGCCCAGTGCCAGGGACCTTGACTCCACCCACCACAGAACTTAAGAACAGGTGTAATCCTCGCTTTATTCATATGAGAAAGTGAACCTGTCTCTCCCTCACACATACTCTTTTTCACACTGTTTCTTTTTTTCTAATGCTCCCAGAAACTTCTACCTCTAGTCAGTCATCCTTACTGTAAGCCACCTTAAATTGTAATTGCATCATCTCCCAGTTCTGGGGGACCCCTTTGTCACAGGAATTCCTGGGGATACGGCTCCTATCTGTTGAAATTCTTTGTACATTCATGTTCCTGTATTTTATTTTCTGTCAGATTAGACTCTGAATTTATGAATACTGTGATCTGTGTGTGTGTCACGTTGGGAATTTGGATCTTAGCCTGCGCACTTGCCACCCTCAACCTTAGAGATCCCAAATGTCTAGGCACCATTTGAACTAATTTCCCCAGTTTCTTTTTTTCACTCTCTCAGTGTACATGTGACCCTTAGTCACATGCAAAAGCCCTACACGTAACAAACCAACACACTACTGAAGCCACCAATACTGTATAAATCCAGGTGGTTTCAAACTAGTATAGCTGCATGGAGACAATGCAAAATTACTGTAGTATTTTCATGAAATGTATATATTATTTGATTTTCCCTGCTGTATTTTGCACTGTTATCTACAACAGCTGCAGGGGTGAACGGCTTTGCTGGAAGGTGCGTGGCCTAGTCCTTTGTGCAGTTGCCTGTATCAGGAAGAGACAACGTGTGCAGGGAGCTACTTTGGAGAGGTGATACGGAGCAGCAATTAAGCCATTAATATGTAGGAATACTACTAAGCTAAAAAAAACACCTTTCTGCAGGTCCTCTCCTGTTCTTGAGAAGAGAGCACAGAATTTATTCCCATGAACGCGCTGACATTTTGAGCCAAAGAGTGAAAGCAAGCATTAGTTGTGATAAGCATAGTACTGCCTGGGGCAAAGGAAACAAAATCATGTATGTCTGTGGTACCTTAAGCAGCAGAGTGATCAAAATGCATCTGTACATCTCGATTTTCTGTTCTAACTGAAGAACTCTATATACTGTGTTCCCCAAACTAACAAGTATTGCCATGTGCAGATTTATATACCTGCTGGTTGCCTCGCTCCCAAGACAGTTGTGTTTCTGAAAAGAAAGTAAATGATCTGGTAGGGGAAAACCCTGGTGAGAAAGAGAGGAGCTGAAGTTGAGCTCCATTTCATGGCAGTGGAGCTGCTACGGCCACTTCGCAGAGCAGAAGACTATGCCTAGAGCTGAAAAGAGTACGCTGCTAGAGGTACTAATTAAATGCCTGGAAACTCATAGCAATTTGTGATAGTCACATTAATACAATCAACTTAACAAATCTTCTCTTACGATTACTCAGTTCCATTTGCATGACTTGGTTCTAACTCTAAAATTTATTAAATTCTCTCCCTTTGAATGCAGACAAAACAGGCAAATTAAATAGAAGATAAGGTTTTCCCTGCAATACAAAAGAAAATTTGAACAGAGAAACAACTTTTAGACGAAAACAAGAGAGACGATGGGAAAAGTAGTCCTTTGCTGTTGAACTTCACTCTATTTTATAAACCAATAAAAATACAGATTAATAGATTCCTTGTGCAATAAAAATGGAAATAAGACAGATATATTTTCTCCTTGCAACCCATTTAACCAGAAAATTCTACACTGTTCTGCAAGAAGTACCTTCTCTCTGAGGACAGAAAGAGAAGGAATGTAGAGAAAGGCAAAATTTTGTGTAACATAAAACCAGCAAATTATCCAAACTGTATATGGTTCCTGGAACTAGTAATATCAAAGAAAGATAAACATACTCTTGGAGTAAGAGGTACTGCTCTATTACTAGAAAAGACCTAGATCACTAGAAAAATGATCTTAAAAACAGGATTGATAAAGCAACTAGCAATTGCATTGGACTACACTTCCTTTATATCACTTCACAAATAGAATCAGTGTTTAAAGAAAAAAACAAGGAAAATAAAATGTTCTATGAGAATACATAATGACCACTCAAACTGAGACCCTAAAGTGGTATTATACACCTCAGCTGGACATAAAGACATTCCATCACAAGTATTTATTCACCATTTTGTCCATTATTGCCTGCAACTACAATCTTGCCTTTCACAGTAAGGTACATCACTTTAAGAGGTTAAACCATGCTGGAAAGTCAATTAGCCTCCTCTGCTTCACCTTAGTTTTCAGGCTAACAACAGGCCCAGTGACAGGAACATGGGGAGTGGGAAGCAGAAAATTCACAGAAATCTCTTGTAAGACCCACTTCATGGACATCCACCAGGACATTCTGCTCCACAACAGAAATGGCCACGAAACGTATGGCCTCCAAATGCCACCCACCTGTGAGTTCCCACGGTAAGGTCTGTACCAGCAGCAGAAGTCACAAACCACCATACGCTTCTAGTGTCCCTGGCTGGACAGTCAATGTAAACCACATTGCTAGAGCTTCTTCTACCTGGAAATTCACAGGATTCTGTTTTAAAAGTTGGAGATCTTCACTCGGGTTATGATAGATTTATCTGAAAATCCAAGCTCATCTCCCAAAACTTACACACCCTACAATCAATCACCTCCATGTGGATGCTTTGAGGATTGTTTCTTTGTTGTCAGAAAGATCTAAAACACTGGCTTGCACTCTTAATTTTCCCTCCCTGGGATGGGAGGCAGGGAGGAAGAAGGGATGGCCCTCCAGGGAGCCATGCAGTCATGCTCTGTAGCCCCTCAATTCCAACTCACCTTTGCAAACGAACTGTTAAATTTGCTTACTAAATGCAGGTCTGTTAATCAACAGCAATCTGCTTATTAATGACAACAAAGGATACAAAATTTCCATGAAAATAAAAGGTTGAAATCAAAACCAATTAAAAAAGACAACTACTGTATTTTAAGTGATGCAGTGGGGACAATGACTATGTTTAGATAAACCATAAACATAGCCTACAAGGATTTGGGAGAAGTTTTCTAATACAGCAACAGACAGAAGCCTACTAAGGTCACAGATTGAACCGTGAGCATCACTGGTTAAAATATAACACAGTGCAATTTTAGCCAGTGTGGACAGAGGTGTGACATATTGCATTTATTAATGAAGACAAACATAACTGAAATTGGAAATAAATCTAGTTGGGTTTTTTTCATGTTTTTGTACCTTTCACTTCAGAAAAGCTTGCTCTTTTCAAAAAAGTCAAATGCATTTACAGAAAGCCATTACAGACACATAACATGAGGTGAAAAGGAAATTGCAGTTGTCAGACATGTTCCTCTCCATCATTATAAGTAGCATCTGCTTGAAATTATCCCTAACGAACAAGCTGTATTCTTAAATTTCTGCACAATCTGAACAACTTTGATTTAGACATTTTTCATTCAGAACTGGAGGGATTCAGTTTGAAAGACTGCCTGGATGTTTCTCAAAGTAATTACCAGAGAATAACAAAACTCTGTCAAGAGTTGCTAAAAATCCAAGTAATCAACATAAACACTTTGAAGAACACATACCAGAGACAGAGGCTTAGATATCCTTAATGTGAATATCACTGAAGAATTAAGATCCAGTTTTCTTGTTACATGCAGCTTCAATAGTATTCATTATGCAGCATTCGAGTGCTCTATAACAAGGAATTTTAGGTCTGGATCCCTCAAAGGGATCCAGGATTACAATAATTTTGGGGGTTATGAAATCTTCCAAGGTAATAGGGAATGATTAAGCATTTATAAAATGGAGCTTTGCTGAAGAAGATTCCGAATAATGAAACCTTAACCGTGTGAGGAAAATAATTCATGCAACCTGTAAAAGACACTGCGGTTAGCTTAACTCAGCTGTTTCAGAGGTGTTAATAGGAACAGGCAAGATTCCTTTCCCGTTCCTGGAAACCATACTTTTTGGCAGTAGGCAATGCATACATAAACACATATGTTTAGTCCTCTCAGCTATTTATAATTATTCTAGTCTTTAATACATACTGACAGAGAATGGTTATTGAGAACTAGGATGAGCAATATTTTCTCAATTTCCTGTGTATCTCGGGGGGAAAAAATAAAGGAATTTTGTACGTTTAGATTAAGCACTTCCTAATTAAATATTTTAAAAGAAATTGTCATACAGTGCTTCTCCTCATATGAACAGTAATTTTGAATATTATTTTGTAAGTAAAATATTGAAGATAAACTTATAAAATACAAAAATATTTACTTAGTGAATCTGTCTGCATTCATAATCAGTGACATCTTTTTACAGTGTTTTGAGCACAGCACAAACAGAAAGCTCATTTCAAATGTTTTATTAGAACATACATTTTAGAAACCACAAAGGCAAGGAGGAGCCAACAAAAGGACAATGCAGGCATTTATTTTTTTTTAGGAAAAAAGTTATCTACTTGTTACTGCATCACTGAAAAGTGAGCTTTGAGCTAATCCAGCTCAACATACAAATTCCATGAGCTTCCTGTCATTCAAGCTGATCGTTCTTAAGTTGAGGAGTACAAAAGCTATTTAGATCTCCTTTCAGAATCAAGCCCTATTTTACTATACAAATAAGAAAATTTCTAATTAGTGTTTCTGTATATCCTGGACAGACTTGTATTTCTGCTATTTTTAACAGATTTAAGCGTGAAATTTAGGGATATCAGCATGCAGAGAAATCTTGTTCCCCAGAAAAAGAAAAGTATCACATTAAACCAGAGTGAATATCAGAATTACTGTAACAGAGAAGCCACAATTCAAAACAAAGGTATCAAACCAGAGCAAAAATAATGTTAAAACTGATGCTATAACCCAAAACAATTAAATATTATTTCTGAAAGCAACAATTTTTATTCTCATGTAAGAAGTGACGATTTCAACAATATATTTGCAGAGTTTTTAAACTGGTTTTGACATAGATGCTTATTTGCAATTGTGACATTCTTTTTTAGTATGTTTCTACATTGCACCATATAGCCTTCGAATACAGTAATTGTTTACTGCACTATAAAAAATGTCTTTAGTACATTGACACAATGTTCTAGGTATTCAAAACTCTGTTCTGTTTGTAGAGGTTTAAAACAATTTTCTAGTGCAAAAGTTAATCCTCAGATCTAGTCAGAAGAAATGCAGTTCTGCATAGTTTTAAAAGAGCACTTAAACCCATTAAGGCAAATCTGGATTCCTGTAAAATGACTGAGAAAAATGCAAAAATGGGCAAAGGTAATGTACAGAAGAAGGGTAGCAAATAAAGAATATGCGGAGCACAGAGAGATGAATGACATTTCAGGTCTGGCTGCTCTAGATTTACCATTAATTGCTATAATAAAAGTAGCAGCAGTTTCTCTATTTTCTCTCTCAATTAGAAAATGAGTGAAGTGCAGCCAGCGCTCACTCCTACTTGTTGCCAGGTTATACCCTAATTGCAATGGAAAACCGTAAGAATTACCGGGTAAAAGGCTTATTGATTACAATAGGCTCTTTTAGCTGCAGGATTGTTTGCCTGTGTAGAAGAATTAAAAAAAAAAGTCATACTAGGTTAGTACAATCCACACTATGAAACACAGCGTGAGTGGGACAAGACAGATGGAAGGAGGTCAGCTATTCTTAGACTGCTGTCACCATATAGCCAAAATTATGCGGGGTGAAGCACGGGCAGAATTTTCACTGGAAAAAGGTTGCATGGATTACTTTGTTTACACAGTAAGGAGGAAAAAGGGAGAGATTACAATTTTCATACACAGTCTCTGTATTGCGGAGTAGCACAGACACTTGTCTTTCCATAGGGCAGGGGCAGTCATACCCACCGTCTGGTGGCAGGGTATCTTCTAGCACTTCCTGAAGCTGGTGAGCCAGCCCATTTCAAACATTGCCCAACAAGCTCTCAAGAGCAGGTCCTTACGCTCGTATGACAGACCACATGGACACATGACACAAGGACCTGAATAAAAATCATTCTGCTTTGGCTATACTGGTACAGTCATAGTGGTTATACTACTGTAATCTGTTTCCATAAGGGAAAGGGAATGACCCTTTAAATGATCATAAATCTTTGCAACAGGATTTCTACCAGTATAATTAGCTTAGGAAGGAAAAAGTATACCCTTACGTGATCTAGTCATTACACAGAGAACACATTTCAATGTATTCTAGGCCCAGGTTTAACCTGTGGTAAGATATTTATAATAAACTATGTTCTATAAATAGCTCTTCTTTGAAAAGGTAAGCACGGCTAGGCCCCGAGGCACGAATTTCTCTAACAATGTAAATATTAAATGACAGGCCTTAGGTGAATGAACAATGATGTTAATCAACCACGCTCAATGAACCACAGCATTATAATTTGATCTTGTTCATTACGTATTACTTGGCATTAGATAAATTGGAAGTAATTTTTGAATTTGCCAAGCACAGCTGAGGTCTCTCCTCCATAACTCCTTCAATTAATCACATAGAGATGTTGACATTTATATCATATTTTAGGTTATTTATATTACAGCATATCATAGCTCATAATAAATGAACTCGCAGTATAAATCTCTATGCAAAGGAAAGTTTTAAATATGCTAACAACTTTCATATTTGATACATTCGACTAAGCAGCTGGAGGAACTGGAGTGAAAAAGGCTCAATAAACGTAGACTCTTAGAATTTAGTCTTGCATAAATCCTCAGGTGATGCTTTAATTCTGCAGTCCACAGGCAAATATAGAGGAAGAAACATACTTAAAGTGATGTAGCAATCTAATAAAAAATAGGATATTCCAATCTTTCAGATTACTCTGTGACCAGCGCAGTCTATTCCAAGTTTTATGGGATAAACAGATATATGTTACAGATCCTGCTAGTAACTGCTAGCAATAAAACATACCCATTGAGAGCAAGTCCTGGAGGAAAAAGAGCATTTATTTTTCATTAAATGTGCACTTCAGGATATGCCTACCCTTACGATTTGTACAGTTCCAAATTTCTTTGGAGGCAGTTTGGAGACCATACCAGGACCTCCCTGTTCCTCAGGTCCTGCTGCTGGGAATAGACACATTAGTCCAGCTTCTCTGTTGCCAAGTCAATGCTCATCAGACTTTGTTAATCTTGTGCCCAAGGCTAGCCCTGCTCCTGACATTGTCCAAGACACTAATTTCTATTCCACATTGGAAACACAAGTAGCTACCACAGAGATTTTACTCTGACAGCATTAGACTACTTTGCTTCTGGGTCCTACCATATCACATAATGTATCGCTGTCAGCAGATGACTTCCCTGCCCGACTTCAAAGCATTCCAAACAGCATATTTAAGATAAAAAAAGTTGCTTCATACTGGTAATATCAACAACATAATAAGCAACCTCTTCTTCCTCAGGCTCAGTTACTACTGTTTGAGTTTGTGTGTCAGGTGTGCTCAACTCTTCACCTGTCTTTCTATTCAGGGTGGAGTTTAACAACCAGTCAGGTCAACACCTTGTCAAAAAACATCAGCAGGTTGACAAAAAACTCCAATATCTGCTAGCAGAGCATGGTTTTGTTCTGTTGAGCAACAATCATCCGGCATACAAGGAGTATGAGTAGAAATATTTTCGAAACACGTTAGAGCAAATTCATAGTAGCAGCATTAGATCAGCCAGGCTTAGAGATTGTACAATCCAAGTCACTATTTCTATCACAATTATATTCTTATCTTTGCTCTCTTTAAATTCTTTTTAAAATAGCCTATTTTTGGATCTTCCTAATATTTTAGAAGGAGATGAGGCATTGTAAAATGGAAAAAAATGCATAGAACTTGTAATTAGAATAGTAAATAACAAATGGTATGCTGTAGTAACAGGTACTCCCTGCTATATAGTCTTACTCCAAATCCCTCTTACTGAGCAAAGGTTTCACTTGTCTTCTGAAGCACAGATCATTACTGTCTGACGAGCCCCCAGTTACTTAAATAATTATGTCTTGTTATTACCAACTAAGCTTTGTCCTACCAATGTTCCTTTGCGATCTATGGTGATGTCCTGGTTTTGGCTGGGATAGAGTTAATTTTCTTCCTAGTAGCTGGTACAGTGCTGTGTTTTGGATTTAAGACAAGAACAATGTTGATAACGCACCGATGTTTTAGTTGTTGCTAAGTGGTGCTTACACTAGTCAAGGACTTTACAGCTTCCCATGCTCTACCGACTGAGAAGGCTGGAGGTGCACAAGAAGCTGGGAGGGGGCACAGCCAGGACAGCTGACCCAAACTGGCCA
>NW_008824716.1:2155522-2157840 GCF_000699105.1 Pygoscelis adeliae | reverse complement strand
AAAAGGACTGTCGTGGTTTAACCTCAGTCAGCAACTGAGCACCACACAGCCGCTCGCTCGCTCGCTCACTCCCCCCCCACCCCCGGTGGGATGGGGGAGAGAATCGGAAGAATAAAAGTGAGAAGACGCATGGGTTGAGATAAAATCAGTTTAATAATTGAAATAGAATAAAATAATAATAATAATAATAATAATACACAAAGCAAGTGATGCACAGTACAATTGCTCACCACCCCCCGACCGATGCCCAGCCAGTCCCTGAGCAGTGGCCCCCTTGGCCAGTTTCCCCCAGTTTATGCAGTGAGCATGACGTCACATGGTATGGAATGTTTCTCTGGCCAGTTTGGGTCAGCTGTCCTGGCTGTGCCCCCTCCCAGCTTCTTGTGCACCTCCAGCCTTCTCAGTCAGTAGAGGATGGGAAGCTGAAAAGTCCTTGACTAGCGTAAGCACTACTTAGCAACAACTAAAACATCGGTGCGTTACCAACATTATTCTCATCCTAAATCCAAAACACAGCACTGTACCAGCTACTAGGAAGGAAATTAACTCTATCCCTGCCGAAACCAGGACAGGTGATTAAAGAGAGAGAAAATGATTCAAGGACCAGAGCAGTTACTGAGTGCTCATATGCTATGTCTTTGCAGAAGACCAACAAACCTACTGGCCTGGAGGCCAGTAACAACAGGAGTACCACAGGGGTCTACCCTGGGATCTGTCCTGTTTAACACCTTTATCAGTGACCTGAAAGAGACAATGAAGTGGTTGCTCATAAAGTTTGACACCGAACTGGAGGTGGGCTGGGAGGGGAACAAAGTGATATGCTTGAAGACATTGAAGACAAGGCTACCATTCAGATAGACCTAGACAGGCTGGAGGAATGGGCTGACAGGAATCTCATGAAACAAAGGACAAATAAAAAGTCCAACACTTGGGAAGGAAGAACCCCTTAAAATGCTACAGGCTGGGGACTGACTGGCTGGGGAACAGCTCTGCGGAAAAAGACCTGTGGGTATCGGTAGACAGAAAGTTGAATATGAGCCAGTGGTATGCTCCAGCAGCAAGGAAGGCCAACAGTATCCTGGGCTCTATGAACAGAAGCATAGACAGTAGATCAAAGGAAATTATCATTTTCCTGTACTCTGGACTCATGAGACCCCTCCTAGAATATCACATACAGTTTTGGATTAGCCAATATAAGGAAGACATCAATAAATTCAAATTAGTTCAGTAGAGGGCTACTGCAATGGTCAAGGGCAGGAGCACTTGCCCCATAAGGAGAAGCGAAGGAAACGGGGCTTGTTCCACCTGGAGAAAAGACAGCTGCAGGGAGATCTAGCAGCAGCCTTCCCATAGGGAGATTTATCAAGACTGAGCTAGGCTCTTCACAGTGGTGTATGGCAGGAGGACAAAAGACAAGCAGCACACATTGAAATAGGACAGGTTCAGACTGCATGCAAGGAAAGACTTTTTTCCCCACGTGGACACTCAAACATTGGAGCAGGTTGCACAGAAAGGTTATGCATCTGCATTCCTGAACACTTTCAAGACCTGACTGGATAAAGCCCTGAGCGATCTTATTTGATCTCACAGTTGACCTTGTTTTGAGTAGGAGGTTGGCCTAGAGATGCACTTCCGGAGGTCCCTTCTAACCTGCACTGTTCTGTAATACTATACAATCTTTTTCCCTGATCACTAGAAGAAAGGCACATGAAACTACAAGTTTAAAGAATTCATCAATTCAGTGAAGGCATATACAACTGCACAGAAATTACTGCACACAATAAAAGCATGAAGGATCACACGAGTCATAGAGTCCCCTGCAATAGCATGCTACCACACTGCAAATGGTTATTGAACAGGATTAGCAGAGTATTGTTCTTCTATGCCCTCATTCAGCACAGTTTACAAAATTGCCTACAACTACCTCAAGGGTCAGATGAGAGCTCTTTAAACTGAAGGTCAATGGTGACACAAGCGCAAGTGTGTGTAACTGAATATGTTTAGGCTGTAATTAGAAGATTTTTAGCCTTCTGAGGAATTAAATTCTGGAACAATCTGGTAACAGGAGTAATTGGGAATAACAGAGCTAAGTGCTTTCAAGAGCTAAGGAACTTTATCAAAGGGATAAGTTAATCAATGTCCACAAAAAAATTAACGAAGTCCTCATATGCAGAGGACTCAGGAGATTCCTGTTTGCTATTGTGCTGGTTTTGGCTGGGGTAGAGTTAATTTTCTTCAAGGTAGCTAGTATAGGGCTGTGTTTTGGATTTGTGCTGAAAACAGTGTTGATAACACAGGGATGTTTTTGTTACTGCTGA
>NW_008824716.1:2153118-2154454 GCF_000699105.1 Pygoscelis adeliae | reverse complement strand
CGGGGGGGCCGCTGCTCGGGGACTGGCTGGGCATCGGTTGGTGGGTGGTGAGCAGTTGCACTGTGCATCACTTGCTTTGTGTATTATCATTATTACATTATTGTTGTTATTATCACTTTATTTCAATTATTAAACTGTTTTTATCTCAACCCACGAGTTTTTCTCACTTCTACTCTTCCAATTCTCTCCCCCATCCCACTGGGGGGCGGGGGGGAGGAGTGAGCGAGCGGCTGTGTGGTACTTAGTTACCAACTGAGGTTAAACCACAAGAAGATTGCAGGTCAGAAATGGCCCAGCTGAACAGTGTGGTCCAGACAAATGCTCTGGACACACATTTTCTTGACAGATACGTGGATCACCCCATGGGCATTTCTTGCCCAAACAGAAGGTAACTGTACATAACAAAGAAACAGCATGACTCATCAGTCATGAAAGCTTTCTCTACAGTAGGAGGTAAAAAAATTATGGGAGGAGACATCAATGTTTTGGTCAGATGAGGACATAAATTCAGTTATACAGATTGGCTGGGCTTCAGCATATGACCCACAATTCCCCCATAAGAGGCTATATGGCCTGCTCTTACTAAAAGAGTGGCCTCCATTATTATCAAGGAAACAACAATATGTAACTATCATTATTTCTAACCACCAATGAAAAGAGAAAACAAATAATCTAGTGGCAGCCAATTTTTTCGACCTACTAGAAAGTAACAGCATCTCATCTACACCTCAGGTAAACAGTGTTAAAGGCCTTCTTAACATCCACAGCAACATAATCACATTATTGCAAAAACAAAAAGTCAAACAAATGGTGCCAATATGGATGACACATTCAAAGGATCTTAAATTTGACATTCTTTCTATAAATACTGTGCGTTCTACCCATTAGAGAATCATAGAATCGTTTATGTTGGAAAAGACCTTTATGATCATTGAGTCCAGCTGTTTAACCTAACACTGCCAAGTCCACCACTAAACCATGTCCCTAAGCGCCACATCTACACGTCTTTTAAATACCTTCAGGGATGGTGACTCAACCACTCCCCCGGCACCCTCTTCCAATACTTGACAACCTTTTGGTGAAGAAATTTTTCCTCATATCCAATCTAGACCTCCCCTGGCACAACTTGAGGCCATTTCCTCTTCTCCTATCGCTAGTTACTTGAGAGAAGGGACAGACACCCACCTCGCTACAACCTCCTGTCA
Organism: Pygoscelis adeliae; assembly: GCF_000699105.1. NCBI lineage: Eukaryota > Metazoa > Chordata > Aves > Sphenisciformes > Spheniscidae > Pygoscelis > Pygoscelis adeliae. The sequence continues at coordinate 2,153,249 of NW_008824716.1, read as the reverse complement.
GGTAGTTGTAGAGAGCAATGAGGTCTCCCCTCAGCCTCCTTTTCTCCAGGCTAAACAACCCCAGCCCCCTCAGCCGCTCCTCATAAGACTTGTTCTCCAGACCCCTCACCAGCCTCGTTGCCCTTCTCTGG
>NW_008824716.1:2140297-2152095 GCF_000699105.1 Pygoscelis adeliae | reverse complement strand
CACCAGCTCCCTCAGTACCCTTGGGTGGATCCCACCTGGTCCCATAGACTTGTGTGTGTCTAAGTGGTGTAGCCGGTTGCTAACCATTTCCCCTTAGATTACGGGGGCTTCATTCTGCTCTCCTTCCCTGTCTTCCAGCTCAGGAGGCTGGGTACCCCAAGAACAACTGGTCTTACCATTGAAGACTGAGGCAAAGAAGGCATTAAGTACCTCAGCCTTTCCCTCATTCTTTGTCACTATGTTTCCCCCCGCATCCAATAAAGGATGGAGATTCTCCTTAGCCATTCTTTTGTTGCTAATGTATTTATAGAAAGATTTTATTGTCTTTTACAGCAGTAGCCAGATTAAGTTCTAGTTGGGCTTTGGCCCTTCTGATTTTCTCCCTGCATGACCTCATGACATCTTTGTAGTCCTCCTGAGTTGCCTGCCCCTTCTTCCAAAGATCATAAACTCTCCTTTTTTTCCTAAGTTCCAGCCAAAGCTCTCTGTTCAGCCAGGCTGGTCGTCTTCCCCACCAGCTTGTCTTTTGGCACATGGGGATGGCCTGCTCCTGTGCCTTGAAGATTTCCTTCTTGAAGAATGTCCAGCCTTCCTGGACTCCTTTGCCCTTCAGGACTGCCTCCCAAGGGAGTCTCTCAACCAGGCTCCTAAACAGGCCAAAGTCTGCCCTCCTAGAGGCTGCATTTCAGGATGCTAAGTACTTTGCAGATGGCATACTTTATTTGGCAAAATTGTTACCGTATCATCATTTAAATAGTTATTTTTTCCACCTGTCTTGTCCTTGTTCAAGTATGCACAACTGCAGTTTGCAACACATTAATGATACAGCATTCATCCTTAACAACTATTTAACCCCAGAATCCCAGCTTCTTCCATATTTTCCAAGTATAGAGTACAGCCTCTCACATTAATTTAGAAGGAACTCGTAAACCAATGGCAGTATCTTTAACCTCTCCACCAACTTTCATCTTAGACTCCCAACTGTAGTCTGGCTTCTTGCAAAGTGCTGTGAGAAAGCTAGAGTGACAGAGGCAACTAAAGCCAGGTTCCTCATGGGTTATAGAGACTGCATGTAGTGCTGGGGTAAGTTGTTTTCAAATATCACTATTCGATATCAGAATTGTTCAGATCTTCAATATTTTGGAAGAAATGCCAGATTCCACAGCGAAAGACAGCAAAGGTTCCTGGCTTATGTGTGTGGCACGTTTTCACATTTCACAACTCTTGCAACTTTTTGTTTCTTTCTAAATATGCAGTAGGCATCAGCTTCTTGTTTTAAATTCAGTCACATTTTCAGTGTTTCATGTACAGCTGTAAGAATTTATTCTTTATTTTCCCTTTTGAAAATGAGAGTTCAAAGTTAAAGCAACTGAGTAAAACTGAGCAGCACAGGCTGAGTTCTATTGTCATTTCTGCAGCTACAGTACGCTGAAACTTAGCTATAGCTCCTACTCCTGATTAATATCAGCATGACATATCTGAACTTTGCCATGTACAATGCTAAATCTCAAGTTTTGATATACATTTTAATCCAACCAACTGGAGTAAAAAACACACTTAGTACCTGGCCATCAAGAATATCTGTTATTGGGAGCATTTGATCATAATATACCCAAAGAGACCGATATGGCAGGAGCAGTGAAATATCAGAGTAGATCATCTGTATTATCCCTTCGATTAAACTGGGATGAAATATTTTTTAATTAGCGGGGGGGGGGGGGGAGAAATCACATCTTTACATTAAAAAAAATTTCAATTTTGAAGAAAGCTATTTTACTCATTCAAGTAGCAAGTGGAACACGGACTTTGTACATGCTATTCTAGTCCCCCAGTACAAAAAACACTATTTCATTCGTGGCATGTCAAAATGATAGAGTGTTCCTTATTTATTCTGCTTTTTACTTTTATTATTATTGTAAACAAACCAAGTTCCTTTGCTAAATAGCTACAGAAGAATAATCAGCACAAAATAGATGGTTAATTGAGACTGAAATCTGTGCAGTCATGTAAGACTATAGCTGTTTTAGCAGAGGCATAGCCATTCATCTAATGGCTAACAAAATATACGTGGGGTTAAGACTATTTTGACTGTAAAACAAACATAAAATATTATTCATGTTCTTTAACCTTTGAAGTTTAGAAATATATGGTATAAAATCAAAGCAAAGCATTCAAGATCCCATGACATACTGAACTGCCTGAAAATGACATGAATATCTTCCACACAATACTTACCTATGCATCCATTTTAAGATAGAAATAGATTAGTCAAGTTGAATGAAATATTACAAGGCACTATAATATGATTTCAAACATTTTCCTTAGGAGTAGCTGCAGAATTTTTTTCAGACCATCTATGGTGCTCTGTTGCTATTATACACCTAATCATTTGTCCTCCCACAGTTCCTATTTATTTGAACACAGGTAAGATTAATTTTTAATATATACTAGCTTCTGGTTTCATTCATACCACCCTAATTTCCACAATGTAATTATGTCCATCAACAGCCCACGTGTTCGTATGAAAACTGACTTTTTATGGTCTCTCAATCTTGTGGCAAAATTAAGTATTGATGTAATTTCTACCTTTACTTTTTAAATTCCTTGGAATCATTCTCAAAACCCCAAAACAAAATTGTAATTTAAAGCCAGAACAGACCAACATAAACAATTGACATGAAATGAATATGGGGGGGGTGGGAGAAGGAAGTAATTATGAGTCTTTACCATTGCTTTGAAGGATACCACTAATACACAAAGGTTGTCATATGTATATCATGCCATGAGAAGGTCAATGCCTACATATTTGGAGTACCTTCCATAGTTTAGTGGCTGCTCTCCTGCAATAGGTTCTCTCTAAAACATTTCAGAAAGAAAAAAAAAAAAACCACAAAAAAAACCAACAGAAGAGAACACCTCAATAGTTGTATAGCAAGTAGAAAGCAAAAACTGAGCTAGCTAAATTGTGCAATTAGCCATTCTTGAAGTTTATATAGTTCTCAAGAAAGTTGTACGATTTTACTGGAGTTGGATCAAGTCACATGATGAAAGGACAGTCAAACTGGGATTCTCATTCAAGAATGCATCTATAGACAATCATTCCGCATGGTATGGTCCTGTGCATGCACAAAAGCACTGCAGATTTTTCTGTATCAAGTCCCCTTCAACCATAATGCTAGAAAAGGACTGTTCACCATACAGTGCCAGATTCTTTTTCAGCTCCCTGGCTAACATGAGACCAACCTTCATTAGCTAGTTCGGCTATTTAGGAGTTCTCTTGCAAATGTCTCTTTAGATTTACCTCATGCTAAATCTTTATCTTCCATTAAACTTTTACTCATTCTGTGTCTAATGCCAAGTGCACCTCATGGATAAGATTTGTCCTTCCTGTGATACCAACCTTTTGCCACCCAATAGAAATATGTGTTGTTAATACTGCCTTGGAAAGCCATATTCCCCACAAGTTTCATCTGCATACAGCTCAAGTCATTACAGAGAGATTCTGCAGAGACAATTCCAGCAGTGTTTCTTGGAAGAGCGACCTTGATGAGTGATCCTCAAAATGCTTTGTACAGTTGTTGCCAAAGACTTAATAAGAAAGTCTGTTAGTGACAAAAGAAAAAGCTATATTAGTATACATATAAAAAGTATATATGAATATCTATCAGAAGATGTTAGTCCAAGGCAGAATTTTAAATGAAAACATGACAACTTCAATCAGATTTTGTTACAGAACTCTGAAAACATGTAAGATAAACCGAGAACATTTCCACTCTTTGTTTCAAAATTATTTTATGTCTCAACAATATAAAGGGGAAACAAACAAACCGAATTTTTATTCAATGATAGTATTACCAACTTGGCACATAACTTTTAGAATAATTTAAATCAGAAATTCTAACTTTTTTAAAATTTCCATTAGGTAAAAATGTTATACACAAGTCCATGGCAAGTAACAGATCTCCTTAGAATTGCATTCCTAAAATTCAAGACAGAAATTCTTATAAGCTATATCTATAACCCTAGTAAAGGAGGGCCACGGACCAGGGACTTACTGGTTCACAGATCAAGAGGCACAGATTGGCTCATGTCCAGCTTGCAAAGGGCAAAGGTTCTTTGTGACAGGTTTGTCTTAGAAACAGCTAGTTAAGAACACTCCAAAACAAAATCAGAAATCAAGCTTGTAAATAAATAGTGTGGATGATCAGGAACCAGTGCTCCTTATTAGCCTTTTTTGTTTAACTATACAGATGTTTAACTATTCTCCACAAAGTTCAGGAGATTGCTTTTGACAAATCAGAAGTTAACTTTTACATCAGTTCTGAAGACCTACCTAGTCATGATAACTTTTTCAGAACATAAAAGCTAAATAAATTTATGTTGTTCTTATGTATGTAAACTTTACTACATTATGACTGGCAAATTATTATATTTGTGGTTTTGATAGATTATGCAAATCAAGAAAATAATTTATATACATACCTACTTTATCATCATGTTGTTTCCAGATATAGGAATCAATGAGCATGAACATATGAATTCTTGCTTTTCAGAACATGTTGACAGAAATAATTTTTATCTACTCAAATCACTGGTTCTTCAGATCCTAAACAGGCAGAGCTTTCAAAAGAAGTTATTTCAGTCGAAACCAAAACAGAAAAGAATCATAAACCACACAAAGAGAACGTCTTTTCAAGGAGACTCTCCCGCTGTTTGCTTACTCTGGCTCTCCAGTTCATCAGCACAGTGAAAAGACCAGGACGTGGTCTTTACTGCTTTACAAACAAAACCCAACATTCTCAAATATTTCATTTGCCTACAGACAGCTGCACGTACATGTGGTAATTTCAAAATGCCACAACCACTACAGCAGAATGCTGCATTGTATTTCTACAGTCTTCAAATTTTCATAAGTAGGCTTTATTTTTTACAGTTCACTAAATCAGACTGCAGTTTTCTGAATTTTACGATTTAGTTCACAGCAAGAATGAAAGCTCAAAAGAACATAAAAGTTATTTTCATTTCAGAAATTGCTTTGGTACATTGACTGTAGGGCTCTCTTCTAATGCACAGTCTATTTGTAAAGAAAAATCAAAACTGCTTTTTAAAACGATGCTAAGGCTGCATTGCTTTATGAAGCTGAATAACTGCTATCAGTGGTCTTAGTGATAATTCTGGAAGTAAAGCATCCAACATCCAATGTATTAGATCTACAATTTATTTATTTGCTGGTACAATTTAGCAGAAATGACCAGAATGATTCATAGTATTTGGAAAGTGGTTTCTAACTTAAATCTAACAAACTTCATAAAATTTGTTGTGTGTCAGTTGATAGTGAAGAACTTCAACATTGTACAGCTCATGTTTTAAGCTTCCAAATTTTGTTAGAATTATTAGTGAGTTGCATTATAATTCTCAAGAAGCTGCTTAGGATCCATTAAGGCAGCAAAACATTTGGTTCCTTACTATTCTGCAAATTTATGTGCTTGGTAAGATCTGACTGCATTTGGACAGTAATCCGCATTACGTACTGCAAATACATTCAACTACATCATCAATATAAAGCTTCTTTTCATCCAGATAAATCAGGTTCTATCCAAACAGTTTTGTATGAGCACTCAGAGAGAAATTCAGTAGAATTAACTGTACAACTTATACCATCAATACATATCTCAGGTAAAATTCTGTCTTTACAGAACTACCTCAGAACATATGTGCTATTTCAATCTTAATTAAATGATCAGAATAAAGCTTAGAAGGGGTCTGCATGGTACATAGATCTTGAGTTCTTCTCAGCTAAAGAAATAGTGAAATTTCAACTATTTGTCATAATCACATAAGATTCAAAGATACAGCTTACAATGAAAAGTAGTTTGACGTAAGATTCTTTCAAGCATCAATGACTGAAAAAATTCTAATAATATGAAGCAATAAAAGCAGAGTTTAAAGCTACAAGAAAGTTAGAACCTACTATTCAACAGGTAGCACGTGTGCATGTATACACATATTTACGTTTAAAATACTCATACGCATCTTTCAGTACTTTTTGTTTAAACTACTTTCCTGTACCTTCTAGAAATGTTTCTATTTCTGTAATATAAATATTCCTAAAAAGAAAATATTTACCTAAAATTATTTAGAAAATGACTATTGAAACTGATGATTTATTTTTTTTCCTCCCCTTCAACATTTTTGTCACAGATCATAAAAAACATAATAGGCAAATCTGTAATTTGGCCTTCAGCAACTTTAGAAAATAAACACAGAAAACACAGTCAAAACCTATTTGGAATTTCACTGTACAATAATTAGCTGAAAATTTTAACATGTTTCACTAACGCTAGCCTAAAATCTAACTTAGAGGCCCAATCCTGTCTGCTTTTGGGAAAATATAAGTTTTACTTTTACTTTATTAGAAACAATATTAGAACCAAAATCAATTCAAAATGAATAAAAATCATGATACATTAATATTATGTTAACTAACAATGGAGGCTCAGTAAAAAGAATACAAGGCAAAGAATAGAATAGTGCACTGTGGTTTTATTGATGGCAGCAATGACAATTTGCCTCTTTCATACGTAAAAAGTATTCAGCTTCATATAACTAAGAACTTTAAAAAAGTCTCTTGTGGTGTCAGGTCCAAATTCCTTCTGCTCACACGAGCTTTCTTTGTTCCATCCTGTTGCTTGGAAAAAGCCAGAATTTCTTCTAGAAGTCTTCAGCAAGTTGGAGCTGCCAGTGAATTTCCCCCCCACCCCGAGAAGGTTTCTAAATGAAAAAAATAAAATACGATAGATAAGCATAAAAACTCTCTGCTCTTTGTGCAACATACGCTTCACTGTTATTTCATTTTCTTCCTCCAAAGAGTGGATATCTGCTTTTCAGTACTTACAGAGATGTAAGTCTTTAAAAGAATAAATCAGAAGGTTGCACTTCAATGCAATAAATATGATTGGTATAATACAAGGAAAGAACATTTTCTGGCAATAACTTCTCACAAAAGTGCAGTTCCTCCATTGGTAAGGACTTCAATACAGATTTTATGGCAAGTGTGACAAGGTGTAGACTAATTCTGTCATGGAGCAAAGGAAGACCCAAGAAACAGATAATGACCAGGCACTCATAGGTTCACACTCTTAAATTCTTTCAAGCTCAACAATCCTTGCAAACACTCATTTCTGATTACTTTTTCCCCTTCTCTTTCATACTATCATGACATTCTATACAGGAAGCGTAAGCTCAGGATGTATTTTTATTATCGTTAGATTCTACTTCTTATAACTTGATTCTCTAGGAGGAATATCTTATTTTACAGACCTGTTAAAGCTAGTATTTGACTCATACCCTAAAACAACCTAAAGTGGGTTCAAGGGCCCTCAATGCAGTGCTCTGATAAAATTCTGAGTTATGTTCTCTATCTCACACTGCTGGATATTAATAAATTATCATTTCTAGGTCAACTGCAACCACAGTGAGGTACTACCTACCTCATACTTCTGTTTACTTCACCTTAACATGACCACTGTATCGCTATTGTCTTCATAATAAACACCAAGTCAAGACTTCCTGCAAGCCTGCAACAATTGTTCTTAATACCCGAAGCGTAGAACAGTGTGGCAAGAAGCTCTTCAGAAGGATAGAATCATAGAATGGTTTGGGTTGGAAGGGACCTCTAAAGGTCCTCTAGTCCAACCCCCCTGCCATGGGCAGGGACATCTTCAGCTAGATCAGGTTGCTCAGAACCCCGTCCAACCTGACCTTGAATGTTTCCAGGGATGGGGCATCTACCACTTCTCTGGGCAATCTGTTCCAGTGTTTCACCACCCTCAGCGTAAAAAATTTCTTCCTTATATCTAGTCTGAATCTACCCTCTTTTAGTTTAAAACCATTACCCCTTGCCCTATTGCTACAGGCCTTACTAAAAGGTCTGTCCCCATCTTTCTCATAAGCCCCCTTTAAGTATTGAAAGGCCACAATAAGGTCCCTCCGAAGCCTTCTCTTCTCCAGGCTGAACAACCCCATGGATCCAAATTCCACTTTTAAAAAACAACTCAGGATTTTAAAAACTTAAGCCTCCTCACATTTGAAGACCCCATTACACTGTAGACATAGATTATGAGCTGATATTTGTCAATACTAATTCCAGATTTGCAAGGGCAACTTCAACACCTAATGAGTATGCTGAAAACTAATCCAGGAAGCAGTATAGCTTCATTTCTGCATTGTTGTATTGGTGCTAGTAAGTTCTCCATGTCAAGTGATGTAACATTATACAGATAGGTCTAAGAGCTTTTGGGTCTGAGGTGATGTGTCTACTGTATGGACCTAATGTTTCATCTTTGATACGCCCCTATCGTACTCAATACAAATATGGCCAGCAAACTTCACTTTTAGAATTGTCTAAGTTGCCTTTGAAAATAAGGCACCGTGGCATTTTAAATGTTAAATACTACAGTATTAAGATTCTACAGAATTTACCAATTTATAATATAAAATAATCATCAACAAGGGATCTCTATCTCTTTTCAGGAAAAAAAAAAAATTACTTTACATAATACAGAGGTACTCCCTCTCAGGAAGTAAAGGCGTCATTAATCAATGATCTGGTGAAGAAGTAAAGCATCCTTCAGTGGAAACTTTTGGTAAAATTATGTCTCACTGGATCCCTTTAAACTTCCCCTGATAAATCATGTCTTCATCTAACAGGTTATCAAAAACTTGAAATAAGAATATGCTATGCTCTTAAAAGCTCTAAGGAATAAAAAGGAAGAAAAAATGTATAGAAATCCACTTCTAGGAACTGACATTCCATATTCCTGAACTTTTACGTGTCAAGACATTAAAGCTACACTGTTGTACCAGTCTGGGTAAGCTGAAAGCAATTTAGAAAAAGACTGTGTGTGATTTTCTGCCTACATTTAAAATCAGAGAAGAACTGATTACATCCACCACTTATTTTTGGAAAAGCTTTATAGATTTTCATTACTGGTTTCTTTCTAATTCCACTGTCTTCAATCAGTACCTCATTAGGTCAAGTGTAATGCATTTCAAAATGCAATCTAAGTATAAGATATATGGTAGCATGAGATGTACTATGGGGAGGTATAAGCCATACCTGATAAATATGTCCACCACAGTATCACAATAAACACCTCCTCACATCACTTTACTTATCAAACAAGGCAAATGAGTGCAGCTACACCAGATTCTACACAAGCTTCAGAAAGCAAATCTAGCAGGCGAAAGCTTGTCTGTACTACACAGAAAAAGCTTCTCGATACAGCACTACAGTATTTTTATCCTCAAAAGTTTGGCAATAGAGTGTTCTTAAACTGAGAAGAATTTCCACTTTTTGACACTATCCAGAGATGACTGCAAATGTGACACTCTTGAAGAGAAAGGAACAAGATGTTCAGTTTTCCAAATATTCACTAGAACACAGTGGCAGAGAAAAAAAATCCATATTACAAATTCTAGACAAAATAAAGGATTGTTTTGACTGGAACTAATACAGGAGCTAACTATGCTTAAGTAGCACCACCTAACCTCTACATAGAAGGCATCTCTTGTCTCTCTATTTTCTTCTTCTACCTGAGGATCCTAGTGTTTCAAGAATCTAAGACCAATTTCCTATCTTGACAACTTCTTTTTGGTGTTAACATCCAATAGCTGCTACATTATTTTATGTTGAAATATAGTTGAGCTTAATACTGGAAATTTTCCAAATACAAACATAAATCTGATAAAGCAGCTAATTAAAATAGCTAGACTTAGAAAATCATTGTAATATAAAGCACACAAATATTCTAATTGACTACATTTTAGCCATTTAGAGATAGTTTCCACTTAATTAAAGTTCAAGACAATTCAGTTACAGCAGCCAATGGAGATGGCATTGAATGTTTTGATCTAGAGGGAATGAATCTTCCTACCAAGCAGTAAGTTGTATTTTCTCATAATGAATTGCTGTTTACAATGATGACTATTTAAGGTACATATAACTCCTACAATATTTGCTATTTTATTGTAGAAGATAAACTGCATAATATTTCAACAGAATTAGATTTACAAAAGTAGCCAAAATTTACCAGGTTTAAGCTGCCACTGATTGTATGTTGCACTGGGTTAGTAAGTTCAGTTTTGGATGATGAATTGGCACTATCTAACTTGAGCAGATGTTGAAGTAAACAGTCCTGGGCCAAAAGAGGACACGGGAAATACCTCATTTCATCAACTGAGGAAGAGAGTTTTAATTTATGATGAAGAAAAAGTAGGATATATCTGGAAGTATTGTCAATAAAAGATGTACTTTTTAAGGCAAAGTAAGTAGTCGCTGAAAAATTATATTCAGCTTCATGACACGTTTTCCAAAATATATCTTGGGTTTTTTCTTCCTGAATGAGAAGAGTCCATTGCTACTTGTTCACAAATGCTTTTAGGTTTATTTATCTGACACTATTTACCACCTGATTCTAACCCCTTTATTTAGAGATGTCTGACAGAAAACAATAGTGTTTGAACAAGGTCAGGGAAAGGGTTTATTTTTTAACTGTTTATTTTTTATGGCAGGTAGGTTTTGATACTGAGCTTGCTGTCCATTTAAATTGGTGTCATGTTAGAATCTTCAAAAGCAAGGTATAAGAAAACCTGCAAGGAACAACCACCTGTGCCTTCGAGAGGTTGTTCCTTACTTGCCAACAATTCATCCGCTCTTCTTGAGATACAGGAGTTACTATCACAATCTCTGGACGTCTGTTTTCCCCCCTCTCCCAGCTGACCAAAGCCAAATACAGTTTTCCAGATTTATACTGTAAAATTAAAGAAATACCAAAAATATTACCTAAAGACACAAAAAAACCCTTCCTGGTTTTGACTGCTGCCTATACTGAACACGTCATTCAGCTGATCACACTGACACTCTTCTGAGCCAGCTCAGCTGGTTTAGAACTCAGCTCAGTGCATAGGCCAGAATTATTTCTGCATAAATTATCTCATGACATGTTTATTGATAGTAATTGATACACTTATTTAAAATAGAAAATCAAATTATATGGGCAAAAATAGAATAATTATCACCTTGGCAAGAGTCAGGAATAAATTTTGCTCTTATATTGCAGTAATCCCCCAAATGAAAAAGGTATTTTAGCATATGATCAAAATAGTAAAATCATACGTTACTGCATGTCAGAAATATCAAAAGCTGCAGAGATCAGCAGCACCTATCAAGCCAACTGAAGGTGAAGGACTGGGGCAAGGAAAGGAACTAAAAAGAGCTCAGTAAAAATAAACTGGCTAGTAGGATGGGGGAAAAAAAATTAGATTCAAGACAAAGATACATTGTACATGTACAGCAAATAGCATGCAACTTTACAAAGCTTGCTTTATTCAGGATAGACTTTTAATCAATGTTTGAAAATTAAGGATTTAGAAGATCCACAATTAAAATGAAAGCAGTACAGCATACTTGATTTGTTTAGTAAAAGAATTGTAACTGGTTTATCTGGCTGGCCTTTTTAGATTTCTGAATGTACATGTCAGGTATATTTTCTGAGGTTCATATAGAATCCCTTAATTTTTGCTAATTAATTAAAGCATAGGTGCAAATATATCCTCAAGATTCAGAGCATGGTAAATATTCTTAGGCCTTACACCTCCCCATTCAATCAGCTCACAGATTTTAGATTTTACTGTTGCAAATTCTCCTTTCCACGCTAAGCAAAACAATAGAAAGACTATTTATTTACATAAATGGCTCATAAAAAGTAGAACATGGGACCTTTGGACAGAGACAGACA
>NW_008824716.1:2134842-2140282 GCF_000699105.1 Pygoscelis adeliae | reverse complement strand
GGACTGCAGCAACTTATTTCAGAGAAGAAGCTGGTGCAATATATGTGAATGAGAGAAACTTGCTGCTGCTCTCAGGTGGAAAAGTATCAAGTAAAAGCTTGCTCAGATGACATGAGTCCTTACATAAAACAAAGTTAAAAAGCTACTTGCCAAAGTGTTTTTATTGCCTTCCCTCTTCCCACAGGTGTATTAAGTCTCTTCCTACAGCCACAAAATCCAAAGAAACAGAGATATCCAGCTTCTATCATAAATATACCAATATCCCTAAAAAAATTTAGAAGCAATATGCCAAATGTATCTTCCATGTAGGTGATCAGAAGAAGTGGTCTCTAAACTAAAAAGACACAACCATAAAACTTTCACTTAAATGATAAGACACTGATTTAATATCAATAGTTCTCCATAGGTGTAGCAATCACTGCTCTGTGCTTGATCCTTATAAACAAAGATTACCACTATTCAAGTAGGTCATACATATGCTATTACTTAATACTTCTTTTTTTTTTTTAAATGAGAAACAAGGGTTTTTTTTACGAATTTTAAGCTCTTTATTTTCTTGTAAATGGTGATTACAATAATCTATTTTTTCAAAATATTCATTATCTGCAACCCAGTGCTGAGGGTTCTTACACAAGCAACTACTGGCAAAGTTGTAGAAAGTTCTCTCATGAACTTCACAAAGACTGAAGAACACTGAAGTACAGAACAATTCAGATCTACTGTTCTTGAAATCTAAACCCATAAATAAAATGTCAATATCGTAATTTTACCTTTTATTTCTTATTAATCAGTTTCTAGCTCTTGGGGGTTGATAAAATTGTTGAGTAGGTCGTGTGGACCGTCTTGGCTGACCATCACCTCCTCTGCGGAATTCTAGAGTTTGCTCATATGTTTCTTCCTCCTCCTCCTGCAGGTAAATAGCATTGTTTTAAATGGAAGAGTAGGTAAATGCATTATACATGAGTAGGTATATGCATACAAACATACACACAACACACACACGTATGAATGAATTCATGCACACACAGCAACTGACGACCACTTAATAAAATAGGTGATATAATGGGAGTGGGTTTTTCAAACCTAAGAAAGCTAACAAAAACAAGATGGAGAATCTCAAAACTCAACCCCCAGGGCAGCAGCAGCAGTTATTAAATATTTGCAGAAGAAAAGCATATATATTAAAGCAAAATTATTTTCCAAGAGTCATACAGGCAACAAACTCAAGAAGCAAGATAACCTCGATAACCTGCCAGAGCAAGAGAAATATCAGCTTTTGGGAGTTTAGAAATGTGTGTGGAAAAAAGTAAAAGAATCAGAAAATGGAAATGCAAGGAACGGCATCTGGTAATATGCATACTAGAAACACAGATCTGAAACAGTAGATAAAAATCTGTGATGCAGTAATGATGAAAAAAGCTTACAAGTATAGTGGACAGCAATTTAGATATGAATTTGCTATGTGCAGCAATAATAAATACAACCTCTGAATAATGAGAGGAGAGGTAATTACATATTTGCAATATTGCATTCACTCCTAGGCATCTCAATGCCAGAAAGATATTGACAAATTACATGGGATTCAGAGAAAAAAAAAAACAGAAAAAAATAATCAAGAGACTGGAGAATGATTTACAAAGGAAGATTAAAATAGCTACATATTTACTTTGGTCAAAGAAATACTGAAAGTAAAAACATTCATGTGATGGAATATTTGAAGGTGGTACACATTAAAGATGGAGAAGAATTTTAAGAGCATTAGAGTTGATAACAAAGAGAAATAGAAGAAAAAAATTATAGGCTGAAAAAAAAAGTTTCTGAACATGAGTATGATTGTCAAATGGTGTCTCAGGGAAACAGTTATAATTTTGTTTCTTTAATATCGTAACACTACACTGCAGCAGACACCAGGTCTAGAGGGAACGTGCTGTAAGAAATCCACTTCTGGGAAAAAGTACTGAGTATATAACTCAATTCCCTTTCATTCACAACATAGGACCATACAGGAACACAAACCAAGAACATTGAATGATTCATTAAAAGTTTGTCAACAATTCCAACACTCAGGAACTGTCTTAGAGTGCAGCATGCATATAACAAAGAGTAAGCAAATCACAGCAGTAAAATATTTCACTGTAAGAGACAGAAAGGAAAATCTACAGCCGAAGTTTCTTTCTGTTGTGAGAAGTCAGATCTTACTCGAGAAACATCTCTTTCTGAATCAGCTTGAATATCAATAGACATGCATTTTTAAAATAACAGTTACAGACAATCACATTCCTCATGGTAAGGTCTCCTATTTACAGGCACGTCTGTGGTCATAGCTGTATTTCCAGACAACAGATTAAGCCCTACTACAGAGAGTCTGCAGTAACTGTAGAAGAAAACAGATTTTCAACACAATTGAATACAGCATAATTGATTTATATCTTTTAGTTTCACTGTAGCCAAAGGCTGAGAACCATGGGATTCTGACATAAAACTTACTTTTATCAGTGTACCTCTTTTACTGCTTGCAGTACTATCCATTTCCTCATATAAAGAGGTTCAGAGACACCGATTATCCGAAAGAAAAAAAAAATAGAAAAGCAGATGTCTAACCAAAAAATCCACACAGTTTGCAATACTGTTAGCCCTAGTACAAACCCTACTTAGTATATGAAATAATCTCCCATCACTGACAATGCAAGCTGCACTAGCACCAAAATGTTAAAAGGTAAGCTAGATGCCTGAAGTGGTCTACCTTTAGCTCTTTCAGTATACTCCAAGAAACCTGAATAGCTGAAAATAGTTCCGTATTATTTGTCAAAAGAGAAAAGACAGACACAATTGCAAGTTTCCTTAAAATTCTTTGCCAAAGCTTCAATCTAACATAAAAGAACTCACTCTTCAAGAATAAACTGGTGAACTTTCATTTTCTCGATATTTGGATTTCTCCAAAACTGGAAAACTAAATGGCATATATGCATGACTGAAAATTTAGCAATGCATACTGGTGTTTTCAAGAGACTGTAGCAAATTAGACATGAATCTTTTCTTTGTAACCTTGGTAGTCTTTGCTCAAAAAGAACAGAAATTAAATCGTTTCGTGCATTGCATCTCACCTGTAATAGCCAATCTCTTTCTGAGGATAAGTGTATCAGAGTAAATTTCTAGAGCAGCAAATCTTCATCAAATCTCAAAGTTAATGTTGTTGATCCTCTGAATTCAGTAAAATCAAATTAAAACTAGAATTTGTTTTGCACATTTCTATTTTGGTGTAGTTGTCTTTACAGATAGAATGAAAATCTTCAGATGCACATATTCCAATTCAAGTATTTTTATTACAATAGGCAAGAATGAAGTGTGAAATCACATTCACTTTCTTGAAGCTCTGAATGAAATGAAAGCGAGCAATGTAGCAAATGATAGTAAGAACGAATGAACAACAGAACACTTTTCAACTTTTCCCTCATTCTTTTCTATGCACAGTGGCTCCCCACACAGAGTTACTGATCCTCTTGTTGAAGTCTACCATCTTCACGTCAGATGACATGTTGTCATTTGTTTCTTGGGTCTTACCTATTCAAATTTGATCCTAATTGGATCTAACATTCTCCAAAATAACAGTTTGCCAAGCCATATCTTTATTAAACGTTGTTTCTTGTTTTGCAAGTAATTTAATTTCTTTTCTTCCACCATTTCTTGATCACTGACCCTCAATCCCCCACTGATGATCTTTCATCCTTTTTCTATTGACGTTTATTTCCATCTTAAGGATTTTTTTCTGGGTTAATCTTTATCTCAATTTACTTTAAAATCTCTCCACCCCATGCTCAAAACTGCCATCCCTCTTCTGGAACAGCATCCATCCTTTGTAGGCAAAACAATATCTCTAACGTTCACTTCCTTGTTTTTTCTGTTCTTCAACCTAAAAGCTTCAGCTGTCTACATTTCCTCCATTATAACTCTGCAGTCAGTTAGGTCACACATATTGCCACCAACTCTATTTTTCCAATCTTTCTTGCTGCTTGCTTCAATTTATCAGTTGCTTGTGACTCATTCTAAATTATTCCATTTCTTACTTCCTTATCCATGTAAGATCTAGATTACATTTTATAAAGCAAAGGTGGCCACAAACCTCTCTTAGAGCATTTTCATTCTCCTACTACTACCAGTAGAGGTTTCATACTATACACTACTCCAAAAACATTTATTTTATTGTCTCCATCCTTCACCTTATTATTCATTATTTATCTAATATTCCAGGATCCAGGACCAAGTTTTCTAGTACTTGCACAATGCCTGCCTAGGGCTATGTAACCTGAGATTAAACGATGCCGCTAAGCACAACTGCAAAAGATAGCAAAAACTGACAGATCCATAGGAAAAAGCAAGGAAAGGTTTACAGTGCAAACCATGAAATGCACAAAGAAATTATTGCAGTAACAGCTTAGAATGACATGAGAGAGAGGGTGGAGGATGTCAGCATTCTCTAGGTATTTAAAACAAGATGGCGAACTGGGAAGCATAAGTCATTGTGAATTTCAGCTTCTATTCAAAATTTTGCCATAAAAATCTACTGTTACTTTTGATATTTTTGTCCTATCTCATTAAGACAGACAGGAACTAAACAAGTGTAAAATGGGAATATATGCACACTCAGTGCTTTTATTTTGGACCCATATATTCTGAAGATCTTGTACCACTACCATACTTTACCAGCTGAGCTTAGCGAATCAGCAAGTAACTTCAGTCCAGCCAAGTGACTACCAGCATGCTTTTACGTAAAAAATTCAATGGATTTCATAGCTGCAGAATAAAGTTACAAATCCAGCATTTAAAGTATTTAAAGTAAAGCATTTAACAACCAATTTACTCTTAAAATTAACAAAATTAGAGCAGAGTAAATTTATATTTCATTAAAAGCTCTCTCATTGTATTTCAATTGCAAGAATTCCTTCAGTGCATTCAAAAGAACTGTTTAGAAACTTTTTTTTAAATACAGTCCTTGAATACTTACTGTATAACTTCTGAGAACAATGAATAGGTGGATGACACTAAAGAGTAAGATACAAGTTACGCATTACACAAAAGCTTTGCTGAATGTTCTGCTCACATATTTTTAGGATGCAGTTGCAAGTCACAGCTGAGCCGCTCCAACAGTCTGCCACCTACAAACTAGTTACCTCTGCCTATTCCTGCTTGTGAACAGAAAATTCTGCTCTATTCGCTGGGCCCTTCTGCTAAAGCTTCTCAATTATAGCTTTCTGTGGGCTATTAAGGGATGAGCACCAGAGCCTGTGCAAGGAGGCATGAAGGAGCAGCGTGGGGCCAGGAACCACGGGACAAAGAAGAGACAGAAGGCAAAGAAAGACATTTTCCATTTCAGTAATGTCAAACCACTGTTTCAGTTTAACTGTAGTTTTAACTTCACCCACATACTCAATGCATGGAAACC
>NW_008824716.1:2129669-2134816 GCF_000699105.1 Pygoscelis adeliae | reverse complement strand
CCTTGCAAAATGAACTTTTCTTTCATGTGCATTTCAACTCCCATTTCCCAGTCCAGATTTAATTGGACTTTGCAGTGCCCACTATGCTGGCAACAGCTGTCTCCTGCCGTTAACACACCGAGTGATCTCTTGTTTTGCTGGTTAAATTCCTTTCTTACAACTTGCTGCTTTTGCCTAATCATCCAGCGTTGATCTCCTTGAGTACTTTAATCTTTGATTTTTGCAGTTTCCACTTACCCATGCTTGTATCAATCGAAAATAGATTGTAAGATTTTCCAGACGTATCAAAAAAAGAAACCAAACAGAAAACCCCACCACACTATGGCCATATTGGAAAATTCACAAGTTTCCTAGAAAAAGCTAAACTTAAAATATTTAAATTGCAATATGTTATATATCCTATATTTGTAAGGAAAAAAAATAATTGGCTAAAGTGTCTACAGTATTCCCTTAAACTTCTACTTTTTCTGAATACTTAAATGGATTCTTAGAACTCCATAACAACTAAGAATGAAAACAGGATTTTGTGGGGAAAAAAAAAAAAAAAAGCTTTTGTCATTTAACAAAAGCACAAGTTATACAATCTTAGAGAGGCCTTAGGGCATAATTTCAAAAATTACTATCAAATGAGGTGTGAAAATTCTAAGCAAAAGAGAAATTACCATTAATGTAGATTTTTCAAGGATCTTAACCAAGTACTGACTTTGTGACAAGAGCATTTTTGAAGTGTCTATTACAGAATAATTCAACACATTTGCTCTTGATCAATTTTCTTTGCAAGTTATGCTTGTTACTTAAAATATCGGTTCCTCTCACAGAGTAATCTTTGTGAGTCTGCAGATGCTCACAATTTTTTTTCACAGTACACAACACATCTATATTAGACTGGGCCTATGGCCATGCAAATTTCTGAGTTAAATTATGAGTTAGAAGGACAAGTGGCATTCAAGGTTATACTGCTAGACCTGCATAGAGCTGACCTCTCACTGCTGTCAGATAATTAATATAAGCTCTTAGCCCTCTTAATGTGCCTTTAAAGGACATTTTTAGAAAAAAATACTTCTGGTATGCTCACACATATCATGTAAGACATTGCAGTAATGTATCACTGATGACTAATAGTACACAAAACTATTTGTAAGGATATGGCTGTGTTTAAATCAAAAATGTTACTTTTTAAAAAAAAATGTAATTACGTGATCAAGTTTTTAAATTAACCTTTTAATATACCATTTAGAATGCTAACGATAAGATACACTATTATTACTGTTACGTAACTCTTGCCTGGATCTTTTGAAGTGTATCATCACACTACAATTAAATCTTTTATAACTAAACAAAGGAATCAACTATGTGACACCCTTAAATTTACAACCTAATTCTGACATGTAGGCTGTAGTGCCATAGACAGTTGCACCAGTGTAATGTATTGGTATCGCTGAAACCATTTTCCTTTCTCTTCTCCTGCACCTTTTTGATCACTCTTCTTTCCACTTTCTCCTTTTCCTTTCTTGCTCAGGCGTACAGTTGCAACCTTTAACTAACGCAGGTTCAAAAGGCAGGATGGTCAGGATTAGGGAGGAAGAACTGCTTCCTTCTCTCAGAGCTGATAGATAGCTGGTCATCAGCTCAGTCCATGAAATCATACTCCTAGTCACTCTTAAATTCTTTTCCCATTAAAATAATCTTATGGAATGTGCAATTAGTCTGCCATTATTCAAACGTTATGGGTGTGTGAAACAGATTTCACCATTAGAAGCAATTAATTCAGAACAAATAAAAGTATCTGAGGAGGATAATGACTTATGAGCTGAAGTGGAATTTACACCTTCTTATCAGAGTGTATGCATGTTTGTGTGCAAGCATGTCAGAGAGAACGGTCCCAAAGTTACTATTTAAACGCACAGAGTTAAACCAAAACCTACTCAGGACTTTTTCATTTTTAAGTTAACCCCCACTTTCACCCATGTCCTAATGCAGAATCATTTTTATAGTATAGAGTTCATTGGTTCTACGTTTTATGATTTTACTTCTCTTAGTAAACATGACCTGATCCAATTTTTTAAAACTTAAACAGCATGATAGTTTTTTAAATTTAAAATATTTGCAATGGATTGTAAGCAAATTTAGAACTTAATTAGAAATCTGGACAATCTGTTTTAACTTTAAATTATCCTAAAGACCATAACCATTAACTTCTAATAAAACTGGTAACTTTACACAGGACTTGTGAAAATAAAGTGAGAGAAAGGCAAAGACAATTCAAAAATAAAGAATCAGATACTTCTTCATTCTTGAATCACGAATGAAAGGGGAAAAAATGACAAGACATATGAAAGGCGATATGCATTTTCTAACTCACAAAACCAGAACAATGACATTCAAGCTACACTCATTCTTTCATCCTTCCCCATTGCCCCTATCTTTCTCCATATACGTACTTCTCAGTATCCAGATATATTTTACTGAGGTGACAAAGAAAGAGCTAAAATAAGCACTTTATCTTCTGTTTTGGATGAAAAAATTTTTGATATTTAGACTAGTCTTAGAAAAGCATATGGAAAACCTACAGAACAGTAAGAATATATCTTTAAATTATTCAAATAAATGCAAAACAAGAATCCCAAAATACAAAGAAAATGTTTACACATGCTTTTTCAGATTTTTCTCTCTCACATTGAGAAAGTACTGTTTTAGTGTTAACTTCTGGATACAACCATCAAGTTGGTGAACTCTAGGATATTTAATCAATAGACTAACCAGGATCTACTGTAATGTATGGAAAAAGTTGCATTGTTCTAAAACAACAACAACAAAAAACAGGAAGAAAATGAAAGGATAACATACATTGGAAATGTTTGGCCTTATTGTCTAAATGGATTTTTTTTTAAAAGCAATAGACTTTTATCCTGAATTAGTAAGAATCTGTAAGGTCTGCTCAAAAAGAAAATATTTTCATTTTAAAGTAAGTTTTATCAAGAACTTTTAATTCAGCTTAATTTTAAATTTCTCCTAACAGCACATGCCTGAGGAAAATTGACTTCGGCCACTTCCAATAAGGAAGCTCAACTCCATCAGCAGTAGGGACTACATAGGACTTCAAAGGTATTTCTTACCGACTGCATTGATACATCGGTATTATTTTCTGTCTGTAAAGGATATGCATGATAAACAACTGTAAAGGATTTATAGAGTATACACGTTCTCCTACTTGAAAGTCACGACCCCGTAGGAACCTAGCTACATATGGGACATTACAAACATTAGATAATTAGTACAGATGTCATAGATGCGTATAAACAGATACACACTACATGTATAGTATTCCATATGTAACTGATTTGACTTTTACGTCAAAACCACCAATAGCTTTGCTGAAGCTTTTAGGTTTAGCTTCACTATAGTAAAAGATTATATTATACTATACAATATAAGATAGTGGTGACAGAAATAGCAATGTTAAATGTATTATGGAACCTACTGACAGATTTAATGCAAAATCATAACATAACTTTAATTGTCCTTAAAGGGATACAATTGACTTGCTGTATGGCACTGTACGATTTACTAAAAACCTCCTGAGACTTTAAACTGCAACTACACAATTATAGTTTGTTGCCATTCTATATGCAGCCAGAATAATTCCTACCCATTTATACAACATTTTAACCTACTGTAACAGTGCCATCTTTCTGTCTTCTACTGTTTCTCAAATTGTATGAGATTTTGATGTACAGTACGAGTAAAACACTACATTCGACTTTCAAGCTCTGTACAAAGCCTTTTATGCAACAGAGAAATTCAGTTAATGGTTTCCTGAATGCAGGATTAGTCAAATTCAAAAGTTACTAACAAGTCATTAAAACAAATTTACTGTAATGTCATTAAAAAAAACCAAAACAAAACAAATACAAACCATTTGTTTCCCTTAATTACACTTAGAAAAAAGGAATTGATCCTTATGAGGATATGTCTTTCTCCACTGAACACATGCAGGCCACAAGTAAGTATGTTCCTAACTATGGTACATAAAACTAAGTGGCATGGAGCTACACCATAACATCTGTTGCTTTTTTGTTTTCAAAATAAAAATTTCAAGATGACCCTTCCCTGAGCAGTCTTTTATTTAGCATCAGAAATAAATTAATGGTAATAAATCTTTTCTGTGACTTTCACTAACCAAACATCAGAAGTTAAATAATTTTTACATTTTCTTGGTCAGTTTTTGTAAAATTCTACAACGCATTCTTCAGGGCCAGCAATTTATCAACTAAAGCCTTATTACACATTAATTTAAGATACTAAATTTATAATAAATTATTCAGTAATCCTGGAAAAATTGGATATACACTATTAACATTTTAAATAAGATTTATCTCGGTTTTGCTCTGCTGAAAATGTAAGTTGCAACAAAAGCAGCTGAGCTTCAAACACAGCTGATTTTTAAATGATTCTGTTAAGACAATATACATCCTGAGTTTTCACTGAAGCAATAAACACTAGATACCAAGTGACAGAAAATTTGTAGTCTTCAGCAAAAAAATCCAAGAACTGGAAAATAGATGGATGGACAAGGAAAAGAATTACATACTTAAATCTGAGACTGCTAAAAGCTACACAACAGTTAACGTGGAATCAGACATTTCTTTGTACTTCATTGCTTTTCTTCAACTCTGAAAACAAAGCACTCATTTGTTTTCTAAATAGACTACTTTCCAATTACACTTCCATGAAACCACGATAATGTAAGCCTGGGGCATGATTATCCCACAGACATTTTGCTAGCTTATCTGGGTACTGCACAGGTTATTCATACTTGCAGTCATTCCCTGTGGCACATATTAAAATAAATGTGCAACTTTTCCTGTGAGGTTTGTGCTTGAAACAAACATACTCTCCTGCAAGTTGTCACTACGTTCTCAATACTGAAAAAAGTAACGAATTTTAAAAGTTCCTTAGAAATACATATTTAAGCCATTCACACCATACCCCTTCTATTAGTAAAAGCTTCTTCACATTGAGTACTATTAATATCAAACTATAAATATTTAAAGGTTTATTTTCAATAATTTCAAAAAGTAGATACACTGAAGTAAGATCTGCTATATAAATCACACGCAACCAGTAGACACATCCAGTTTTGTCCA
>NW_008824716.1:2128078-2129647 GCF_000699105.1 Pygoscelis adeliae | reverse complement strand
AAGCAAGTGGAAATGTTTTCAGCAAAACACATAAATTTAACAACATGAAATCAGTAACAGTAACCACATTACTCCTTATGTGCCATAAGGAGTAGTGTTACTATAACGAGTAATTGTGCCAGTTTTCAGAAGAGAGCAGCAAATTAAGGCTCCATCTCCATCCCTCCTCCCACATACAACTGTCAGCCCTTCCCTCTCCCCAATATTTTTGTTTTGTTTTTGAATAAATAAAGTATTCCTCCAGTTCTTCAGAACATCAGGTTGAATGAAGACCTCTGGAAAGGTCTGGTTTAAGCTGGTAATACAGACACAGTCCTAATCATATAGCGAAAAAGAACACTTAAATAGACTTGGAAAAAAAAGAAATCAGCATTCAGTTTCTTTGCACTAGGTGCACTCGTAAGCAAAACCATACACTTCCATATGGGGGAAGAAAGTATTTGCTGTATTGTTGGACTTATTTTAGTACGTAATCAGAAAATTCTGCCAACAAAAATTTCAGAAAGAACACACTAAGTGATACTATGCAAAATTATCTAATGCTTTGCTGCTAGGGCACCAAACCATTATCAAAACCAAAACAGGGAAGCAGTGAGTTTTGGTGACATTTTAGGTGAAACAGAATGCTGTGTGCACACACTCACCCATGACAAAATTTGGCATACAAATCCCCAACATCAAACACATGTACATCCAGTAAACAAACGCCTATGTGATTTTACTTGTGAATGAACAACTGCACCAAAAAAAATTTAGAAACTAAGACATGACAAAAGATATTTAAGTAAACATACAAAAAAATTTTAAACAAACAAATATATCCCAACTCCTCATTAAAAAAAAAACAAAAAACAAAACCAAACCAAAACTGCTTACAGGTGGCGCAGGGACACAGC
The DNA here is from genome assembly GCF_000699105.1 of Pygoscelis adeliae. Classification (NCBI taxonomy): domain Eukaryota; kingdom Metazoa; phylum Chordata; class Aves; order Sphenisciformes; family Spheniscidae; genus Pygoscelis; species Pygoscelis adeliae. The sequence continues at coordinate 2,128,751 of NW_008824716.1, read as the reverse complement.
AATTTAAGAAAAGTCTTAAAAGTGAAACTGCCCATGAAGCAACTCAGAATAGCCCCATAAAGAAGAGAGTATCTTAACTTGAACATCAGAACCTCTACATTATGTGTATGCTGTATGCTTACATTTTAAAATAAAGTATGCTGAATTGCACCTATTTTTTAATTATTAACCACTACTTTAAAAAAATAAATAGACCATGTCATCCAGCAAGTTCTACAACAGGATCAAAAAATTATGATGGGCAAAATATGCTTATAAACATTAGGAACTATTTAAACTCCTACAAGATAGAACAGTTGGCAGCTGGTCAAGAGCGGTGTTCCCCAGGGCTCAGTTTTGGGGCCAGTTCTGTTTAATGTCTTTATCAATGATCTGGGTGAGGGGATCGAGGGCACCCTCAGTAAGTTTGCAGACAACACCAAGTTGGGTGGGAGTGTTGATCTGCTCGAGGGTAGGAAGGCTCTGCAGAGGGACCTGGACAGGCTGGATCGATGGGCCCAGGCCAACTGGATGAGATTCAACAAGGCCAAGTGCCAGGTCCTGCCCTTCGGCCACAACAACCCCATGCAGCGCTACAGGCTTGGGGAAGAGTGGCTGGAAAGCTGCCTGGCGGAAAAGGACCTGGGGGTGCTGGTCGACAGCCGGCTGAACATGAGCCGGCAGTGTGCCCAGG
>NW_008824716.1:2126841-2127744 GCF_000699105.1 Pygoscelis adeliae | reverse complement strand
GGAGGTTTAGATTGGACGTGAGGAAAAATGTCTTTACTGAAAGAGTGGTTAAACATTGGAAGAGGCTGCCCAGGGAAGTGGTGAAGTCACCATCCCTGGAAGTATTTAAAAGACGTGTAGACGTGGTGCTTAGGGACATGGTTTTAGCGGTGGACTTGGCAGTGTTAGGTTAATGGTTGGACTTGATCTTAAAGGTTCTTTCCAACCTAAATGATTCTATAATTCTATGATTTTAGAGCTCTAAAATCTAATCTTCAATAAATTTTTATGTCTACACATAATTAGTCAATAAGTTAGGAACAAAGTAAAACAAAAAAACTTTTCCATATATAAGAAAAGCAAAAGCACTACATAATAACACCCCCCACACCAATTTACTTATGTTCACAATACTTCCCTTCCCTCCTTGATATGGAGGGAAGTCCTTTTCCAAGTTGAGCAATCAACCTTTGCTGTGTAGCTCCCTCCTTTAACTGGCCTGGAACTCGTGGGAGGCTCAACACTCTCACTGGGGACTCAACTTCTCTCCTCTCCCTGGACAGCAATGATGCAATTTCCAATGGCTGGACCCTGCAATGCCCAGCAGTGAGGATTGCTGACATAACCTAACGGGTGTCAGACATCAAAAGGAGGCTGATTACGTGCACAGGGAAAAGAAGCAAGACTGGAATGGGCCAAGAAGGAAAGCAAGCAAGAAGAGAAGCCCCACCAAGTCAGCATCCAATATCTTACAAAATTTTACTTTCAGCCCTAGCACTCAAGAAGGTTCATCATCACTGTTCTAGAATTAAAAGGTACACTGAGGGAGCGCTGTCAGGAAAGGAACAAAGATTACCGCAATAGCTAAACACCGTTTTCATTTTCTCCTATATGCCTTTTGACCCACAGTGGAAGTCCTATATG
>NW_008824716.1:2121766-2126818 GCF_000699105.1 Pygoscelis adeliae | reverse complement strand
AAAATGCAGATCAGAAAACAGATCAACATAAGGAACAAATTAAAAAAGAAACAGGATACTATGACATAACTACACAAATCTTTTCAGCAAAACATTTTATATCTACTGAAATGAACCTACATGAAATAAGCTCTCAAGATTTCCAGTAAGAAGTCAGAAATAACATTTTCAACTGGGTACTAATGAAAATACTTAGCGAGTATAGGGTAATGAAAGAACAAAAACAACAAAAAAAAAGATGAGCGATAAGTGTGCTTCATAAAAGCATAGGAGAATCTGAAACAATCTTTCTGAGCAATGAAGCTATTCCCTCATATCCTCCTGCATGATAGCATGGCCCAAGTTAGAAGACCCTATGATGTCTGATGTTCAGTATGGGCGACATACACAATAAATGCACAAAACATGGAAGAAAAAAAAAACCAAAACACCCCTCTATGTAGCCATTACATATTTATTGCTTTCTTGTTACCCAACTCTTGCTCTCATTAGAGAAACAGGTTCCACTTTGGCAAAGAGCTCGTCAACACCACACTTAATTTTTAAAAGAAACATGGAATTAATCTCAAAATCTTTGACATTCTACCCTCCCCCGGTAAATGAGAATAATTAGTCAGTATCATACTTATAAAAAAATGCACTTGACTAACTTCCCAAAGATATTAAATGCTTTGCGTAAGGTTGAAGCAAATACTTCTCTAAAACTTTGAAAATCTAGATATACCAACCAAGTTTTGAGAGGGCAAGCAAATTTTGTGGGAAAGATGTCAGACCAAAACATTTCCTCTTCCATTTACGCTCTCTAAAGATATTCTGAGAAAATCTGATTAATTGCTGCTATTCTTTGACAACGTGAACAATTATGTCTAGCTCAGACATCCACATGCACTCATTTAATAACAGTCTATAGATGTGTCTCCTGGAACATGAAAGAAACCTGCAAATGACATTATTAATATGAAGAAAATAAAGCATAAGAAGAGTCCTTGCCATTGTTACTAACCTTAAAGAATTTACTCTAAGGAAGCCAACAGAAGCAGAAAAACACATCTCAAAAAAGCCAACCCAACACCCCCCCAAAAAAACCCCAAACCACCAACCAAACAAAAAAACCCAAAAGGAATAATTTCATGTGCTTTAACATTTATGAAGAAAAAACTAATCACCTTTCTGAAAAAAATTGCCTTCACAGTCAACTTTTTTTTTTTTTTTAGTTCTTACATTATGGAAGATTTCTTGTTTACAGGTATTATTACTGATAACACTTGCAAGTCGTCAAACAAGGAGGAAAAAAAACCTCAAGCATTCCAGACATTAACCACCCCTGTACAAGGTAACTTTAGTACTTTAAATAATGTGTCTATTCAACATGTGCTGTATACGTAAGAGGGAGTAAGATCTGGAATCATATACACGTACCCCACTACAAATTAGGTTTGTCATAGCTTCTCTTCTGCGATACCAAGCCAACAGTATCATGCCTCTCTTTCCTAGAAAGCAATCAGTCAGGAATACTATGCCAATTCCTCCAGTTTCCTCTTTAATTAAAATCCTTTGAATTAATCTATTAAATGTGGACAAACTCAGAACACTGAAACGTGAAGGAGACAGAAGAGAGAAATCAGAAGAGAAATGGTGATGGCAGGAACAGTCCAGACATTTTTACACATCAAACTTGTTTTACATACTCAATGTGTTCAACCTCAACACACGTAATGCAGAGAAATCCGACCATAAAATCCTTCAGAAGTCTCAAAGCGAGAATCTGAAGAACTTTTATCACATGACAATATGATCAAACACAATACTTAGAACTGCTTAAGCTATGCTATCTCAAAACAAAATTGCTAGTCACTTCAAAGAAAGGTGTTTAGTGAGGAACAGTCTCTCTCAAAATAAACAACCTAAGGAGCCCATATACAGTCTCCAAATAATGAATCATCATCAATTACATTTAATAACAAGGGGCCAGGGGAGAAGAACAGCGTCATGCTCCAAGTATCCTGCTTTAACTGTCACAACTTTTTTCAGTAACTACAAACTCCAAAAAGAATGTGTCCTTAATCTGATTTGTACAGCTGGCAATCATTTGCAATGGTATTTCATAGTCTGATAAATATGAAATGCTCAAGTAGAAGACTCAAACATATTTTGCAATGCCTAATGATACAGACAGAAAATTGAAAGCCATTGTTTTATGCCCACTTAGTATAAATTACCTCATCCCAACTGAAATTTGTCTGCTTTTAGTTTATTAAAAAGTAAAATGCAGTTTCTTAACCACCTTTAAATGTCAGTTAATACATTTCAGCTCAGCACCAGTAACTTTCAGAGGAACAGTTAACTTAAATTGTGATACTCTGTATTCCAACATGGATACACCAAGCTAAAGTCTGAAAAACTATGTAGTTTCTCAGAGGACAGAGGTGCTGAAGACAAATACTTGCTAGTAGTTTATCAGGATAAATGCTTTCCACAACGCTTGTCTCTAAGTACTGCTTCTTAAAAGAAGACTGGGGAAAGGTAAATTACATAAAGAATTATCCTGACAGAACCTGAAGGTTAATTCTGTGTAAAGGCACGTATGATGACATTCTGCAAAAGATGTGATGGAATTTGAGGCAACATTTCCAGTAAGTAAAAAAAGTCTCTGGTGTTAAAAAAAACAAAAACAAACAAACAAACAAAAAAACCCCCAAAAAAACCCAAACAAAAAACCCCGTACTTTAGGATAGACTATGAAAAGTAATTTTTCAGCCTGGCAGGACAGAGGCAACTGAAATCACCACATATTGGTGAGATAGAAAAAGAGGCACATCCCAACAAAATAACTGCCTAAATCTAAAGTGTTTTAATAAAGCAGAAAGATGGCCTTTTGTGGAAACTAAACCCACACTAGTAATTTTTTAGATTAAAATGAATTAATAAATATGAACCACCACTCAGGAAGAAGGGTAGTCCAAAATATTCAGCCTTCATTTAATTCATTGAGTCAATGAGTAATTATGAACTGTAAAATTATTCTAGAGGTTTTCCTAACAGTACAGAAGCCAAAGAACTAAAGACATCAAATTCTTGTCTGATGCAACTATTTAGGCACATTTTTTCTACAGTAATATTAGAACTGGTTAAGTAGACTGTATAATTCTCTTTTAACAGCCTTGCTTTTAGTATAGTCAATGAGGACAGGAGCTAGGTAAGTGATCCAACCAAGACACTTTTATCTACTGCACCTACTTAATTGTTCAATGGGAAAGAATTCCTGCTTGACACAAAACACAAAAAGATCATAGTGTGATGCCAAGGCCGTCCAAGCCGAAGAGCCATAAAGAAATGGCAGCCAATCCTTCAAGTAAGTATTTGCCTGTCGTAAATCAAGACACTGGAATGGGTTCAAAACATCCATAAAACAGACAGGCAAAAGGTTTCTCCAGCTTAAAGAAGCAGCTGTAAGCCTTTACCATCTAGTGGTTTTCAGTGTTGCTCTTTAGATTGCTGGAGAGAGGTTTGAACACCTTCAGAAAACTCACAGGAGTTTACTTCTTTACTTACCTGGAACAGGGGACAGGTATAAGAAAGCCCTGAATTATAGTTTGATTTAAGATCAAAGAGCTCTGTGAGGTACAAGACACAACATTACCAAGTTTGAGCTCTCAAACGTCTGCCAGCATGAATTAACTGTAAGTCAAGACCCTTTGCTATTTTCTTTCCTCAACTAGAATTCCTTAGTAGAGGAATGAGTCGAGGAAAGCTGCAAAGTGCATTTTCACTCTCCACAGAACAAAACAGACTACAGAAGAACTAGAATTATACATACCTTAATCATAATTTTTGCCTTCTTACCTCTTTAGGCAGAAATACAATGCAAGATACAGGAAGAGGAAATTAAGCTAAACTACAGACTTCACTTCATAATTAGTATTTTTAAGTGAATTACTGTAAGCAAAAAGTTCACATGAATTTTAGCTTGTTTTGAGAGCAATCGGAATAAGGCCATAATATATACAGGTGGGAAAACTACAATCCTTATTTCCTTCATAGAATAATAGAAAACAAAAAAAGAAGGGTAATCGTAGTGTAAATGGTGGAACAAGGCCTATCACGTGACTAAGGAAATGCAGAATAGAAAATGGAAAGCAAGGACTTGGCTTTGGGGAAAAATGTCACAAGGTAAGTACTTAGGCTACACATTTTCATAATTTATTAAGGAAAGAAAACCCTGCAAGTTAGAGAATAAAATTAAGACTTAAAGTTTAAAGTATTATCTTGATTTTATTTATTTTTCTTTTCCACAGAACAAACTATTAAGTAAGTCAGGAAGGCCCTTAACGTTCCATGCTTTTCAGTTGTTAGTATAATCTTACAGATTTTACAAGAAAAAGCAAGCAGGTTTTATTTCTACAATGGCTTTTCAGTGAATTATTTCATTGGGATTATAGTATTTTCATTAAGTGACCCCTGCTACATTGAGGGAAATAGAAGGATACAGTGTTGTAGTGTTACATACAAGATACTTAGAAGAACTCTAAAGAGTGGAATCCAAATGTAATATTACTATTAAAAATATTTATGAATTGCATACCTAAGACATTTTTCAAGTACTAAGAAAAAAAACCCAACCCAGTTTTAGTGTTCTTACATATATTTATATAAGTATTGTATGTGATTATTGAAAAAAAATTCCCCACTAGCTTTTTAATTTACCTTATGTAAAACACAGCTTTATCTTCTATACTTCTAGCCATCAGAAAGATAAACAGCAGTATGTTGGGTGTCAGAGGGACTGAAAACTTACAAGGACTCAGGGCAAACTGGGTGATGGACAATATACAATGAATTATCAAGGAGTCTTAAGATCAACTAGTAACAATTTTTCCATTAAAGTGGAAAGCACAATGTAGCCTAAGAATATCAGGCAGATTTGATCTACAGTCAAGGGAAAAAAAAAAAAAAAACCCAAACAAAAAAACCCACACCACACCATAATACCACCAAACAAAAACCACCAAAACCACAAAACTTGTACTAATGCAGTTCAGTTCAGTATTAGAG
>NW_008824716.1:2106254-2121738 GCF_000699105.1 Pygoscelis adeliae | reverse complement strand
CAGGTGAAAACAAAATTATATTAAACCTACTAATAATGTATTTTCATTAATTTACTATTTTTGATAGTTATAAAGGTTGCCAAAAGTAGACCAGAAGCTCAGGTGCTTAAACAATAGGTCATGTCATCAAAATAAGGTCACTGTGATATTTTGGCTGTTTTTTCAAGTGACTATTTGAGCAACTTTTTGTGTTTCTCTCCCCGCCCCCCGCCGCCCAGTGGTATACTTTCACCAGTTTATATTTGTTGGGAAAAAATCTAAATTCAACACATGAGTACCAAAGTGTGCTGGGGTAAAGAATAATCAATTCTAACACATAGACTAAATTTATGCCTTTAAGTCAATGCACTAAATCTTTTCTTAATATTGACAACTCTTTCAAAAAGGAGTCTGAAAAACTGGCAATATTAGGACATCAGAACTCATATACACTATATTTCTACATTAGCAACAAGTCTTCAGTACAGACAGCTAAGAAAGACTTAGCTATATGGAAGTTACTCGGAAGGACTGAAATAAAACTCAGCATAAAACTTCCAATAAAACAAGTTAACTGTTGCTGATAACATTGATCAGTGAAAGAAAAGTAATTATTGAAGTCAGTTTAAAATCTGTTTTGTTCTCTTGTAAAGAGGAAATATCACAGAGTTACTTAAATCTTATGACAAAGAATTAAGTATTAAGCAGCATGAGAACTTCATTTTGCATTTGTGTGTGCTATCTAGATTTATATACCAATACGAACACCGAGACAAAGAAAAGTGACCAACAGTGTTCAGCTTAAAAGGCACCGGAGTATCAGAACATGACTCCAATGGGCGATTAAGAACTGCAATGCATAATGAAGACTGGAGTTAGCATCCAAACACAACAAAGCAAGGTGCTAATCAACTTTCTCCTGCAAAAATCCTATAGCTGCAAGGACTTTTTAGCAACAAAACAGTAAAACCTCGGGAAGAAACCATAAAATTTTTTTTTACTGTGAAGATGTTGGTTGGCATTTATCTTCTACAACTATAATGAACTAAATGTAGTTGTTTAAATTTATGCTATTCACCTAGGCTCCCTTGAGAGAAAAAAGAACCTTGAGAAAAGTATCTTTCATTTCTGAATGGACTGAAAGGTCCTTGGAAAATCCTTGTTTCTCCCCAGTAACAACTGAGGAAGCCTCAATGACTAGATCAGGATGCAGCATGGTGTTAGGACTATGCTACTCCAGTGGCAGAATCCCCTCTCCATACATTGTCCCACCATCTTGTGCCAGCTTTAACAAACTAACTCTGAAATAAAACAAATGAAACTGGGGGGGAAAGGGTGGTACATCTCATTCAACTCATCCAGTGGCTACATGACTGACAATCCAACACAGGAGGAGAGGGAACAGGAGGAACACGTGGTCAGAGATAGGCAGAAAAGGCAGGAAGGACCACTGCTTCAGGTTGGCACCTCACTACTAGATCAACTTAAGTCTTAACACCAGCTCAAGTTCTGTGAGACCTAATTTTCAGAGGGTTAAAGTAAAATAAAAGCCACTTCAAGACTGTAATCAAAAAAGTGTGAAGAAAAGGCTGATTATAAACCCAGAAAAAGGGTCAAAATAAGTACAATCATACAGTAAGAAACTAGCACTTTCCAGCTCAGCTATTGGGATAAAAAGAAGCAGGGGGGGCACGGAGAGAAGGTAAAATTTTCATAAAAACAGCAATGCATCAGCTGGGAAGAGTTTCAGATATCTTTTTAAGTATAAAAAGGCCATCTTGGAGGCCATAAGGACATCTAAGAGCTACAGCAAGCCCACAAGTTAAAAGACCACAGGCAAGAAACAGTAGTTGACTGTTCAACCTCTGCAGCAGTAGTAATATGGCTATATGACCCAGAGGTAAGAAATTAAAATAAACACAGTCAACTAATCATTAAGGAATCAATATACAAATATGAATACTTTTTGTGCAGCTTTTTATAGTAAGAGTAAACAGCAAAGAATTGTGCACTCCTGATAGTTTTTAAAAAAATATCAAAATGTACCTCTATTTCCATGACATTCACAAATAAAGCCTTTTGAAATTTCCAACTTCCATAAAGCTAATACATTCTAAATCTCATAAACCAGATTTCGAGGCATACACCTCCACCACAATATTTGGCAAAGAAGAAATCATTGAAACAAGAATAAAATCATGATACAAAATAAAGTGATACAGATGTCTATATTTAGCCATACATACACGTGTAGTAAAAACCTTCAGAATATAAATATTAAAAGACTGTTTCCTAACCTTTACAGAACAACATACAATGTACATGAAATAAAACAGAAAACCGTGTTTAATAGAGTAAGCAACACATTTTAGAGAGAAAATATGCATAAAACTGTTTGGCTGACAGGTCAATTATTCATTTTCAAACAATACAATTGAAGTTTATTGTACAAGAAGAATACCACATGATAATACACTTTTATGAAGTTTCATATAGACAACTATAAGTTGAGATTTTGTTCATGTATTCGCTTAACTATTTTTCTACACATGCAATTAACACTCTTTGCATGAGTAGGCATTAATTTCTGAAGGGTTACATATTTTGTACAGACTATGTAGTTTATATTTTTTAATACAATTTGTTATCACATACCCATGTGTCTGCATGAACAGGCCTGATGTTGCTGAGAAGCACCTCTTCATAATTTCCATAATCACAGAATTTAACAACTGCAGTTGTCCCAGAAGAATGGAGAGCTTCAATTTCTGCCCGGTAGAACTTAAAAGAGAAATTTTCAAAGGTCATAAAATACTACCTGAAATACCACAAACAGCTTAACAAAAACCTTCTCATATATATGTATGTGTATGTGTATATATATACACATTTAGTCTTAGTCAGTATTATATTTTGAATAAGATTTGTACCAGATATTAAACCAGATGTATTAAACTTCCACATGATAGACTTCAAGGACATGGTAGAGTATATTTAGAATACTCATTGAGAAAATGTGTAGCTTATGAAATTACACTGAACATTTAAAAGACTTGTTTCCATTTCTCTGAAAGCAAAACAAATTCATCACTAACACAAATGCTGTTTTATACAGAGAAGTGTTACTGTAAGACTTTTTCTTAAAATACATGTATCGGTAAGTGCCTATCAGCCATATGCACTGTACATACTGATATATACCTATTTTAACACAAAATAAAATATGATAAAACTGCCCCTTCAAAAAGTCCTTTTTCTAAACACAAAACCTGATTTTTTGACATTTATGCAAACACAGATCAGCTTTCTTGAAGATATTCAATCACTTTTATCTCATTGAAAACAAAGAAATCACTGCCTCCTAACAGCTCAGTACTGTATTTTATCATCACATTTCAACATTGTCCTAGATGTGAGCAGCAGCATTTATTATAACTACCAAAAAACCAATAACCCTCAAAAAACCCCCACTTCTAATGTGATGAACAGTTTTAAGGTAACAGTCTGGGATTACCTCATATCTACTTATTTTGCAAGTTTCACACTTTCCAGATTTTCAAAAACTCATCTCACAGTAATGCAAATATGCTTCTCAAAATAGGAAACAATTCCATAACATGCCATTACATTTCACACTAATCCATCCACCCAAGCTACGTATTCCTATTTCAGAGAGTCAACTCACTATATGTTGCCACTACCAAAAATTTTGCATGCCTTATCATCCATTTTAGTCATACAAACAAAAGAGAGAAAAATAAGGTCATGCTGCTAACACTATCTACTTTCTGTAAAAAGACAAAAAAGGAAAAAACCTGAAATAAATAACATAAACAACAAAAAAAAAAGACAAAGTGGTGGGAATAAAACTTATTCAAAGAACAATAATATTTAAGGTAGTTCTCAGGCTATCAGAAAGGGTCAAAAACTGAAGAAAATACCCAAGAAGAGTGACAGAGAACTCTTGAACAGATAATAACAAAGCAAAGAAAATACGCTAAAACTTTTTTCAGAAAGGAGGAGAAGATGAAAGGAAAGTGTCTTGCCAGAAAAGAAATCTTATTAATAGGAAAAACAGCTGAAGACGAAGTATTTAGACTTTTAAAAATCAGTAAAACAAACTATCATGCAGCATAACTCACTTGTTCCACAAATTCTTCAGCTAATAGTCTACTAATGATAATAAAAAATAAGCCTGTTGCTGTTTCCTTTCTGCAATGATTGAAATAAAAGAGAGAGTTTTTTAAACCGCCCCATTCCTGCAGACTCCGGTCTTCCCTTGCACTAGTAAAGGTTGCATGCTGACTTATTCTAGAAAAAGGCATTACACATCTACCCTTACAGACTGTTCTAGATAGCACAGCATCCTGTTTCTTGTTCCTTGGAAAAGAATATGGGCACTTAGATCCATATTCATCCCTTCACATTTTTGGCACTGAAGTCAAATGCTTCAGTTAGCAGCTTAGTCATCCTAAACTCCACCTAAATGAGAGAAACAATCACCTTCAAGATGACAGTTTAAGCGCTTAAAGTTTCATGCAATGAATACAAGCGACATATCTCAAACAAAGAAAAAAAAGAACAAGAAGCTAGCCAAGAAGCACACTACACACCTATGAGCAAAGCCCCGTGTCTCTGTGCTAGCGTGTTAAAATCTCCCAAACGTACGTAAGAAAACATTAAAGGTACAATTTAAGGTGGTACTTATTTGGCAAAGGCATACCTTGTTGTCTTCCCAATATAGAGCAAAACATTCATCCCCTGGTCTCCAACTTTTTCCATACTCCATGTGAATCGATGGTTCTAATATTTTCTCGGGTTTGATGGGCCCAGATCTCCTTTTGGGACCGGTGTTGTAATACAACATTTTATCATCAAAAGATGGGATCATAGTGGGTCCTGATGATTTGATAGGTCCTACTCGTCTTCCTTTCTGATGATGCTCAGTATCTCCATTTGGTACAGCATTAAAATTATCAGTTCTACCAGGATTTTGGTAATCATTACTAACACCAAAATGTTGCTCACTTTTTACCATAAAGGCTTCACTACTTATTGTCCGTGCCTTCCTATCACAAAAATTTTCAGAATTGTGTATTTGGTTTTCCCTTTTCCCACGTTTCTGGTTATTGTTGTCTGTAGTATCTTGAGCAGCAGAGTTCTCCTTGAATTCTGTGAAAGACACCCCTTTTCCTACTCTGTTTTGCATATTGTTATCCCTTTTTTTGAAAGTAATATCACTCTGGTGAGTAGCTATGGGATAACCTAAATCCTTTGGCCTATCGTTTCTAGGATAATGTCTGTCACTTTTATTTTTTTCATCTGTCCAATGTTCTAAAGAGCTGTGCCTTTCAGGACCTCTGTTTCTTGGTAACCCACCACTTTCCAAAGCCTGCCTTGAATTTTGAATATCCCTTTGAAAACGAGGGGGTTTCTCATTCCTTGGTTGTCTCATGTCATTGCGAGAAATGTGTCTTGAATGATTCTCTTTGATGCCATTCTGTTCTGTATTCATAACTTTGTGCTGTACTTGATGTGGTGGCTGAAATTGCAATTTTGGTTCTACAAAGAAAAAAATTATTTCCATTATTAACATATTTCACACAAATGTATTTTAGAAATAGTGTTTCAGACTCTAACTTATAAAGCAACAGTATTATTTAGAAAAGTATGCAGTATTTACCTTTGTGATACAGAAATGGAATGGTACACAGAAAATTTAGCAGATATTTGAACTGTAATTCCTAGTTTTTGGAAAACATACACTACTCTGGCTGTACTTAGAACCAAACCACCTACCAGTATAAGAAAAGCCGGGCATAAATTTCCAGGTGGTTACTTATTTCTCCCTATGGACATCAATAACTCACTTGAATAACAGCCATTTAAGACAGAAAAATAGAATTCCAACATGGAGAAAGGAAGAGAGAGGAAAATGAGGAGAAAAAAAGGAATACTTTTAATCTGAATTGAAACTTTCTGTAAAAATAACTTGTTAACAGCTATTCAGCAGAAAACACAAAGGCAAGAAATAGAAGTCATAAAATGAACACAGCTGACAAACCATAGATACTGGGAATAGTAACAAAGCCCAGAACTCTGGAGAACCTGACCAATGAGCCATAACAGGAACCGCTCAAGCATTACCTTCAAGAGATTCAACCAGAACTCTAACTGATGAGAAGAAAAACAAGATTATCACGGATCTCATGAAAAAGAGCAAACTTGCTATGGGATACTGGGGAGGAAGGGAATTGTGGGCATCTGTGAAACTTTTTATGGAATTATATTTTTTTTTAGGCAAACATGGAATTTTTAATGGGATGTTTAGGTGAAGAGGCAAAGGAGGGGAAAGATCAAGATGAATCCAGGAGGAATACGCATGAGAAAAATAAAGAAGGAATGAGATTAAACAGGACAGTTGCAAGTAAGCAGGCTCCTGGTCAATACACTTGCCAGGCCAACTCCTGCACGTGATCACTGTAGCCTGTCTCATCTCCTCATTAAATTCTGTTTCTAAAAACCTTCTGTGTGATTAAGTTCTCTATTGTGTGTGTGAGGGGACATGTTTTTAAACCTGCTGGCAAACTTGAGACAGGATAAGCTGGTAAGTGGGACAAGAAAGACCTGGCAGATGAATACTGGAGAGACCATGGATCTGAAGGCCATCTACCAGAGAGACCACAGGTCTAGGCTCAGATACCGGACAGACCTATGTAAGTACACTCATGTAACCCTCCTGCAAACTTCAGGTTGTATTAGCCAGCAAGTTGGACAAGAGGTGTCTGAGGTGGGTACCAGAGGTCAAGGGTCTAGGGGCCAGGAAAGGCCGATGTGAGTGTGTGCATGTGGCTGGGTGGGTATTAGATCTGCTAGCAGACTTTGAACCTGATTGAAAAGGAAAGCATAAACCCATTAGAGTGGTTCATGTTTATATGAGCAATTTTGTGTCATGTGGGTGCCTGCAAAGGTGTCATTCTCTTGCTTGTGTCCATCCACAGCAGTTGGTCATGTATGTACTATGTGCATGAGTCTGGTGTGCGTGGACAGGCCTGGTTGGGACTACACACCCAGCTCTCTGCTGTCTGGCCCTGAGTACACTTCTATGGGAAGGAAAAACTAAGAACTTCAGTTTACATGTTACCGCTAGAAACAATGAATGCTGATACCCAACAACAGATGTATCAATTTTCGTAATTACTTGCTACATGGTAAGAGTTAAAATTAAAATGTAAATTTTAGGTTGTTTTTTTTTAAAAAAAAAAACTTCCAAGCATCACATTATTATTAATAGTTCACAGAATTTTTATCAATTTAATTGACTAAATTGGCTAGTAAGAATCTAGTTTTATTTTTACATACACTTGATTTACCCTAACTTTCAGAAGTCAAAAAGGTTTGACTAAAATGACTTAGTGTTTTTTTTTAAAGTGACATAACCATACATGACACTTAGCATGATCATAATCTTGATAAAAATACATCTTACTGCAAAATTTATGACTTTGAAACCAATAATGTTTTCATGCATGCATATGTAAATATATATTACTCAGAAAGAACAAAGAGTTTCATAAATATTAATTTTCCTTTTAAAAATGAAAAGATGACTTTTTAAATCTTGTAACATTTAAAATTTTTATTTTTTTAGATGAAATCCTTCAAGTTTAAAAGTGCCTCTTTATCTCTCCTTTAGAAACGGAACATGAAAATACTGTTTTTCTTCATTTTATGTGTGTAACTTTTCTGTAAGTATCTTCATTACACTTTCCCACTTCCGTATAATATACACCAATCTTCTAGATTTCCTATCATCTAGAAAGGTTTATCTTCCTAATTAATTAACAGTCTTCCTTCATGATATTCTTAATTTATATCTCTTCCCCTCTGGTATTAAAATCCTTGGGCCTCCACTCTTCCTATTCCCAACCTAAACTCTCATGTCTATTCCTAATGTTAACTACACACAAAATGATTGAACTGTTTGATGACCTCTGAATGTTTACTGCCTTATATACACCATTAAAGAAAGACGTGTATAAAATTCTAAAATACTTCATTATAAATCACCTTATTTAATATTTTGTAACATGAAATTCATTAAACAAAGTCACGTGCACAGGGGAAAGTTGTTCCAACGGTAAAAGTAGAAATGGGCTAAAGACTAGATTGGGCATGTTTATTTTGCTAGTTGGCAGGATTTTAGGATTGACTTAGAATTTAAATGTTTCCTCTCAAGCGCTATCCTTTGACCTTTTTCTAAATGAAGAAACATTTTCTGAACTGAGATGGATAGTCACCTCAGACAGCATCTAGAACATACAAGGACTCTACAACTGCAAGATTTATTCCCAAAGCATGCAGAGCAGTTATAATACTTCAGTTAAAGCCCTGAGGAAAAACTGAAATGTATACATATTCTATAATTAGAAAAAGTTTACTGAAATTTCTATTCAATTTCATAGCAGGTAATAAGTAATTTTAGCTATTGTCTAGACACCTTAATGAAAATAGCTAATTTTACTAGACACCAAAAAATCTGGATATAATAGATCTCCGAGCAACCTACTTCTGTCACACAACTGCAGAGATCTTCTCTTTCTACCTTTCTTCCACCTCTTTGACCTGCTTTCCAATAAAAAGTTACAAGCATTCTTATGTGAGACAATATTTTCTGTCTTTAAAAAGGCAGTATTAATCTTCAAAATCCAGAAAGAAATAATTCAGAACTCAAATGCTATTCATCTACTTAACAAGAATTACCTGTAAAATAGGACTTTAAGAAGTTTCATTTAGAGTTACAACCCACTGTTCCACAAAGAAGCATGGAGATTTAAAACAGCGTAACTGCTAAGAAAAAATAGCAACACATTTAAACATTGGCATGAATAGCTCCACCCAGAACTAAGTAGTTAGGAAGAATTCTTATTATCTCCTTTTTTCAAGCAACAGAAATTTTAGCAGTATGTTAACAGAAAAGGCCATCTGTTGCAGATCTATTTAACAACAAATTTCTAATATATCAATTGCAAAAGCAGGACTATTTGATGATCAAATAAATTATTTCTACCCAACATAATGTGATCATGATACAAAAACAACAAGCTGACATTAAAGTGTGTTGGAATTTTCAGTTACATGTTTTTTTTTAAATATTATGGGAAAATTAAAATAATAATAAATGTTAGACAGTATTGAAAGAGACTACAGAATTTCAAAACAGTGAACAAAACCATCTTTTTTCTAGGTCTATTTACTGTGACATGCAAAAGATGCTCACAAAATACCTGGCATTTTTCTACTCTAACCTTAAGAGATGTAAAATCTAGTAAACTGATGTCTTCTACGAAGATGCAGTTATTGTGCTAAAAGCTTCCCAGGGGACTACATCATACAGAACAGCCTTGAATGAGAAGGACATGTTAACCGATTGTTCAACGTTCAAGCACAACCCATTCACAAATGGAAACTGCCAAATAACAGTGAATGTTACTTTGTCAATAGTAGTAAATGAAAAAAGCCTAGAGATGAGAATATTACAGGTTCTTCATGAATTTGTGCTGTCTGGACTGATCACCAAAAAACTGAAGGGAATTTAAAGCTTCTTTAATAGAAAAAGTTAAGCGATGAGGGATGTTATTCACAGATTGTCTGTTGCAGCTGCTGTTCCTTGCTTCTACTTCTTCTTGCCCCACCTCCAACAAACCATTAGCTAACGTTCCCAGAAAAGTAATAGTTCCTACAGGGCAGTAACAAACAAATATTAATTTGGCATTTAACAAGAAGATTTGGTACGCTATTCTGTCAAACAGCAAGATGCATCAGCCCAGTCATCATCATTGTAACTGGACGTTTGGGAACATGGTCTGGAAAAAAACCATTTCAAAATTAATGACAAGGCTTTTGTCATCTGCTGGGTAGTTTTAAGATGACAACTAGCGTTTTTCAGTTTGAAACCATAACTCAATTATTTTACTCATTTTAGTTTTTGTATGTGATGACCCAAGAAGACCATACAGAACCAATGACATTCCCTTGCTTACAAGAAGCCAGAAGGACCTGCTGCAGCTGGAAATCCCAGCCAGTGCAATTTTAAAAGCACTGCTCCATGCACAATAGAATTTAAGTAGTACGGTTTCCTGTAGCTCTCTCCCGTGGATTTTATCATGTTTAATAATGTGGCTAAACTCAAAGACAGCAGCCCTTCCCACATTGGTAGCAATGATTTGGGTTTCTTCTTCCAACTTGAATTATATTTTTATGCAACTTTATGAAAGCATGTCTTTGAGACAGGTACTGCCAGGGTATGTTCTATCTCGTATTGGCCAAAAGATTAAAAAACTAGAAGGAAATTAATAATACATTTGCAAACACTTCATGTCATGGAGTGAAATTCCAGTTACTCAAGAGCTTTGTCAAGTTACATAAATATCAATATCATTCTTTCTAAAATGTAGTAACACTGAGGAACTGGAACCTGAGTTCAAGTTTCTGTTGAAACAAAATAAATACAAGCTGAGGAGGATGATTCCTAAACAAGTGGCAAAAAAAACCCAAAACATTTTGCCAATGTATTCACTACAAACTTGAATTTACAGGATTAAAGGACTGAAACAAAAATTGGTAATTTTTTTTATTACTCTTTAAATGTATGAAATTTACTATATTTTTCTCTCATATATTTAAAGAGAAGTTACTGACAAAATAAAAATACAAGTCTCATATGTCACAATGCTAACATAATACAACAAAAATAAGTTTGTTTTTCTTGATATTTACAATTAACACTGACTGAAATTCAATTTTTAGAAGTAAAGCTGCATAATAGACATGACTATTTCATAATTCGGATCCTTTACTGTCAACAGGGCACTGTGTTTGTTGAAAACACAGCTACTAAATGGTAAATTCCAAGTGTTACAAATTCCCTTTAACTCCAAAAGGTCAGACTCTTTCTTCCTCCCAAGTTCCCTCGCTCCCTGATATTCAAATAAAATGTGTGACCAAGAAATGAAACAAAATTTTTTCATTATATTCTATTGCATTACCAACTTATTTCAAACTTTTAACTTATTTTGGGAATATATAAAACATAATGGACTAAAACAAGACTGTTGAAATCAGACAAGATGTACTAGCCCCAAATTGTCCAATATGTTACCATATAAAAACAAAACAACACCGCCCCCCACATCACGCATCCTGGCTTACCTCAAGCATAAACAGTTAAGTAGGAGAAGGACAGAAATTCAAATCTGAAAGCACAGAAATGCCCTGTTCCTTGGGGGATCTCTGGGGCTGGGTCCCTAAGAGTTTGGGTGTGTGTCCTTCTGCTTGCGATAAATGCTTACTCTCCACTAAAGTCCTATTTCTTCTGAGGGAGATTGGGGTCAAGAGTTAATATGAGACAGTAAGAAAACCTCTGCCAAAGGCAATTGTTTGCAAACCCTCCTACACAGTCAGCACCTCTTTTGTTACTTATCTCCCACAGACAACACTGGTGGCAGAGAACATAAGGGTAACTGCAGCTAAATTAGCTGGGAGGCTCAAGATGCAGAGTGAGCAGAGGCAAGAGTCCACGTGATACTGATGCTATACAGCATCATTCAAACCACTACAAGAGTATGGTCTGTACTTATGGGATGCATATTTGAAGAAGAAAATTGATAAATTAGTTTGTTCAGAAAAGAGAGAAAGCAGTCCGGAAAAAAAGTCTTCGATGAGAGGCTAGAAAAGCTCAACCCACACAGCTAACACAGCTGATGGATAACGTACAGGTCCATTATGTCCTATAAATATCGACTAGGAAAGCAAATTTTGATAGCTCTCTATGGCAAGAAAGGCATTATATCATAGAGCAGTTAGAAGCAGAGTATAGAAAATTGATTTTTTTTAAATGCTGATCTTTAATTGCAGAAACAATTAACCTTGGAGTAGAATTAATTCACCACCTTTAAATCAAAACTGCATGTCTAAATTTGTATTTCAGTCAAAGCCTAACTATTGGAGCAAGAAACAGAGACTTCAGCCTACGACTTTCTCCCTTCTCCTGAAGTGGCCCTATTAACAGACTACACAGACATGCTACCTCCCACTCGCTCTTTCTGTGATCCCATTAATGTTGTAGTTTGTTGCACAGGAGGTTCATTGTAACAGGAAGAGCACAAAATGTCCACCCCAAGCACAGCCTGTCTCTTGGGAGGACTGAAGAGGCAATTCTGCACAATCTGAAACTGAAAAGGTTTTGGCCTTCTACGTCCTGGGTCAATGCTCTAACCAAAATCATTGTTGTATTTCTCACCACCCACCCCATTTAATAACAAATAAAGAAATAATTATTAAAAAGTTGATCTTTGCTTGAGTCTTTCAAAGATGTAGATGTCTGCCAAAAGCTTTTGTGGCTTTGGATCCTGAGCAGATGGAAGCACCAGCCTGTTCTCAGTCCCTAAGAAACGAAGAGAGAGAAAATATCTGAAATGGGCCTGGTTCTCAGCATTTTGTCCATTATTCCTTAATTCTATAGTCAGAGCTCTTGGCACTGTTTTGTTCTCCCTGATAATCCTTGTGTTTACTTATTTAAGCTGGCAAAGATGGATGAATCATTCCTCATAACGAAAGAAAAATAAGAAGAAGATTAATGGAAAAAATCTTCTGTGTTCAGTAGCAGAAATAATCCAAGTGCAAGCAAAGGCAGCTAGTTGACAGCAATTTTGCCTACTATTTTTGTTATCTCTCACAGTCAGCAGGTTTCTCTCTCCAACCAAAACTCAAACTACTTAACTTCAACACAGAAATATTTCCACAGGTATCACCAACCATTCACAGTGAAAAATAAATAAATCAATCTGCAGTATAAAACTATGGGTTTGTTTGTTTTAATC
Organism: Pygoscelis adeliae; assembly: GCF_000699105.1. Lineage (NCBI taxonomy): Eukaryota > Metazoa > Chordata > Aves > Sphenisciformes > Spheniscidae > Pygoscelis > Pygoscelis adeliae. The sequence goes on along the minus strand of NW_008824716.1, from coordinate 2,108,878 downwards.
CCTTGCATTTCATTTAAATAAAGTATGTTTACTATATACTACTTTTTACAGTTAAAGAACTAGCAGATCATCTAGAGTCAGGTATTTAATACTTTTGACAGCTGTAATTATGTAAAACAACTTTTCATTAACTCTGAAAAAAGGACATGACACGTAAAAAAACCTCACAAGACACCTCTTATTGGGCAAAAGACTAAACCACCTTACTTTCTTATAATTAATTTATACTTCTTTAAAAACAAACAAACAAAAAGCTTAATGTGCTGTCCTATCTCTAAAAAGGAGCAGAACTACCTCCTAACCAAAATACAAAGGTATTTAAATCCATAAATATTTTTCTACTTGGTCTAAATCCAACTATGTAAAGGTACGAAATCAAAGATAAGAAATTAAACAACTGTTCTGCAGTTCCTATTCACAAACAGAACCACCCAGCCTGGTTACTGCAACTCCAGAAGTGAATGTAGAAATTCTCAACAGTACTGAGGCTTCAGGTGCAATTAGAAACACTAGATAAGAAAAACACAGAGGGATGCACAGGGAAAAGCAAATCAATCCTCTGAGTGCTTGAAAAGAAACAATTCTTTTCAGACACTTTCTCCCCAGATCACATAGGCAGTTTTTGAAGAAAACGTGGCACGGCACAGAATTAAAAAATATTTATCCCAATTCAGCAGAAGTGCCTTTTGTTTTTGCTTCTACATAGACTCTCAGTCATTTAGAAGAAATTACAATCTGTCTGAAGGGTATAGAAGCCTAATGCTTGCGATAATGATAAATATGGCCATTCCAGGTAATCATATGCTCCTGATCACATGCATTAGTGTAACAGTAGGAGTGTGCTCATTTATTTAAAACACTATCCCTATACAAAGGCCATCTCTCTGAATATCCAAAAAACAAGCTGGGATTTTAGAGACCATATGGGACAGCAAGGGGCCAGAAGTACTGCAGGACAATCAATCTTATTTTATACTGAACGGAGGCTGTACTATGCTACACATAAATGCAGAAAAACCTGCCTGCCTGGGCCCTCCTTAGTACAGTTACTATGCAGAAAAATCAATGAAGAGACCTTATTCTTGGCTATGTAACATTACGTATTTGAGTTGTTTCTAGCTGTTTCCCTGATGTGTCTTTCATTTCTGACCACTACTTTTTTAATACTAAGAGAGAACTACATGTCTCTACTGCTAACAACTGACAGGATCAAAGGAAATTAAAAAGGTGCTAGTAGTATCCTGTTCTCTGCAAACACTTGGATGCAGACTTCATGATGAAAGAGTTCACAGTGGCAAGTGTAATCATTGCAGATACATCATCACTCTGCAAACACTGTTAACACTCACTTCATCTCAGTTTGCACAGAACTTAAGACAACTAATCATTAAGAATTTAAATGAGATTATTTTCAACCAGAGAGGCATAAAAACAGCAGAAAAATAACACTTTCAATAAATGATTTTAAGATGTGTTTGAATTCATCAGACTGCACAGGTTGTCTCAAACTTGGCAAAGAAAAAAACACTTCTAAGAGAAAAAGCTTGCAATTCAGCATATGCCTATCTATTTCTTGAAAAATCCATTTGAAGTAGACTCTGCAAGATAAAAATAAAACCTGTCATAGAAACAGAGGCACAATCCTATGGGCTAGACAATTCAATATGGAAAATAAAAACTAACAAAACGCAACTGAGCAACCACTGTAAAGCCCATTGATTTCCAAACAACAGAAAGAACAAGAACATGTATTATTACTTCTTCAGAAGGAAAACAGGCAGATTTTTTTTTTTTTTTAATAAGCAGAACACTTTCTGAACTCTTAAAAAATACTAACAAGGTGGGTTTTTTTTTTTTTTCAGAAAAGCATGACTCAGCAATAGTACATCAGATGGCGTATTGATCATTCAGAGAATGCTAGAAACACCCAACATAGTGTTAAAACACACAAAACCAAAAACCCTGTGTGTCATGTCAGGAAACATGCTAGAACTTTTGGCAACTGAAGGAGTACAAAGCCTTTACAAAATTTTCATAGAATTATGTTTTTCTTCTTATGACATTTATAGAGTCTTTTTATTTTTATTTAAGAGGGGAAAAAACCCACAAAAGCAAAGCATATGTATCTTTAAAACGCAATATTGAAGATTATAAACTGAAGTATATATGCTAATATAACTTTTTTTTTTTTTAAACTCGCATAACACTATGCTTTAGTACACTACAATATTTTGGCTACATATATGTACTAAACCCAAAGGATCATAAAACTCCACCTAAGCAAACACTATCAATCAGCAATATCATTTTAAAAGAAGCAATTCACTCATTTCACAATTCTTGGTAAATTACTATTCCTTATTTACTATGAAATTACTGACAATAAGAAAGGCATATATCCCACACGGATTATTTCTATTATTTTTCCTTTAAATGCCTTTCAGTCACACATAAAAGCCTTCTCTAATCTCTCAATATAAGCACAAAACTAATCCAAAGAAAAAAACAGTGTTTGTAATGCAAGAGAAAAACACTACAAGTGTTTTCATTTCTTTTCACTGTAAAAATCTAACTTATCTTTGGTAAACGAAATGAGTTGCCAAAAGACATATCTCAAGCATAAT
>NW_008824716.1:2071952-2106224 GCF_000699105.1 Pygoscelis adeliae | reverse complement strand
TATATTAATTACTGAAACAGTTTACAAAATTGTATCAACTAATGCAGAATGCTTGTATATTTGACAGGTATTTTCTTTAAATATTTTGAATTTCTGACAAAAACAGTGAAGACTCATGATATAAATGTTTGATCTACAACTAGCTTTGTTTCATAAAGAAAGCCATAAACTTGTGGCTACTCACCATAAACAAACTATAAACAACATACATAAGAAAAGGAACTCTATTATAACTTTTTTGTTCACTTTCTACAAACTGTTTTAGTAAGACCTAGACCCAACTAAAATATAAAACAATATTTAGCTATTTAAAATCACTTGTTTTGCAGGCCAAAAAAAAAAGACACTGTTGCAATGAAACTCAACCTAGATACAGCAACAATATAGTATTTGCTATCAAAAGAACTATAAGCTATCACATTTATACGCAGATGCCTTTCTGTTCATAGTTAACACTTAGCACACCATAAAAAGTTTAGTGACTCACAGTGCATCTAATTCTACTAGCAGCAGCAAGAGACCCCTGGGTTCGCTAGTTAGTGAACTAACTCCTGAGCCCATTTGTTGAGGCAAGTTTTCTATGACAAAACGTGCGTCCTTTTTCTTTGCTGCTGCTTCCTCTTTTTTGGATAAAGGCATCCTCTGTACAGCTCCAAGAACTGAATCTCTAGACTGGTGTGTTTCCTTCCACCTGAATACGCTTTTAGTTGCTACAGGCTGCAAAAAATATTCAAATACATTAATGCAAAATGCTATACTGCTTATGCAAGTAGCAACTGTAAATGTGCAGATTCAAACATCCGAAAGATCTAACAATAATAACTCTTGAAAAAAAATATGCCATGCATTTAATGGAAAGCAGATAGTCCTAATAATTCTCACAGAAACTGGTGTTTTGATGAACTGAGAGTATACAAGGCTTCATGTTTTCATTTCTAATTCAATAATGACTCTCAAAGACAACTAACCTTAAATTCACTGCTATAGCAGAAAAAGACAAATATTTACACATTTTTAATACATATAGGCTACAAACAAAAATAATATATTCAATAAAAGATCTTTCACTTGACTAACCAGAGCGAAGAGGATGTTCTACTTGCATTTCAGATGCAGGTGCCTACTGACATTACAGCCATTCATACCTTTCCCAACAGGGCAACTGGTTCACTTTCATTTACCACAAGCTTGTTTTCTACTTTTTCCATATTACATTCCCCCGCCCCCTTACTTTTTTTTTTTTTTTAATCCTAAATCCAGTGAAAATACACAAAGCAAGAGTCCATTATTAACAGTCGACAAAGACTATTTTGGAACTTAAGTTAAAAAAATAATTACATATAAATGCAGTGTTTCCTTAAATGCACTCATTCCTTAGAAAACTCCAAAATATCAAACAGTTCATATGAACTAGTATGACCTTTTTCTCACCCTTTATGATAGGTGCCATTTTATAGGGGAAAAAAAAAATTACAACTCCATCACAAAACCTTCACGTTAAATAATGGAAGCAGATAATTTCATTTCATGTTGGTCACTGACACACCTCCAAGGCCATACCCAAAAGAAAAAATGATCTCCATTTATTACTGACCTTACCACGAGTTTTACTTTAATATTATAGCAGCCTCTAGAAACCTCAGGATATATGGAATTTCCTCTTTTTTCTTTTAATGCATCTGTCAACGTTTCCAAAGTACTTAAAGATTTAGACCTAAACAGACATCCTGGTGCATAGACTACATTCTTGTATGGCTTCTTAAGAAAGAAAAGTAACTAAAAGGACATTAAAGAAAAATCCCAAATCTTTTGCATTAAATCTGAGGGATTATTTGGCTTCACTCTTTCTAAAAGCCTACCTTTCCCTCAGTCCTTAGTTATTAAACAGGAAAACCAGGAGAAAATAGTTGTTTAACATTTTACAGCAGCCAAAAAGATTTTTTCCTTTTTCCCCCTCCAGAGAGAGGGAATACAAAAACAACTACACTTACCACAATTACTAAACTCTTAACTGGGCAGCATGCAAAACATACTGTTTATAAACTGGGGAAGGAGGACTGCAATTATGGCTTTTTTCTTTATTTACTTCTGAACAACATGGAAGTACATTAAAGTTGCAAGAGCCTTTATCAAATCAGATTAACAAACTGGGATTTATGTCACCTTATTTCAAAATTACTGACTTTTTAGACATGTAAGCCTGAAACAAACACCCTAAGCTCTTCTGTAATCAAGACAGACGTACAAACCACCACAGTGCGGTTTCTTTGACCTCTCTTTAAAGGAGATGAATAGCTCTCTAGCACTCCTTGGTTTTTTTATGGCTAACTGTGGAGCAAGTTCTAGGAACCACCTTCTAGATGACAAAGTTAGGAAACAAAATTCCACCAGCACTGTCCAATATTGGTTCCAGATACATTAATTTCAATAACTTACCCTCTACTGTTAGAGTACCCATTTTGGATTCCAAGAAATCGAACAGCGTGCTTGGTGCAGACGGTCTGGCGCTTCCTAGCTCTTCTTCATCTTCAGGTCTTATTCGGCCTCGGCCCTTCCCTTTACCTGTAAACATCAGAAGTTATTTGTGACTGGGGAATAAATAAATAAAAAAGTGTACACACTTTTTTTTATTTGATTCATCAAATGTTCGTATTTTCTGTCTTTAAAAAATTCTATCACAGACAAAACAGATACAGATATTTTCCATTTAAGGATATTCAAATCTGTGACTTCAAATTCAAAAATTTTGACAAAAATACAATACACAGAGGCCTTTTCTAAGTATTTGCTTTCAGGTTTGCAATGCATTCTATGCAGATACGCCCTTCTATAACTACATTAGTAATCCACCATACACAAATTCCTTTGCTTGTAAACGCTGCTTTAAAGCATTTCTTTGAAAGTTTTACCTCTAGGTGGTGGTCCCTGAATAGGTTTCTGTTTACTGCTGTTCAGAAGAAAATTTAATGCCGCCTCTAGGTTGTTACTGTTATCCATAAGTGCCTGTCTTGCTGCTTCTTTGCTGAAACCCATCTCTGTTATGTGTTTTAGAGCCTTTTCATCAACCTGAAATAAAAGGTACGTACAGAACTAATCATAAGATACAACAGACACTCTATAAAACCACTAGATTTGACTTTAATTTTTCATTAATTTTTAATTGAAACACTATTTCATATTTCACTGATGATAAATATTTCAGTTCTATGTAAAATCTTCACATACGATCTCTCTTAGGTCCAAACAATCGGCCAGTAGAGGGGTTTATTTTTAATATTATTATGATGATGATTTTTAATTCATCAGTTTTCAGTTCTAATATTATGTGGTTCCAAGCACAAATTCCCGTAGTCTACCCCATCCTTTACTGCACACTGGAATAGTATAACAGACTGTAATACACTTTCTCTGAGATGAAAACTAAAGGGAATATCTCAAAGTGATACTGGTATAAAAACTAGCCATTTGTTCCTCTTTGAACCCTTTCACAACTTTTACAGACAATACAAAGCCCAGTTATACACTTTTTAAAACATGGAGAAAATATAATTGCTAAAGGTTCTGTAGAAGAAAGCAAAGAAATACAGTTTACTTCTGCAGAAATACAGGCTTTCTTATTCTAAACTGTATAGAGCATGATGACAAAAAGGCAAAGCAGGAATCACAGAGCATTAATTACAGAAAATAACCTTACTTCTGCACTGTGCTTCAAAGCACTCAAGTGAGAGCTGCCTCTTCCAGTGCGGACAGACCTACATGCACTAAATATGACATGGGACTAGGCCCTCTAGCCTTCCTCATCCCATACCCAATGAAAATAATGCCAGTTATCCACCTACTGCAACAGCTGTAACCAAATACATTCTTAACCAGAGTCTCATGAACATAACATTTTGTCTGCAGGTTCCAAAACAGTCATACTGTGACCCTCCAAAACAAAAAAAACCCCAAACAAACAACAAACCAAATGGAATCGAACCTCCAAGATATACAAACCCTTCTTTCTCTCACTGCTTAAAAGAACATGAACTTCTATTGCTATAATGATTTAAATTACAACTGTACAAGAGCTGTACGACAAATAACATTTAACCCTTCCTCTCCCCTGTTTTCCACAGCCTTATGATATAATTTCTCCACTCCTCATTTCTCCTGATGTTTTAATACATTCACTTCTTGTCTTAATTCCAGCTACACGCTGTGCTCTGGAAAAACTGGTATGAGCAGGTCTCCTTCTGCGGGCAGAGACACAAAATCAGTGTTTGAGATTGCTATCTCAATACAGAGGTATCTCAATACAGTAATTTGTAAATAACTAAAAAACTCAAATAACTTCCGTAACTATGCTTAGCTATGCAAAAATCACTGTAATGGGCACTGTCCAAAGACTGACTAAGTAAAGGAATAGCAATTTAAAAGGTCTTTGAAGACCAATGAGGCAGAAACATGACCTCAGTGTCTACAGGGAATCATCATCCCACTTGAGTTTGACTTCAAGTTGCCTAAGTAATGTTTTAATGACAGAATATAATAGTTCCTCCTCTGGGCCATTCTCCTACATTCTTCTGCATGGCAACAGGGGTCCAGAGAGAAGTACTTCCTCAGCAAATCTGCTTCACTCTTCTCCCCTTTGTAGGCAAGTAGTTGGTTTGGATGAGAAGAGAACTTCTAGCCATTAGTGCTGCATCACCTCTTTTCAATGGTGGAAATTCTGTGCATGACAGCTACGTTCAAAGACCAGTAAGAAATGAAGACTCATATATACAGTACCTGTACTCTCAGCTATGGATAAAAAATAATCTTGGATAGGTCACAACTTGATACCCAAGGGAACAGCAATTTCCCAGATACAAAGACTGTTTGAGAAAGGAGGTAGTATCTTAAGTATCTTTGGATGTCAAAAACTCTCCCTTCAACTTCATTTACACAGCACAAATCTTGCTCCTCCTATACAAAACTGGAAAGGCAAAGAAAATTGCAGGACATATCTATAAGAACTATTAAGAGAGGAGGATGATTGACCTCCACAATCTATTGTCTGTCTACGAATAAACAGGAAAAATTACTTTGTTTCTTGTTTTGTAGGTAAAGATACAGTGCTTCAGGTTTCTTGGAAGGTAACACACCAGATGGATTAGAAACCTTTAACCATTTCTAAATACACACGCAAGTCAACAATGTACATGAAAGTCAACAGTCAAATCTACTTGATGTTACAATTCTAAAAAGACAAAACAAATTTGTTATCCATTGCGTTAAGATCTAAAAATCATTAATTATAACAGAAGAAGGCTTTCTACATAGGCTTAGTGGGTTCATACTTGCTTCTTTTAAGCAGCACCTAGATATGCTAAACGACGTAATACTATGTTTTGATAAGTTGGAAGTACTGCCATTTTACAGTGCAATGTAAGATAAATTTCCTGCAGTTCATAGAAGAAAACAGAAAACACAATACTTTAAACAATTACTCAATTTAAATTTCGTGGGGTTTTTTTGTTGGGGTTTTTGCTTGTCTGTTTGGGGTCTTTTTTGAAGTCTATTTAGCTCAAGACACAGCTGTCAAGAATGACAAGGTGTACCACTGGTGCTACACTGGGCAGAGGGATGACTAAATGACCTCTTGATGTCCTTTCAGCTTGTGCTTCTACAACTCTATACTGACATTTGTGAGGACAGTGCTGAAGGCAGCACTTCTGGAGGCTCTCCCTGCTGCGAGATGATGACACATACTATACAAACAAAATTATAACAGGCAGTTACTGTTCCTAAATGTCTTTCCTTAAATTTGTTAAACTTTTGGTAAAAGTAAGTAAGGTGGAAAATAATCAACAATAAGTGATATTTATAATCAATATTTTAATACTGGTTTACTGAGTTACTACATTGTTGCGATGCCTCTTTCAGTCTGCTTTCATTGCTCAAATCAGAATCATTAATTGTTATTGCATACTTGGAAATTTCTCTCCAGAGTTGTTCTTGATAACAAATACTTCCTCCATCATAAACTTTTAGATTGCTGAAGTAAGCCAAACAGAAACTTCCATAACTGCTCACCTTACACCCACTTAATTCAATGCAGTGATCCCAAAGAACACTTCTCAGTAAGTATAAAGTTATGAAATACATTGGAAAGCAACGTTTTGGATTAAGGGGCACAGTTAATATTCTCCAACGGTAACCCACCTTACTCAAAAGGAAACATTACTTGTGACCATTTAAGCATGACATTCCCATGTCACAACAAAAGTATTTCTACTTTGTTATTTTAAGTATCAGACTACCACTTGGTTTTCTCAATGTCAAAGAAATGGTTTAAAACAGATTCTTAAAATAAATATTAAATTAATTCAGATGAAAAGCTACATTAAAATATTATTTGATGTGTTGGAATTGAAAGATGAAAGTTTTCCTGCCTAAAATGAATTAATAAGTGTTAACATGCAAAACTGCTAAGCTTATTTAAACAAGAAAATAAAACTATACTGTAATGTCCTATACCACATATACTACTACTTTTCTTTTGTGAGGACTTGGTTTTAAATTTTACTGGATAAGAGGACATTAATTTTTGTTTGGGGTTTTTTGTTTGGTTGTTTTTTTTTTTTTTTTGTAGAAGAATCACATTGAAACTCATAACTATCTCAGTAAGGTACAAAAGCACCCTACGTGTTCTAAACAGACTTCAAAATACATTTAAAGGAAAGCCCTTATTCCTCAGGGTCTTCTGGTTTTAGTTTTATTACATTTGGGTTTTTGTTTTTTAATAGTACACGTTTAAGGTTCCATTTAAGTCTTCCACCTTACCAGTTCTCGGTAGACACCTTCATTCTTTCCCTCGGGTTTTGTTATCTTATCTTTCTGGAACAGTTCCCTGTTTCGATTCCCTCCAGCACTCACACTGAGATTACTTCGGCTACTACCACCACCTCCTCCAAACGTCTTGGTCTTTAGATAAGCACAAAAAAATAACATTTCAGTAAACAGAACTTATGAAAATAAACCTTAATATTTAGCTAGTAGAAAAAGTGCAGTAAATTTGATGCAGCTGTATTTTTTATGATTATGTTTCGCATCAACAAATAAAGCACTAATTTACACACACGAAAAAGATTAATTTATTAGGTAGGTATTTTTTCCCCTATGCCCAAATGAGGCTGTAAAAAGGGTATATAATTCTAGTTTTTATGACTTACCAAGCAAATCTGAAAAATAAACTAAAAGGAAAACCAAGGGAGGACATAAAAACCTGACACGTTAGAACTAAACTTCCTAGATATTCTTTCAAGACTGCATGCAGTAAATCACAGGGTTTTGAGACTTGAAAAAAGCAGATGAAAATTGATAACCTGTATTTATTACTTAAATCTCATTAGCTAAATTGTAAAAAACACATTTTTTAATAGTGGTATCAAGTCAAAATCACATCCAAAATAAAACATTATGATACATTTATTAGCTTTATTAAAATAAGAACATACCCATGAATCCAAAAGGACACTCTGTTTTTGATTCATCTTTTTAAAGATACGCGAGTAGAGTTATAAGCAGGCAAACATCAGAAAGCATTTGTCATTTAAGAGAGAAATACTTAAAGTAACAAGAAAAGATCAATCACAGTAAGTAAAACGCTGCAACACATGCATTCTAACCTCCTTGCTCTTTGCCACTTCTGCGATAGCAGCTGTTCTCTGCTTTTCAAATTCATCGTTGTCCACAACAGTTTTTACAGTATTTGTCATTTGCAGAGTCTTTCTGCGATCAAGCTCTCTGCTATCCACTTGCACGTGAGATGCACATTTCTGAAAACGCAAAAGAAAGTTTTAATTAACTCTTCTGCCTACTCTCATTTGAAAAAAATAAAGTATTATTCCCTTAGAGTAGCACAACTTCAGATAAAGAGTATGTTGCAAAAAGTACACCTAGAACATCTAGGTGTCTTTGCTGAAAGTACACTCCTTTGGCCACTAGAAAGGCCAAAAAGAATGACTTTTACATTTTAAGATTAGTTCATGATGTAGCTATGTAATGTAATTCTTGTAAATACCTTTGGCGTTTAAAAGGGGACTATGTTAATGCCTACAGGATCTAACCAGAAGAGTCAAAGGCTACACATACCAAATAAACTTTTAAGTTTGAAATTGAGAGGAAAAACGTTAAATATAAATTGGCACAACAAAGTGACAGGATCAATGCAATTTTTTTTAAAACAGGCACATTTTTTGGATCCAAGTCATCATGATCTAAGGTGTTTTGATAGCATTTACCCAACTGGAACCAGGTCCCCTAAATATCATGATACAGGTTGTTTTACAAAATGACAGAGAGAAGTACACTATACCTGCCCAAAAGGTACAAAAGGGGGAGGGCCACCTTCCGTTCCAATGTTACTCCTATTGTGTTTTGCTAAACTCTGTAAAAGAAAATTGTTGCTTAATATATTGCAAACAGAAAACAGATTATATGATAAACATCTCTATTTCAGAAAGTATATGAAACTTGCAAGATGAACATTTTAAGCATTAAAAAAAAGATACTTAAAATACTGGGCACTTAACTTAAGGAGAAAGTCAGATGAGGAGCAGGGAGACGAAGAAAATAATGAAAATTTGCAAAATCATGAAGGCAACACATACAGCAAATGCAGAAAATTCAGTTATATACCAAAATCTACACTAACAGAACAAAGCAGCACACAAATAGGCAGCAGATGTTTCTTTACATAGCGTCCAGTGAATTTGCTGCCACTAGGGGTTGTAAAGGCATACCGTTTCAACACGCTTAAAAAGGGATCAGACCAATTCAGCCTAGAGAAGGTAAGGTTCAGGGGGATCTTATCAATCTACACAAATACCTGAAGGGAGAGTGTAAAGAAGATGGAGCCAGGCTCTTTTCAGTGGTGCCCAGTGACAGGACAAAAGACAATGGGCACAAACTGAAACACAGGGGGTTCCCTCTGAACATCAGAAAACACTTTTTTTACCGTGAGGGTGACCGAGCACTGGCACAGGTTGCCCTGGGAGGTTGTGGAGTCTCCATCCCTGGAAATATTCAAAGGCCGTCTGGACATCGTCCTGGGCAACTGGCTCTAGCTGGCTCTTCTAGAGCAGGGGTGTTGAACCAGGTGACCTCCAGAGGTCTCCTCCAACCTCAAACATTCTGTGAAATTCATGAACTCATGCATAAGCAAGTACTAATAGGATTAGTCAGGATTGTATCCCCTGATAAAACATAATACAACAATTCTGGATGCCAAGACTGTATGAGTTCAAGCTGTGTGCTCTCCCTAAAAAACATCTCTTTTTGCCACTGTTGGAAACAAAATACTGTGCCACTAGGAAGTTTCCCCTATGGCCTTATGAAAACTATGGTACATATGCTAAATTGATCCGCAGATCTTTGGATCATAAAGACCATAACAATAAGCACAACAATTACTGATACGTAATTTAGAAGGACTCTAAACTCTTAGCCACCATCAGGTGATCAGTGACCTAGGCCTGAAAACAAACCATTCTCAAATAATACAAATTACTAGTCGCCAACAACAGTAAAAAGATGGATTTGTAAAACATTGTGTTAATATATCTGTTCATAGTTGATTGTTGTGGTTTAACCTCAGTCGGCAACTGAGTACCACACAGCCGCTCGCTCACTCCTCCCCCCGCCCCCCGTCCTTGGTGGAATGGGGGAGAGAATTGGAAGAGTAGAAGTGAGAAAAACTCATGGGTTGAGATAAAAACAGTTTAATAATTGAAATAGAATAAAATAATAATAATAATACACAAAGCAAGTGATGCACAGTGCAATTGCTCACCACCCGCCAACCGATGCCCAGCCAGTCCCCGAGCAGCGGCCCCCCCGGCCAGCTTCCCCCAGTTTATGTACTGAGCATGACGTCACATGGTACGGAATGTCCCTTTGGCCAGTTTGGGTCAGCTGTCCTGGCTGTGCCCCCTCCCAGCTTCTTGTGCACCTGCAGCCTTCTCAGTCAGTAGAGCATGGGAAGCTGAGAAGTCCTTGACTAGTGTAAGCACCACTTAGCAACAACTAAAACATCGGTGCGTTATCAAAACTGTTCTTGTCTTAAATCCAAAACACAGCACTGTACCAGCTACTAGGAAGGAAATTAACTCTATCCCTGCCGAAACCACAACATTGATACACTTTTTCTTTACAAATTGTGACAACAGCAGCAACCTGCAAGAGAATGAAATTCACTGGAATCGACATTTGGTTATGTATTATTTCGTATTACAATTAATATTTTGTTTCAGGCAGAAGTGGAAAAAGGAAGAATAGGCCCTTAATGCTGTTAAAATGCTTCAAAACTGTATTTCCTATAATGCATCTGCTTCACCATCTTCATTTCTTATTGTTCCTTTTTTCCCACTGGGACAGTCATCCATGATTACATACATCATTTACTACTCCCCAGCGGCAAAGAAAGTTTTAAATACTGAAGGCTATATATGGTATTAACCTCCATATTTATTACCCTGATGTAAAATTGATTTAATTCCATCATGTGAGAACAGTAGCATAAACGTGAATATGCTTTAAGCCATTATAAAATCAGAGAATTTCCTAAAATAAGTAAGAGATTAATTTGGCTAACTAATAGCCAAATCAAAACTTTTGGTCCACTCTTTTCAAGTTAACTACTTTTATTCAGGAACCAAAGACCATTTTCTAAATAATTTATGGTTTATTATATAATGTGTATATATAAAAATATATATAATTATATATAATGTGTATATTTATTATATATAATATACATTATATACTATCTAATATATAAATATAATTAATAAAATGTAATATAGTATTTATTTATTATGATTCTTAATTCCTTTCAAGGCTGAAAAGAGAAATTAAAAATCCTTTTCCTCATGCCTTGGAGTAAAAAACACTGGTAAAGTATTCAATAAATTATTCAAAACAAAGCACACAAGTGCAGAAATCATAAACCAATTTCTGCTTTACTTTCAATCAGTTCACTTAAAGTGCTGCCTTAGAATTACAGGCTAACCAAGGGCTGATCACTGTAGCACGCTCATACCTTCCTGTATAGAATCATAGAATCATTAAGGTTGGAAAAGACCTCTAAGATCATCGACTCCAACCGTCAACCCAACACCACCATGCCCACTAAACCATGTCCCTAAGCGCCTCATCTACACGTCTTTTAAATACTTCCAGGGATGGTGACTCAACCACTTCCCTGGGCAGCCTGGTCCAATGTTTAACCACTCTTTCGGTAAAGACATTTTTCCTAATATCCAATCTAAACCTCCCCTGGCGCAACTTGAGGCCATTTCCTCTCGTCCTATCACTAGTTACTTGGGAGAAGAGACCAACACCCACCTCGCTACAACCTCCTGTCAGGTAGTTGTAGAGAGCGATGAGGTCGCCCCTCAGCCTCCTTTTCTCCAGGCTAAACAACCCCAGTTCCCTCAGCCACTCCTCATAAGACTTGTTCTTCAGACCCCTCACCAGCTTCGCTGCCCTTCTCTGGACACGTTCTAACACCTCAACGTCCTTCTTGTAGTGAGGGGCCCAAAACTGAACACAGTATTCGAGGTGCGGCCTCACCAGTGCCGAGTACAGGGGCACGATCCCTTCCCTACTCCTGCTGGCCACACTATTTCTGATACAGGCCAGGATGCCATTGGCCTTCTCGGCCGCCTGGGCACACTGCCGGCTCATGTTCAGCCGGCTGTCGACCAACACCCCCAGGTCCTTTTCCGCCAGGCAGCTTTCCAGCCACTCTTCCCCAAGCCTGTAGCGCTGCATGGGGTTGTTGTGGCCGAAGTGCAGGACCCGGCACTTGGCCTTGTTGAATCGCATACAGTTGTCCTGGGCCCATCGATCCAGCCTGTCCAGGTCCCTCTGCAGAGCCTTCCTACCCTCGAGCAGATCAACACTCCCGCCCAACTTGGTGTCGTCTGCAAACTTACTGAGGGTGCACTTAATCCCCTCATCCAGATCATTGATAAAGATATTGAACAGGACCGGCCCCAAAACTGAGCCCTGGGGACCACCCCTCGTGACCGGCCGCCAACTGGATTTACCTATTAACTGAAACAGCACAGTACAACAGCCATTTCATGACGAAGCCTCTTTGCTTCCCCAGGGTAGGGACTCTAGGTCCAATAAGCCCTGCACTTTTTTTTTTGTTTTGATCTAGAGAAACATAGGCAATTCTGGAATGAACTCCAGCACTGAATCAAATCATAATAAAAATAGTTATATGATAGCCTAAGAACTCGAGCATTTTATCATAGTTAATTCCTCATGTCCTATAATCAGGAAGAACATGCTTAAGCTTAAGGTCACACCTTTTTTTTTTTTTTTCTTTTCTTTCCCAAATCAGAATCAAGGGAACACATACAAGAAAAAGACTGTTTAAACTACTGCTCAAAAGTGTAATTTGGCAAGTAGCAAAAAAGCAGTTAAAAATTGACTGCATATTTACTAACATTCAGCTACATGGATTTTGAATCATAACAATTTATTGCATAAAATTGTTATCCAGAATGAAAGAGCTCTGCCTAATGGTAAGTAACAGCCTTGACACTTTCTTCTTAGGTAGCACTGTCTGCTGAGAAGTGAGAACAACTGCTTTGGAAATTAAATTTCACTTTGCACCAAATAAAAAGCAAACTGGCAACAAGAACAATATTTTTCAACTTACAATTAAATTTGCTTGTAGCACAGCAGTAACTATCATTTACAACAAAGTTTGTTATAAATACATTTAGTATGCTTCTTTTACCCTTTCTGCTGTATTTGGATTGTGACATTAAAAAAATATTTCCTAGGGGATCTCTTAAGAAACAAAGGTTTACAATTTGAGACTGAACTCTAGATATGATATACTATTATACCCTCACACTTCTTTCCAATATGAATTTTGAAGTATACATAAAACTACTCCCTTTTCCCATCAGATACCTCAGTATTTAGCCTCACCTTCACCAAAATGGAAGAACCATTAAGTATACTAGAGAACTTCACTTTTAGATAAGCCATAATTTGACAGATTCTATGTTTTTAAAATATAAGGACCTACCAAACAGTCTCACCCATCACCTCAGGAAAATTTGCTTCAGCCTTCACTTACATATCATCTGATATTTTGAGTAATACCAATACAAAGTACTCTTCCTTCATAAGAAGGGCACCAGGAATATCTTGCAGATACTGATCCTCACTGATTGAAACACCAGTCACCACCAGAACACTAGGAACACTATGAAGCAATAATTATTTGGAACTGTATTCTCACCTAAAGAAGTCCATGACACATTAACTTTTATTTCCAAATAGTCTAGAAAAAAGATCACACAGTAGCATTCTCATTTACTCCTTATTTATTTATTTACTGTCACTTAAACAGGGACACTTAAAAAAAAATTGAAATTTCTAGGCAAGAATTACGTTATGATAAAATTGAATGCTACAAGGAATTCCACATTTATTCCACATGCAGTATGATAATACTGCATTTGTTCCACATACACTATATTCATAGTGCGAGTCTTTCATTACTAAAACTTGATTCCTCCCAAAAGCAATTTCAAACTTCGTTCTGAATGGAACAAAACAGTAATGCAACTATGCAACTAGAAGCTGACAGGTAGTTGCAAAAGCAATAATTTAAGACTGGACAAACAACTTTAATTCTAAAGTTTTGTAATATTATTTGACTTAATAGCACTAACTTTTTAAATAAATATAAAAGAAACTTATTTCATCATCTACACAAGAAGCCCAATTAACACTTCTCAGACATTGTAGTGGAGAGAAAAAAACCTGGCTTCAAAACAAGTAATTTGAAATAGTCACACAAATACAAGTTTCCTGTCTTTTTATGCAAACACAGTTCAGCATTTCATTTAAGCTTCAGTGGCAAGATAAGACAAGTAGTGGCAATGTCCTCGCTTAAGTATCTTTGAGAGTTGACGACCTCGCTTATTTGTCAACCATTCTCTTCTGTAAAGCTTTCTGAACAGGACAGAAACATTGAGTTCATGAGGAAACTGCTATCAAAGTAGCATCTGGCTTCTATAGACTTGTTTGAGACCTATCTGTCTAGCTGTCAGTCCGGATATAGAACTGAAACTATGATTTCCAGTGGTCATGGTTCACCTGTCCAAACTGATTTCTTGTCACCCACAGCTTTCCTGACATGGCCACATTCATGCTGGGAACACGATTGTGTGCTGTGGGCTGGTCAACAAGAAAAAGAAAACAATACTCTGGCAAATTGCAAGATGGAACCAGAGAATTGAGGGGATAGCAATAGGCAATAGTTAACTTTCTATACTTTGTCTTACCAGAGTAAATCAGTGAAAATTTAGTTACCTCCTTTTTAAGCATATCACATAAAGCCAACAGAACTGGCTAACAAGTGCTGAAAGCTGTTGTAGTCAGCAGCACACCAATGGCTATTAAATGGTTTGCTTTCTTGTAAACAGAACGTGTTCTGAGTTATTTCTTGACATCGACCTCAAAAGCAAACTTATTTGTTTAGATAGAAGAAATAGAAGAAACATGAAAACAAATAGAAGAAACATGAAAAGAGACTGTCCAAAATATCACCAATAAAGCTAACAGATTCTATTGACCCTTCTCTTACCAGCTAGATGGCATTCTTAAGAATGCGTTTCTTCTATGTGTCTCTCTTCCATCCCCATCAATCTTAAAACTTAGTGTTTTTTAACCGGAGAGAGAACTCACAAGACTTGATACTAAATATGAATAGAAACAATAAAATGCGAAGTTTCTGCTGTTGGCCCCAGAACCTTCTTTTTAATCAAACAGGCAGCTTCATTTAAAACCAAGAATGTTTTCAAAAAGCTGTTTTCAACTATAAAAGCACAAAAAAGGATGCCAAACAGAATCTACTACAGTGGACACGGTGTAACTCAAACGTTCAAATAAATTTTGGCCCAGTTTGCTCAAATCTATAAAACGCAAACCAACACTGAAGGCGGCTAGCTGTAACAAAAATGGCTGTCCCAAACTTAGTATCAGCAACAACACAAGAAGTACTTTACATAGAAATGACCATCATGTTCATAGGCAGCTACTCTGTTTCATAGATGTGGATGCAAAAATATAGAGAGAGGTGTGTGTGTAGTAGTGATAGTTGATCCAGTAAGTATTTTGACTGTTTACAGCAGGGTCACAACTTCCTGCCCTAGGATCTTCCACTCATTTGTGAGGAAATGTGTGAAAAAGTCTTCCTGCACCAACTTTTGTTCTATTGGGACAGGAACCAGGCTAAAACGCAGTAAAGGGTCTTACAAGCATTTATGGCTTGTTGAAAGATTCTAAAACCTCCAATTTGTCTTTCTAATCACAAATTTACCTAAAGTGCTAATGAAATCTGCAATACAGAATTCATATTTAAGGTTACCAACTTCAATGCTTACACTTACTATACAATACACTTACTATATTTTTTTTGCCTCAAAAATATAGTCTGCAGACTGTAATTGTATAAGGCATCATTCTGTAACATTTTGGTACCAAACACACTGTTTAGGAAAGCAACCACCCATGACTGCACTAAAGTAAATTTAATACGTTTGATTAATGTTTTCAATCCTTACAGACTACAAAAGGAATCGGTTCCCATGCAAAGATCACTTATAATTCCTTCATTTGCAACATTATACGAAAGACCTAATTGCATGTATTTGGCTGCATCCCTAAAAATATTGGGACAGTAAAGTTGTAAAAGCTTATCATATGAAAGTTCACAGTCAACACATTAAGCTTGATGTCATTAAATGTAATATGCATCCTGTAAGACAAGCATTTCCAGTGGTGTTACCTCACCCTTTGTAATTCCCACTTTTCTATAAGATGCTCCACTTCACCTCCGAGAACTGCTGTGTTACTGTCATCCAACAGTAAGAATCCATTTCTCACTTCAACAATTCCTGAAAGCTTAATTTTTGTTCCAGGTGGAGTGTTCAGGCTAGAAGTAGAAACAAAGCCAAATATTTCAAATACGTTTATTAATATTCTGCCACCAAAACCATATAAAATTCTACTCTTATTATACTGCTAGCATTATCATATTTCATAATAAAAAATTAGCATCAAAAACATTTGCAATAATACCTTCAGTATGC
The DNA here is from genome assembly GCF_000699105.1 of Pygoscelis adeliae. NCBI lineage: Eukaryota > Metazoa > Chordata > Aves > Sphenisciformes > Spheniscidae > Pygoscelis > Pygoscelis adeliae. The sequence continues at coordinate 2,090,070 of NW_008824716.1, read as the reverse complement.
ACGGTACTTTTCAATAGCTTTGTTGGAACACTTCTCATTCATTACACAAAAATGCCATATTGCAAATCAGATTCTAACAGAGATGAATGTTTGCCAATTGTATGTCTGGTTAAAATCCAATTTAAAAGTACCAAACTAAGGATGTGATTTGTTTAGGCTAACAGAAGATGTCTCAAAGTCAGTTGTCTAAGTTCCTCGTCCTAGGATGCACTTATATGTAATAAATAGAGGATCTCCAGATGGTTAATACTCACATTCGTTTTAGACATTTAACTTAGGAAGAAACAAAGAGCTGTTAGAAAAGAAGCTTTCTATACATTACTAACAGCCAGGACTGTACCAGAACAAATATATAACACATGTATCTTCTAGTGCTCATTACTCTATCATTTAAAAACATACAGATGCTCTCTCTGGTCAACCCCCACAAGGCGGTACCTTACTTTCTTTTCATGTGACTCTACCCTATGAAAAACAACAGCAGATGCATAAAAGAATCACGCATCTCCCACCCATAATTGAAAGATATGACAAGAAGCACAATCTGAAAGCTATGATTTTTCTTGTGAGAAGCAGAACACAGTCAGTTATAACCTTTCAACTGAGCGACAATAACCTCTTTAAAATATGCTAAAGCTATTGTCACAATCACAGGACCATATCACACAATGAGGAACATTCACAGTGGAGTCAGCCAATTTCAGCACTAGTGGCATTAACCTTAGCAATATTAATGGATTTTCAGTATTGTTCTGATAAAAGCAAAGAAAATGAGGTCAGGAAAAACAGACAAGAAAGAAATACAGCAAAAAATTAAAATTATGCAAAGGGGGGAGGGGTACATGGAAACCCTAGTCATGAAGAACTTGTCATTTAAAAGAAAACTGTGGTTTTTATTTATTTAAAGAAACACTATGTACTAAACCAGCATATTATTCCAGGTTAATAGTCCAACTCCAAATCTGAAACAACCACATACAACACAAATTAAATTTTCACACAACTTTACTTGAAAAAAAGAGCTCACATCTCTGACATTTTTGGGATTTTATCTAAAGGCTTTCAAATTATGTCTTCTACTGATTGTTCTTCGTTAAGTATTTTGTGATATATATACATTCATACAGATATATTCATATAGGAATATGATATTCCAAGTTGTGCTGGCTCAAGTTAAAATTAAAATACCATTAAGTGTTCTACCTTTTAAGACAGCATCACTCTAAACTGCAAGCTGGTTCCTGCTCAGAAGGAGCAGTTTAACAGTAAAAGATGACATTTAAAAATGAAGTTTATATCTATATTTAACTGTTGCAGCTAGCAGAGAGAGGAAGAAGATTTTTTTTTTAAATCAAAGTAATCTGAACTAAAGTGAAGAGCAAAGCACACCATGACTCCGAACACTAGAGATCATTTTCAGCATCTTCATAACCAAACACAAAAAAACCCCACGTTCAACAGTAATTAGCTCTCTTACCCTTTATTTTTAACTGAAGAAATATTTACTAATTCAATCCAAGTTAAAGCCTTGCCCATGGTAAAGCAGCACTAGTTGCATTAAGTTAGGTGTGTCAGGCCTGTAACACTCCTGCTACCAGAGTCAGACAAACGATCTGCTACTAATAAAATCTGGGAATTTGGCTCAAGTTTGCGTATATCCAAAATGCCGTGTGCCCTGTCAACTGACTCAGCAGATGGCTGCAAAAATTCACTTTCTTCCATTATGTACTTCAGCATAAACAGTATTGTAAATTACATTCATATACACCTTTGCATGCTGGATTTAAGGTTCTCCTTTATATACAAAATTTGAGAAGGAAACCTGTTTTGTCAAGCAATTTTTCCATATATTACTAAGGACACTTCCATTATTTTAAGGATATTTAAGTATTAAAGCAAAACTTTCTTTTCAAAGCTGATCACCTTATTTTTGACATGCTACTGTATTCTATAGCTGTGCAGCTCGTGTGTCCATCGGTCATCTGTAAACGTAACATTCTGGGAGCAGCCTGAGATTCTTCATTATCCTTTGGTGCAGCAACATTGCGTATTTTCTGTATTTGCAGAACACATGGCCCTTCCAGCTACATATGCAAAACAGAAAAGACAAAACTGTTAACACCACGAAGCAAACACACTGTAATATCTAGACACACTAACAGATGCCCCCAGGCAAAGGAAAGTGTAATTTGATCAGGCAGTCATGTTCAATTTCTATCACTCATGTACTGTGCATTCTAAAGCACGATAAAAATGGCATTTTCGGAGAAACAGTTGTGATGCTTCATACATCTCTGCGATACCAGTTATGGAAAAGAAGTGAATGAAAAGAGTTGGGCAGGCACACAAGCAAAAGCACAAATATTGTCACTTCCAACATACGATGGAGTCCAGGTAAGATTTCACATGCTGTACCGCAGGATCTCATTGACAAAGTATTCTAAAGAAAGAAACAGCCAGCTTTGAAGACTATCTGGTTGTATCAAGAGTACATTTCAAGTACAACCACTTTGTAAACACTAACTAGAAATACAGCTTCTTCAGAGGTACAATCAGAACGTAACAACCTCAGCGGTCATCACTATCTGTTGGTTACCTAAAAATGCAGCATATCCTCCTATACACGCCACAGTTTATGTAAAAAAACAAAACAAAACAAACCCAACCCACACCACAAAAAAACCAAACCAAAACCAACCAACCAAACCACTTCATCACATTTTGGTTATAGCTGAGTACACAGTCATTCTGATCCCTCTGAGAAATAAAAATGAATAATCTGTTGCTGCTCAACTGATCTCTAGCACCTGAGAGACAGCAGAGAAGATGAAGAAGCGCACATTTCATCAGCTTCTTCCCTTTGAGAAACAGAACAGGCAGCCCAGAAGAACACAAAATGAGAGCAGATAACCAGGAGGTGAATATACGTAAAGAAAATAGAAATTAATAAATAAAAGAATAGAAGCAGTGAAAGTAGATAAATTAGAAGATGAGGATACAGGAACTTTATTTAGGATGAGAACAAAAGAGAAAGGAAAAACACTTTGGAATACCATCAAAGCATGAAATTGTACTAAGAGGAGGAAAACAGTCACTAAAAGCAGCAAAAGCAGCACCCTGCAGAGTTCACTTCTTAAATGGTTTTGTGATCTTGAGACAATAGCCAGTAATATAAATGAAAATGTCTATGTAATTCCTGACACTTCAAATAAATTTAAAATTTTAAAGGCACACCTGCATCGTTTATGACTTCAAGTCCAACCTTGGAAAATACAGTATTTGGGATGGAGGATTTCGCAAAAGCTGAAGAAGTTATGTTTATTTGGAATCTACTGAAACTTGGAAGCTTTCCTATCTTTTTTTCTTCAACACTGAATATTTGAAGAAAAGAGCATAAATAAGAACAACAGTATTTTCAGTAAATGCTGACTGAATCTTATTTCTTTCAATAACAATTAAAGACTAATTTTTTTTTCTCATACAAATGGAATTTTTTTCCCCCTTTATTTCAACACAAGCAAAACTGGATAATCTGATCTATAGTGTGAAAACAAGTTCCCCTCCTCTATCAGTTAACTACAGCAAAGAAGCCACACACAAAAAAATTCTCTTCTGGATTTTTTTTGTATAGAATAACTCTTTCTATAGTAGTGAATGAATCACAGTGCCACACTCATGGGTTGCTTCAACAAAAGTCGACGTTTGTCATAAATTAATGCTAGCGGTTTTTAACATTATACAATGTTTTCAAAGTAAAGATGAAGAAACACTAGGCAACTGAGAAGCATTTGTAGTTAACCACAACTAGGTTTGTCACTCAGCTGAATAGTAGCTTTAGTATGATGGTAATTTCTTTCACAAATGTTGAGCAAATTCTAGTTCTAGGTACTTGCTTTTGAACAATTGTTTGGTAGATCCCTTAAAAAATCTGGAGTGCAAAGAAATGAGGGCTAGGCTAATGATGAATATACATGCCAGTATGTTCAGGGTTTTGTGTCTACAGTGTCAAGCACACACTACAATAAAGCAGAGCTGTACATTTGCTGAGCTTGGATAATAGTGTCTGCCTCTTTAACAAAGAAAATTACATGTCACTTCAGAAAACAGGTGCAAAAGAGGAACGAAAGTGTGTAGTTTTTTTTACATATATACCACATTAACATCACAAATATTTTTATGGACTTAATCAGGACCTTCGAGCATCCACATCTCCCAGTCCCAGTTCAGCTCATTTCCCCTCTCATCACATAAATTGAGCACATAGTGACAGGAGAAAAGAAAGTCAGTCTTCCTGCAGAACAAGGACAACCATCACTGGATTCCAGGTGAATCCAGAAGACTTACGCCAGTACTCCTTGTGTAGGTTATTTTAAAGCGTCATTGTGAGAACCAAGATGGGAAAAAATATTATAATAAATAAACAAAAATCAAATCAGTTTTGGTCAACAGATACGCTTACACATTTAATCAGAGTCAGCCAATCTAAAATCTCTTCAGCACTCAGCTGCTGAATGTCATATACAAAAAGGTGAGACAATTTTTGTTTATCCAACAAAAATTTCTAGTAAATTACCAAGTAACCTAAATAGTATGGCTGGTTATATCCCAACTATTAAGGTTGCGAGTCACTTTCCATTATAGAAACACAGCTTTCAGTTCCCTTACTAACACTTTGAACACTTCATACAGTAATGTTGAATATATCAGACAATTTCTACATCACCTAGGGTTCCCCCCCCCGGCCCCAGCCCCAGTAAGGGGAAGAAAGAGAAAACATTTCAAGACATCAGCTAGATCAATTTAATTATTTCTAAAAATGGACAATATGTTTGGCTTGTGATTAAAGCAAGTTCTTTCTTTCAACACTTCTACAACCTCTACCCTTTAAAAAAAGGGATTGCAATTTGACAAAACTGTAATAATATCTGGAATGAATGGATACGTGTTTTGTAAATTAACGACTTTGTAAAGTTTTGTACATTTTATAATGTTTTTAAAGGTTAATGGCTATTCAGCATACAAAACAGATGAGAGGATGAAAAAGTAATAAATTAAACAGATATAGAAACCCTAACAAACAGCCCATAATGGAGACAGTAGTGAAGTCTAGAACTCTTAAAACACTGACTGATAGGCCACTGTAGCGTTACTCAATGGCCCATCAAGTCCATCCTTTCCATGGATCTCGTGGAAAAGACCAAACTTATTACAGGATGGACACAAACGTTGGACACAAAGGGCCACAGAGGTGATTAAGGGACTGGAACATCTCTCCTATGAGGAAAGGCTGAAAGAACTGGGACTGTTCAGCCTGGAGAATGACAATGGGCACAAAGTGAAACATGGGAGGCTCCATCTGAACATCAGAAAACACTTTTTTACTGTGAGGTTGATAGAGCACTAGAACAGGCTGCCCAGGGAGGCTGTAGAGTCTCCATCTTAGAAGACACTGAAAAGCCATCTGGACATGGTCCTGGGCACCTGGCTCGAGATGGCCCTGATTGAGCAGGGGCGTTGGACCAGATGACCTCATCAGGTCCCTTCCAACTTCAACCACTCTGTGATCCTGTGACTGTTTTCTTGTATACAATCCCATATTATTTAGGTAATGCCTTCATTCTTAAGTTCCAAATAGTACAGTTGTAGCTTGCTCTCTCCAGAAGCATTTACAAACTGGACAAGCAACCGCACACACATTAAGGCTGGAATGCTATGAAGAGTGGTTCAAATGACTTTAATAAAAAAAAAAAAAAAAACAACTAAAAGAAGAGAAACAAGTAGAAAAATAAAAAAATTGTATTTTATGTGCCATAGTAGTAGTACAAACAGCTTTCAGTGATTAGAGTCTAAAGGATGCAAATAAGTTAAGAGTACAGAACATAGCCTAAATGAGTTGAGGAATGAAGACTAGTTTTATCCATCATTAATCCCATAATTAATGCTCTGCCTACTTTTTCAAGGTGAAAAATATAACAATAATAATATCTTATACTATATAACACCATTATAATATTCATACTGTAGGTTTTACATTCATGTATGGGAAAACTACTGGGTAAGTCAGAATCTGAAATTTGAAACAGCAGAAAGAGGCATAAGAGGAATGACTGGAAATGGAAGTTTAATAAAAAGTCATTGAGACATACCACATCCCACTCCTTCCTCTTTATCCACAAAACCTATCAGTGCTAATTCAAGAACACACATGACTCTTGGAAAGAAAAAAACAAATAAAAAACAAACAAAAAACAAAGTAAACAAATACACACACTATCATATGATAGAATATACTCATTTCTTTCTGGACATAGTTTAAATTAGTTAAAACATCATTCACTCGTGTAGTTAGCTTATAGGCTTCTTCAATATGAAGAAATGAACCTAAGTACTTACATCATATCACGTTCAGAAAAAAAAAATCTGAAATATCAACTACACACACTGACTGGAAGGGACTAACTGATCAAGTTGAAAATACCACCTCTATCTACAACAAATCAATAGCCTTTCCAGCAAATCCTGAAAGTCAGTAAAACTATTTTGTATCAGTGCTCTTCAAACAGTTCTTACACCTGCCTCAATGTCTGCCAATTAAGATATTACTGATAATAAACAGGGATTAAACCACTACTGCCCTCCTTAGAATGAGAGGAGATGCTCCAGATACAGCTAGGGTGACAAAATACCTAGAAGCATACTTGCCAATGTGATCAAGGTAGAAAATAATGTTCTGATAAATCAATTTCTTCAGATCCCTAAGTTAGACATAAAATTTCAAACAATGTCCAATAGCTGGGCTAATACTTTTCAACAAGTTTTGCAATATAGCGACTACACTATATTCTACTCTTCACTAGACTATATTCTACCCTTTTCAAGACTGTTATTGCACTGCCTTCCTAGAGGCATTGCTTTGACACGCTCAAATTGGTCTGAAACAAAAAACTAGTCAGCTTCTCACAAAGATTTAGCTTATTATATCTAACACTATATACTTTTTCTCAAAAATATGGAAGTAAGCATGCCTTTTTAAGAGCTCCTGAAATAGGCACTAGGAGCTAAGAACACAACCAAAATGCTGATCAAGGTGAAGAGCTCAAGGCCCACAGCTTACCTAAGGCTGCCAGCTATTTCTAAAAAGACTACGACTCAGTTCAATCTGTCAGCATTACTGCACGAATAATCTTGTCAAAATCATCTCAACTGGAAAAAAACAAGTAACTAAAAATACGTAGGATAATTTTTGACAAATGCAGTTTCAAACACAGTTACATCAGGAGATCTGATGTAGCAATCTCTCGCTGGAAAGTAAAGACGAGCACCTCAAGACTGGAGGTTTTGGGTTTTTTTTAAATGCAGATCAGTTGTAACTGGAACAGCAAATCTGATCATCCCTTTTAAAAAAAAATACAAACACACACCCCAAAAAAAAAAAAGCAGCAGCCTGTAGGAAACCAAAATCCATAATGAAAGAGACACAGACAACAAAGCACAGTTAGTTGTATTATAGTAATGAGACAGAAATTGGGAAGCATATGAGTAACCTTAAACAGGAATTAAGATCACTGGCAACTTATGTTTTAAGTGCGTACCATCAATCTGTCAGTACTCACTAAGCATCTCTCTGAGCTCAGAAATTAAATCCTTTGTGAATGCTTCTTCTGGAATGAAAGTTTCCATTGTAATGAAACATAAATACTCAAAAGAAAACCAGTTATGCCTTAAACATAACATCACTAAATTATACATTATAACTTTATAGTCATCTTCGCATTTTTACTGCATTAAAAATACTTAACATGTATTTATGGTATATAGTCATCTAGATGGAAATGGGAGGGTTCAGCTTTTTCAAATCCTATGCAAATGTGGCCATCTTGTGGTTAATGCTGGTAATATTCATTTTTTTTTTAAATCCATACAAAACACAGATATAAATGAGTGAATAAAACATTTCTGTGTGTTAATGACTCAAGTTGATAACCACCTATAATGGTCAAATACCCATGTTGTTTCACACTAGGACTCTATGCCAGCTTTTACACAAGTATTTGCCTATTACACTAATACTACAAAATAAAGTTATTTTTTATGCAAGATGGAAATACGTCGTATGTTCTCAATATACAGATAAATAATACTGATCCTACTCTTGGATGAGAGGAACAATAGTAGCATATAATTTCTATTGTTTCCTGAAGCATTTCTGAACCACAAATGACTACTTCCTACTGAGAAATTATATTAAGAAGTCACTCCTGTCCCAACAATACCCTTTACTTGCAGAAAGCAAATATTCTCCTTTATAAACACATAGTTCTGTAACATAAAATATTCTATACATTGCAAGCTAAATAGCAGCACTTATTAAGTAGTCAGATTTGCTTTGTGTTACTCAAAAAAAAGGAAACACTACAGTTAAGAAGGCAAAGATTCAGTACACTATCTAATAGTCTGGGCTAAAAACTATAAATAGGAGTCGTCCTCAAACACAGACTTTTTCTATGCAATCATTACTTCTTTTTAAAATCTGGAGGATTACCATCCTCCAGCAAACTCTTTGCAGGTGTTTGTTTTGTTTTGTTTTGGGGTTTTTTTACAATAATTTTCTAAGATCTGTGATCCAAATAAAAGACAGTTGATTAAAGTAAGACCAAACTAAATTTTACTAGAAGCTCATATCTAAAAAATCCTGGCTTCTTAACAATATTGATAGAAGTATGTAAGTCCCTAGGATTTAACAAACACCATTTGTTAAACAAACATTTGTCTTTAACAAAGACCATTAGGGGCCATAGTTTTCTTCTGTCCTGCCTGTTTCCTCCAGCTTCTCAAAATTGCTGCTGCTGTTGTCAGGAGTCATTACCCAAGAGAAAAAAATACCCTTTTCCTCTGGCATTTTCACTCTTTAACCATTAAAAATGGAAGGAGTCTGTAGGCACTGATGTCTCTCAACTATCTGACAATCTGGGAAATAAATACCTTGAATCAAACAAACTTTCGAAAAGAAAGTTTGGATTGGACTGGATTCCTGCAGCATTCAATCCTATTATGCTGTCCTCCATCTCCATCAACTGTACGACAATCCCATGCAGAAACTTATCAAGGTCCCTTCAGTAACAGTTCCTTTTTTTTTATTCAGAATCCTACATATATAGTGTTTTGTACTGCCAGTAACAAAAATGAGAACCCTCAAAAGGACACACAGTAACACAAAGCAGAACATAAACTTGCTGCTCTCCCCTCAGTGTAATAGGGATCCTAGAAAATTAAACTAGATTTTTTTCACCTTTTCCACCTTTTCATTTTCTGAGATGTTCAGTTTTACAAAATATAGATGCATTTGTGTGTGTATAGGTGCAGAAGGTTTTTCCCATGAAAGGGTAGCTGTTATCTCACAGGTATTTCAAAGCACTAACCACCACAGTTTTCAAGCACACATCCCTCGTTTTTGTGCTGAGGCTTTGTATTTTGTGGAAACAAATGGCACAATTGCACCTTCTCTAGTTTGAGCTGAGAAACATGAAAAACCCAAGTGGTGACTTGAGCAGCTAAACTAGAAGCAAACATTTTAAAGCATGTAAGTAGATTCTCACATATAACATCCATCAAAGCTTTGAGGAAATTAATGACACTTTTACCTTTAATTGACCACTTGAACTACATAATGACAACAGAAATTTAGAAAACATTCTCTCTAAAGGAAATGGACAACTTACTAGGTACATTCTCAAGTGATGAATGAAAACTGAACAACTACCTGTGAAGAAATCCTACCATAATGCAACAAAACTCTGAAAGACCAGTACAATTAAAGTCACTTAGAACTGAAATCATGTTTCAACAGCAAAACTAAATAAGGCAAGCATTACCACACATACAACCTTAATACTCTGGCAAATTACATTTTACCAAATACATATGGACCTTGTGAATACTACATGATCTGAAATGAAAAATTCAGTAATACTCCAATTAAGCAACTGAGAAATTAACAGCACAAAAACAGATGCCATAAAAAGCATTTATTTTGCTTGTTTTCCCTATTTCAAAAACAGGATAATGAAGACGAAGAAAAATATTAAAATCATAGATATAAGAAGCAGCTAAATAAAATTCTTTTAGGTGGTAAAAAATTATTTAAGCACTGAAGTATCTTGAACAGCATGTTACCCAGAAATCTAAACAGGTAAGCAATCAGATTTATTTATTTTTTTAAAGTAATACCTGCAAAAAACATAGCTCCACATAATAAGAAATAAAGTTAAACTAACTTTCTTTAAAAGTTTTATTAATAGGTAATATGTTGCATGCACAGACTGCTGCCTGGCTAAAAGCTATGATCCTGCAATACACTCTCTCTCAGGTGGGCTTTTCATATCTGACAATAATGTTCCCTGCTGCTGTTCTTGTAGAAGCCAGTGTTTACAACAGTCATGACTCCATTTAGACAACAGCATCACCAGAAAAAACAAATCCGAACAGCTCTTAACAGCCTCTCTCATCAATCCTGCTTTCTTAAAACAAACCCACCTTGATTTATCACTATTTGAATTTCAACAATAATGAAATGTTTTCTCAGTGATATAGACTGTCAGCATTTGGAAGTTAGGGATAACGATTTGAATTGAGAACTACTACTGGGTTTAAAATAAAATTCTTTCATTTATCCACTCTCTTGACTGCATGTAAGGAAGAAAACAGGAAGGGTGTACTGAAAGGGCCAAATTTAATTTTTATTTAAACATACAACATATGTTAAAAATCTAGCACATCCAAATTTCGAGTATAATACTATTCTGCAGTATATAAAGTGTTATACCATCTAACATGGTTTATCCACACAACCTATAGGATACAGTCATAGGAAAATTACATAAAGTGTATAGCTATAATCATGTGTATCAGTAAGTCAAGTAATACAGCATCAAGATGTATCACTACATATCATAATCATACAGCTGCTTTGCTTTATTCCTAACCTGCTTTGTTGCCCTCACAAGAATAAAGGAGGGGAAAAAAAATGAACTTCTGATACCACGTCAAGATCAAACAGGTTAAATGACTTTCGAGTGATAAATTAAGTTGCTAGGATTGTTCACATTTATTTAAGCATCTCAAAGTTGAGAAATAAAAAAGAAAGAGTCTTCTCTTTATGAAGGCTAGTGGGAAAACGAATATGTTCATATATTTATCCTACAATATACTCAAATATTGGTTTCTTTTGTATGTGAAATAATGACAAAACCAGACTAATGCCCCATAGAACGCTGTCATCACACAGAAATCACAGAACACAGAAAAAGTGAAGTAAAAATATTGTCTACCTTTTCCACCTTTCCACCATTGATGTCACTGGGGAGGAATTTCTTGCCAATCGTTCTTAAATCTGTCTGAAATTTATACAGAAGACAAAAGAATATTAACTTAAAATATCCTGTTTCAAAAAAAATTATCATCATAAAATAGGAAAAAGAAGGGTATTTCTTCCATAATGTTAACTATTTATAGACTATAAAAAAAAAAACCCTCTAACTGCATACGATGAAAAAAATTCAACAACTGAAAGAGTTTGCAAAATAAATCCTTTTGCTTTTTAAATTATATTCTTGTTTTAAGCACATTTTCAAAGATTATTAAAATGCTTTTAATAGGTGAAACGAAATTACTAAGTGATGTTTAACTATAAGACATAACTCTTTTGTTATGTGCATTTACATGCACAAATCCTTCATAAAAGGTTGGGATGATTTTTGCAATTATACCTGGAGTAAAAGCTTACATCGTATTTCCATTAAATGCTTTTTAACTTAAATGTCTGATTACTTACTTTTTGGAAGCGAGGTGGACAAGTAAAAGCTTACATCGTATTTCCATTAAATGCTTTTTGTGTGTCTGATTACTTGTCTGATTACTTACTTTTTGGAAGCAAGGTGGACAGCTGCATGACATTATTCAGCAAACTGTGCGACATAGCCACTGACAATATTAAATTAAAGAATTCATATGATCAAAGGAACAAATCTCCACAAAAGCACCTTCCTCACCTAACACTGTTTGGACAAGCATATCAATCAGGGTGATGTGTGACAAAAGGATGCACTGAATGGCTAAAAGGTGCAGCATGTGAAAACAGAAAATGGAATAAAAACTAATTAAACTTTACACATTAGCTTTTTAGTGCATTTACATGTGTTAAAAAAAAAAAATGAAGCACAGCAGTGCAGCCTTAAGCACTGAATGGCTAAAAGGTGCAGCATGTGAAAACAGGAAATGGAATAAAAACTAATTAAACTTTAGTCATTAGGTTTTTAGTGCATTTACATGTGTTAAGAAAAAAAATGAAGCACAGCAGTGCAGCCTAGAACACCTGTGTTTTCTAAACTCTATTGCTTGAAATAAGCCTGTTTTAAACAGAACATGCTGGCGCAGATTACTGCACTGAAGCTGAAAACCCTCCTTATTTATTACGATCATATACACTTCCAAAAGAAGAAGGGCTAAATGTAATTACTAGTAGAACTTGTACACTAACTTGCCATTAATATATGCCAGTGGACTATTGTTCCGGCATCCTAATCTAGAACTGAGCAGCACTGTATTTTAGTGTCTAAAACATGGTAAACAAGTGGTTTATTCTGTTTTTCAGCGAGAAACATTGGTACCCTACAAATAGAAAACTAATTGTAGGGATGCTCTTTTAGTGTATTTACTCCGAGTATCTATAGAGTGGATAAATGCTCAACCCACTTTCTGTTGCACAAGATAGCCATAGATAGTGATAAGAAAGCACATTAGGTTTTTAGTCTGAGCCCACCTGAGGGAACTGATCTATCATCTGTCAGTTATTTATCTCTGAATAGCACACAGGCTCCTATAAACTGTTCCCGCGTGTTCCATAGCCATATAATTGACATGTCTCCAGCAAGGTGCTTTGCAATTACAGCAGCAGGAAGGGGACACAACTTTTACAAACTCTTTGCAAGATCTTATACAAAATAAAAACATTTGAAGGACTGAAGGTACATTTATCTCTATTTCATACTTATTTAAGCAATTCACACACACACAAAAAAAGGTCAGTTGACTTCTTGGGTTTCTTCTGCCTGAAACGTGTCTCTAGCAGTCAAGGAAAGAATTTGTAGGAAGTGGAATCTAAATTCAATGTTATCCTGTCATTCAAGCCACACTGCTATTCCCTACTTATCCAACAGACATTTTAATCTTCTGGGCATCAAAACAACTGACTTAATGACAAAAATATTTGTAAGCAATTAAAACTGGCTTCAGAGTACTTGCATAACATTTCCGGTTTATTTTATTTTTATTACCTATCAAACAAACCAGAAATACAACACATACATGCACAAATGATTATGTTAGTACTTGTTCCAGCATATAATTACATGCAGGGTAATACCCAGCAACTTGGAAGTATTTTATTTGTTTTTTTATAAAGCAGTAATGCATTCTCGGATATATATAGGCATGCTACTACAGTCCAGAAACCAAATGCTTACCCTCTGCATGTTTTGTATTACATTCTTTGCATTTCTGCATTATAATTTTGCTTTACTTCTTTTAAAATTCATTACATGAATTGGTGCATGCATACATATGAGTGATCAAACACATGCTTCAAAGAATAATGAAAGAAGCAAAGGGGATACTCTTTTCAGAGTATCATCTGAAACCAACAGTGGTTGAATCTCAAAGATGGACAAAATAATCCCTAACAGTTCTCATTCACAATTTCATTAAGAAAGAAGACTTTTCTCTTAAGCGCTCTACTACATTGTTTTTCCCCTTGGAACTACATATAGTTATTACAAAGGACAAAGTTTACATAAATCCACATACAGTGCATACAAGCTTTAAAACTTCTGAGTATGGATGACTGAGAAGTTTTAAACAAAGAAAATGTAAAATTCTCAAAACTCTCCCTCATGATTTTGGTAAATTAAAAGTAAGTAATAAATACATGGATTAAGTAGTTGCCCTCTTTTCATTGTTACTAAAAGGGAGCAGACTTACTAATGTCTACCAACAAAGTATATACTAGAATTCTGAAGAAAAGGAATTCACATGCACACTTTTCTTGAGTCCTTAAAAGTATTAAGGTTTATTGCTTCCAAGCTCTTTCTCTATCTTGTATATTTTTATTTGTTGGCAGGAATAACAATTGCTAATCCAGATTTCTACAAAAATCTTTTCTATCAAAAAAATGTTTGTAGTTACATAAATATGTACAGGTCACAGTAAAATTCACCATTAGTTTGAATATGCTTTAAGGAGTATCAAGTCCAGAAGTCAAACTAAGTAAGGGTGTTTTATTCATCCCAACAAACTAATACTTAGTACTACAATTTCATACCCAGCACTTCTGATTTTATTACTGCTTGTACTTTGACTTTAGATTTACATATCATAAAGATAAAAATACTTTCCTACTGCAAATTATATTCATTCTTCTCCTCCAGGTTTCACAGTTTGGAATAGCTATTATTTCCAAATAAAATTCACAACTCATACACGCAAGGAGAGAGACAGGTACTCTGTCCTTTACGTAAATCACACAGACAACGGTACACTTAATTAGCCACACAAACCTACACTTGAGCCATTAGATATATCATTTTTAGCATAATTTGTTAGAAAAAAGTTTTCACCATCATAACTTACATTAAGGGCAACTAGGATAATGTCATTTGTATTAACTTTTTCAGAGGAACTTATGCAAGCTTCAATTCCTTCATCTGAAAGATACCTGTTAAAGGGGAAAAAAAAAATATTAGAATATCACATGATGTATCTATTAGGCAAACATTTTTTCTGGAAATACAATTATTGTCTTCAGTTTGTATCTTTTGTGCTGGTGAAGCATAGATTCAAAAAATACTTGATGTAATCAGTTTCCTTACACTGAGATCAGACTGAGTAAGAGACGACTTCTTCCATAATTTCAAAAACAAAAAAATCCAACCCAAAACCAGAAGCAGAAACAAAAAAAAAAGCAAGCAGCTCTACTTACAAAGTAACAACAGCCATCATCCCGATTATGTCCAACAGAGTAACACTACGCTCATCATGTCCACTCCCCCAAATTATAGGAACCTGATTTTAATATCAACCATTTGGGCTTTACTTGATATAAGTGGCATACTTTCACTCATGCACTTGCAAGGAAAAAAGAAAACAAAACAAATTAAAAAAAAAATCCCATCCCACACACAAGACAACGACAATTGTTTCTAAAGACCAAGACCGTATGGTTAAGCCCTCAAGGGCTGGGGCACATAACACTGCCATCCTATAAAATGTATTCTTGCTTGCCTGGGCTACAAAGAAACTGATATGATGACGCACATTACAGTGTAACAATAGTCAAATATGGTGAAAAAAGTTTAAATAGGAATAGAAAATCTCCCCCACAGTCACATTTGGAAATGGCATTTGTGACCCTCATGGTGGTGGTCCAGGATCAGTATCTTTCTGCAAAAATTCTGTGAGCATACAATAAATTTGGTCATCTGAAAACTAAGTAAGTTTTAAATGGATTCAGCTAATCAATTCATTCGGGCTGACCTATTCTAACCTCCAAGAACACTTTAAAAAAAATATATATATAATTTTAACTTGAATGGTCAGAAATTGTGACATTTTTTATTTATTTTGCCTAATATGTCCTATTTGAAGCCCCAGTTTTCATTTTTATGTAGCTGGCAATCTGCCCTCTCTGCACAGCTCTTCATTTTATTTAAATAGATCACAACAATCATTCAATAACTGATATTTGCTAGATACTCAGTCTGAAACACAGCACTTGCCCAAATAACATCAAAATAACTACCTACCAAGAAATCACCATTCCCCAAAGAATAAAAGAATGATTTAAGAAAGAAAGCTTAATATACATTAAGAAATATTAAAAATAAATATTCCTGAGTGCTTCAGTGTCCTGGTTTTGGCTGGGATAGAGTTGATTTTCATCCTAGTAGCCAGTACAGTGCTGTGTTTTGGATTTAGGATGAAAATAATGTGATAACACACTGATGTTTTAGTTGTAATTAAGCAATGTTTATACTAAATTAAGGACTTTTTAGCCTCCAATACTCTGCAAGCGAGGAGGTACACAAGAAGCTGGGAGGGGGCACAGCCAGGACAGCTGACCCAAACTGGCCAAAGGGATATTCCATACCATGTGACGTCATGCTCAGTACATAAACTGGGGGGAGTTGGCTGGGGGGCAGCGATCGCTGCTCAGGGACTGGCTGGGTGTCGGTCGGCGGGTGGTGAGCAGTTGCATCACTTGTTTTTCCTGGGTTTTGTTCCTCTCTCTCTCGTTGTTTTCATTACAATTTATTATTATTATTACTTTATTTCAATTATTAAACTGTTCTTTTCCGATTCCGTCCCCCATCCCACCAGGTGGGCAAGCGGCTGTGTGGTGCTTGGTTGCCAATTGGAGTTAAACCAGGACAGTCCTTTTTGGCACCCAAAGTAGGGCATGAAGGGTTGAGATAACAACAGATCTAACCAGAACGTGTTAAAATAAATTTTTTATAAGCATTCATTATATTAGTTTAATAGTCGCTGGTGACAATGTTGTTTTATTTGTTCGCATCGTTGTATTATATAAATCCTCATTTGCAGTATGTATTCCCTGCGGTACTGTTTATCACTTCTGGGAGGTGGGTCAGGTAGATGGTGAGCATCTACCATCACGTAGATGCTCACATACCCAATGTGAACACAGTACAGTACATTATGCTGTACTGTGTAACATCGGCTTATGATACAATAATATTACTGGCAAAAACGCTGATTTGGTATCTGTATTTGGTATTGCTGTCAACTCCGTACCACGGGCGCCATCTCTCGGAAATTAATAATAATTACACCCTTTACCTTTTCCCCTCGAAGAACCAATCTAGGGGAAAGACAGGAGGGGATGCTTTCCCCCGTACTTTCACCTTCTCTTTCTCGTTCAAGCTAGTCACACCAGCTTTCGAGGATTTTGAGTATCCTTGGGATGTTCAAGCCAGCATGCTCCTATCATTCTCCTGAATGTGTTTCACGTCTTATTTAGGGTTAAACAATTATTTAAAAAAAATCACCCAGAGATCTGACCCGAGGCCGCCTGGTCATGGGTGGCACAGCATGTAGGAGAATATGGCCAGGGACTTAAAGAAGTTCTCGCCTCCAATGGTCTGGAGCTTCACTCCCAAACAACTACAGGATCCTGAGGAAGTGATAGAATGCTTGCAAAACAAAAAAAATGCCACGATTATTCTAAAAAGGCACAACCTATCACAATGGTACTGGCTGGCTGGTATCACGCTGCGCCTTGGCTAGTATCTACCAAACACTGCTCGGTATTATGCAGCACCCTCGGGGAGAAGAGAAGGAAAACAAAGCGACAGGCATTGCGGCTGAACCACAGAACCAACCTGCGCTGGTATCAGTTGCCCCTGTACACAAGAAGAAATGTTGGAAGCGAAAGTCAGCTCTTTTAGTAAGGGATGATGAAAAAGCAGGGCCATCACGAGGAGAGAAGGAGGAAGAGGAAGAACTCATAAATGAGATGGTAACCACCCAATACCTACCCTTAAGTGAGCTGCGAGATATGCAAAAAGATTTCAGCCATCATCCAGGCAAGCACATTGTCACCTGGCAGCTCCGATGCTGGGATAATGGGGCCAGTAGCCTGGAATTAGAGGGTAGGGAAGCCAAGCAGCTGGGATCCCTTTCCAGGGAAGGGGGCATTGACAAAGCAATTGGAAAAGGGACACGAATCCTCAGCCTCTGGAGGCGACTCCTGTCAAGTGTGAAGGAAAGGTATCCCTTCAAGGAAGGTGTTAGATATCGTCCAGGCAAACGGACCGCCATGGAGAAGGGTATCCAGTTTCTGAGAGAATTAGCTGTGCTGGAGATGATTTATGGTGACCTGAACAACAAGCAGTTATCCAAAGTTCCAGATGAAGTCAGGTGCATATGACCCATGTGGCAGAAGTTTGTATGGAGCGCACCATCGTCATATGCCAACTCATTGGCAGGGATGACCTGGAAAGATGGAGAGGAACAAACAGTGGATGAATTGGCTGGGCCAACCTGGGCA
>NW_008824716.1:2060008-2068648 GCF_000699105.1 Pygoscelis adeliae | reverse complement strand
AGTCAACACGAGGGGATCTGCCAATCGAGCTGGCCCTGCCCAATCAAAACTTTTATGTATTGTAGAAGGGGATAAAGTCCCTGTAGTGCACGTGAAAAATATGCTGGGGAAGACAGTCTGGGTTCTTCCTGCCTTAGGCAAAGGCAAACCCATCCGTGGGATTGCTTTTGCTCAAGGACCTGGTTGTACTTGGTGGGTGATGCAGGAGGATGGGGAAGTCTGGTGTGTACCTCAAGGGGATTTGATTTTGGGTGAGAATAGGCCAATGATCTGAACTATATGATGTTCATTGCTACATAATACTGTATATCATCACTTCTATGGTGGCTATATGCCATATCAACAGTATCACAGTAAGATCACCCAGATTAATGAAGAATGAACTTTGATGAAACTGAGCAAAGTGCAGTGATGGTACAACCAGACAAGCCCAGTGATAATGGAACCAGAACTGGCTTCAGCATGCAACAATCCAACACCACACACCATCTCTCCTGCCCTGAAGGACTGTTATGACAGATGGAGCCCAAAGTCATGGACTAAATGAACCCAATGGACATTTTGGAGGGATGGCCCATAGACTAAGGGAATGATATCTGTGTGTATATATCAAAAGACAGGAGAAGTGGTGGTGATTAATTAGAATGTATTGGAAAGTGGGGGACCTGGGCATAACGTAGATGGTATAGAATAAGGGGTGGATACTGTCCTGGCTTTGGCTGGGATAGATTTAATTTTCATCCTAGTAGCTGGTATAGTGCTGCGTTTTGGATTTAGCACGAGAATAATGTTGATAGCAATAACTAAAACATCAGTATGTTAAGTAGTGCTTACAGTAGTCAAGGACTTTTCAGCTTCTCAAGCCCTACCAGTGAGAAACTGGGAGGGGGCACGGCCAGGACAGATGACCCAAAGTGTCCAAAAGGGATATTCCATACCATATGATGTCATGCTCAGTATATAAACCGGGGGGGACTTGGCCAGGGGGCAGCGACCGCTGCTCGGGAACTGGCTGGACGTCGGACTGCGGGTGGCAAGTGTTGCATCACTTGTTTTTCCTGGGTTTTGTTCCTCTCTCGTTGTTTTTTTCCTTTTCATTACAAATTATCATTATTATTATTATTATATTTTAATTATTAAACTGTTCTTATCTCAACCCACGAGTTTTCTCACTTTTGCTCTTTTTTTTTTAGGAGGGAGGCGGAGGAGAGGGTGAGCAAGCGGCTGTGTGGTGCTTCGTTGCCGATTCGAGTTAAACGACGACATTCAAGAAATACTTCTTTTTAAAGAAAATAACATCCACAGTGTAACATCCACATTGTAACATATAAACAAGGCAAAACATTTGAAGGAAAGTACACTTAATAGGCCTTTTTGATTTTAGCCCAGGTAACATTAACATCACCCTCTCTAGCCCTGCCAGGATTCCCAGACTAATTAGTAATCCCAGTTGTGCTCTAACCGACACTTGATGGGATCTAACTGTTCAAGTTGGACACTGACATCTAGCAAATCGTGAGGGACCAGACCACCATCACCAAAAAAAACCCACACCAAAACCAAAACAACTCAAATCCCAGATGCACTGAATGGAGAAAAAAATGCATATATAAAAACATAAGAAGAAACAATCCTATTTTTTATATAAAAGGCAGATGCTTGAGAAGAATAAGGTGACAAGATTTGGTGGCTTGCATGGGAATGCAGGATTTCCCAGCTGTGCAACTCTGAACTCGAGTACTATGAGCTGTGAAGATTCAGGTAACTACTGTGAATTAGTAGATCTCGTTAGCTGGAGTCAGAAGGTAAAGTAGAACAGCGTTCCCACTTTGTGCCAGAGGAAACTACAATAGACACATCCAACAGGCTACATCATACTCTTGAGGCTTCAACTGTGGTTTAATTATACCAACAGACTTCCTAGAAAGAGCAATATCAAACTCTACAGGTTTACCTTCTGTCATCTTCAGCATGAAATTGAACATAAGTTCAGCACTAAGGGTTAGGGGGAGTACAAAATCCATAAGCTGTTTTAGACTGTCAGGCAAGTCGTGGAAAGATTCCTCCTCTTCAGCTCCTAACATAAATGAAGTCGTTCTTCAATTCTGAAGCTAGCAGGACTGCAGTTCTCTTACGGAGTTACTTAGCCTAGTATTTAGATATAAGCACTACCATTTTCCAGCAAGAAAAAAATGTTTTTAGAGAATGAATAAACAAGAATCTGACCTAGAACTAAATTTTCCCTATATAGGACAAGATTAATTCTGCTATCAAAAAATTCACTGCTGAGTAATGTTTTACTTTCTCACTTCAAAGTGAAGACTGAATCACAACTGTCAAAATCCCACTCTGCTTTAGTCAAAATTTTCAGTTTATAACTTTTTATATATAAATTTATATATAAATTCTCAGTTTAGTTTGACTCATTAATTTGGAGGTTTTTTGAGACAGAAGGATAAAGAGAAACCCACTGGAAAAGACTACTCATTTTTGACTTATGCTGATTTAAGCAACAGCACTTAGCAGAAACATTGCCCACCTGACTGAAATCTCTGCCAACGTAACAGAGGCACCAATCATGAAATGCCATTGGGGACATCTGTTAGTTTGATTTAAGCAAACACTAAAGCTTTTCAGCAAAAGATTGATTAACACGGTTATTAAAATATTCCTCAAAAAAACAAAATCTGTGAACATCACAGTGGGCGGGATATTTTATAGTTTGGGGTTGGTTGGTTTGGTTTTTATAGATATTTATTACATGAAAGCATAAATTACTTAAATGCATAATTAGATCAGGATCAAAATTACTTTCATGAAAAGAGATCAAATCAACAACTACGTCAGCAAAACTATGCTGAAGAACTTCAACAGAGGAAAAAAAACCAAAATTAGCAGAGTTTTCCAGTAACACATCAGGTGTTGCTTCTGTGCAACAGGACGTAGAACTGCAGATTTCATCAGAAATGGTCAGGAATTGGTCAGGGAACCACAACCAGGAAACACTGTACACCAGAATTAGCCAAAGCACAAATTTCTCCTTCTTTAATAGACACTTGGAACTAGTGTGTATCAAGTCAGACTCTTCCATTTTGCCCTAGTAACTCTCTTATACAGACTACTTTAGACAGCAATGAATACTCTAAATACATGTTTAGATTTTCTTCACAACCTTACAGAAAGTTCTTATTTAAAATAAATTATTTTATTTTCTCCTCATTGTCTGTACACTCTACTGTAAGAACTACCTAAGTTTTAGTTTTGAACATTTCCTGCTACAGGCCCACAAATTATTTGGGGGGGCGGGGGAAATCAGTATTTTTAGGAAATTTTTGTTTTAAAATACATGTATTTATACCAAAAAACATACATCTATCCCTCTCAAGTATGAAAAGAGAGTTACAACAGGCAAAATTAACTCTTCATCTGGCATAATCCTTCCCCCCACAACATACGGATTATTAAGTCTGAAATTCTTTTTCCAGGCTCTGAAGGAAACAGAGTCCCCTTTTCTATCTGCTCTTAATAAGGGCATGTGATATGCTGAAGGTAGGACCTTTACAGCATGAAGGAGAAGAAAAAAATCTGAACGTGAACAAAACCAAAGACAGCAAAAACCTCAGGAGTCAAAGAGAATAGCCCTGCAGCTCTGTGTCTCTATTATATTCGAGTGCCTCACAACATCTACGTCACCCGTTCTGCCCATTTTGCAAAATATCACAACCTATCACAACTTTAGACAATGAAAGGTGATCTACAGTGTGATCCTGTTACATTAATCCAACACATTCCCTATTGCCAAGGGGCAGGAAGCAATCCTAAACCACCTGTGAACCAGACCATACTGCTGGAAGCAGCTCAGCAGCTCCCAGTCCCCAAGAGGTACCTGGCAGTGCTGTACAAGCAGGGTCTTCGCCAGTTCTTCCTCTCCATACCTCCACCCCAAGCTGTCCCCACCTTTTCTTTAAAAGGCAAGGGGGCACGGGGAATAACCTGGCACAGAAATGCTGCTGCCACAATCAACAAACTTCCCTTTGTCCTTCCCATAAACAAACATTTCAGAATTAGGCACTTTTGCTTAAGGTAATAAATAAATGGTAAAATAAATGGGTGAGAAGCGTAGAGTGAGAAGCAGCCAAGCTCCTCAAAGCTCTCCAAGTTGTCAAAGGCTAGCCAGTAGCTGACCACTGATATCTTACACTGACAAAGACACAACAAGACAAATTATTTCATTAACATACAATGCAGATAATACTACCCTGGAAGATGAGCCTGAAAGATGTAAAGGAGGCAACTATGTTCCAACTCGCAGCTTAATTTTTGGCTTTATCCACCAAAACCTTAAGCATCCTAAAGAGATATTTATATTTTCAAGGAAGGAAAAAAAAAAGTTTAAAACCACAACAGAAAAACCCCAACACACACACACAAAAAAACACACTAAACTTTCCTCTACGAGGATTGCTAACTAGAATAATGTACATTGCAAGCACCTTTGGTTTCCAAGAAAAAAAGGACTCACTAGACTTCTTTCTTGCACATGTTTTAAAACAATCTCAAAAGTTGTAAATTGAAGTAATGCAGACAATTCAATTGATTTCAAAGGATTTATAGCAAGTAATGCTGCATGAGTCACATAGGGATTTTGTGGCCTTGGAACATTAATACAAATTAAAAAAAAAGAAATAAAATCAGTTTACAACCAAATGAGCACAAAGCTGCCGCAAATGGTTGAGATGGTTCTTTGTGGAGCATTCTCTTGAGAGAGGAGACCAGAAGAGAGAGGAAAATAAATGCTTCTACTGAAATTATTCCACATTATGCTTGCTGAAACCTGAGGGATATCTCACCTACTCCTCTCCCCTGCCCAGCTCCGCTCTTCTGAGACATGCAGCAGTACAATCCTCTTAGCAACAGCTTTTGTCGTAAGAACATCTCCTAGAAAGTACCTAGATTCTTACCTTCCCCTCAAATGAAACATTAAACCAAAGCCATTAGTAATGAATCAGCATTTTCTATGTGAACCATTCACATATAAATCCAAATCTGCTATTTTTCTGTCAAAATGTTCTCAGTAAGCTTCTATGAAAAACAGATTTCAGTAATTCTTCCTTTGTAATACACAGAAAAACATATTAAATCAGTGACAGGCAGAGCTGTTTTCCCACTGCTCCTTCATATCAAGTATGATATCAATTTAATAACCCACTTTTGCACATTACAGGTGTGCACCTTCTCCTTTTCAGTATCTCCCATCGCTAAGGGCTATAACTATGTAGTACCAATCTCACCTGTGCCTCTACTTATCTCATTTTATCTTTCGCGTTACTTCATCAAGAACAGATTACAGCTGACATGGCCTAAATAGACAGATTTTTGTACTGCTACGCTATTACCATCTATGTCTGAAACACTGAAGAAATCGGTGGTATCAAAGGAAGATGCACTTTTGCTTCTCTGCTCCATAGTGCTGGATCAAATACTTGATCTGCAGACAAACATGTACGTGTACACATACACACACACTTTAAAAGGTTTAAAATAAGAGCTTTATTCTAGAATTAAATCTACCAGGTAAACAACTTTCCTAATAATATTTATTTTTCACAAGCAGCTTTCTTGAAAAGCATGTTTTCTCTATTTGTAATTAACAGTTCATGCGCAAACACAAATCTTCAGTCTTTCATCCTTTTTCTATCCCATATTACGCTTTTCTAGAAGTCCTCTGTAATTTTCTCTTATCATCTCTACAATTAACATTTTATTAAGGAGAAGCGTTCTTTAAGGAAAGAAGTAAACAAGGGAAATTAATATTAATAAAGATGCTCTATAAAATTTACGTATTTCAGATTCACAACTCTTCAGAGAATCACTGTGATATTAGCAGAAAACACAAACTGCGTTAACAGTACTTCCTGTAATTCAGTGCCAGCCACATGAAACAATGTTGAAGTTTTATAGTAAATTTTATATAGCTATTTTCAATGTGTGTATGCAGAAATCAGAATGTTCCTTCCATAACTTCGCTAAGAAAGCAGATTAATACAATCATGCCATACAAAAGATAAGGTTTTAAATGAAAAATAAATCTGCAGAGAGCTTTCGAATTTCTCATACTTGGTAACACCGCAAAAGAAGAGAGAACAATTTTAACAAAGCAAAGTGCAACTTCAAAGAACGCACTAGTACGAGACCACCACTGGGTGCCAGTATTGTTCCATAACAGAAGAACTGTATCTCCTGTATTAGCTGTTTTAAAAACTTGGAGTTCCCTTAATAGGGTTTCAAAATGTTCTGCTGAATTTCAGTTGTATAAAGGAATTACACTGCGATGCTACAAATTGTATTGAGGGGCTATCATTAGAGCTGTTTAAAAAAAACCCCACATTTTAAAATATTATTATGCTAAATATGAAAATCAGATTTTAAGGAAGGTTTCTTCATACCCTGTAACCTGTATAACAATACTGGGAAGGCAACTGACAGTGTTCTTCCCTTCAAACTTCTGAGCTTTTTATTTAAAGAATAATGTAGTATTATACAAACTACCAGACAAAATAAAATGGAACTTAAGGGTGAAAAAAATAGAGAAGATTTTTAGAAAGATTGAAAAGCCCTGTCAAAATTAGGGCCAACTGTTCCTTTATCCACAAAGCAAACATCTGTAAGAAATGACAAATGTAGATTCAGTGGCATTCTTGGCAATTTTATTATTAATTTTCTAACACCCAGAAAAGTAAAGTTTTTCCCAACATCTACCCTCGCTGCACTGCCTTCTGTTGCCTCTTGTTCTCTGCACACCTATGGAGAAGAGACCACGCACTTCATTATTGCAGTCACGCTTAAAGACTTACTTCCTACATCTTGTGCATCTGGTATATCTTCCTCTGTATCTTGTACTTATCCCAATAATTATTGCTACCCATGTGTATTTTTGTTCTCCTATCACTTCTCCAATTTGTTAACATCAGTTTGAACTCTGACCCTGAGCACTCTAACAGCTTCGCATTCCTAAGGAGCTTTATCTTCTGTTTAAGCTTAGTACTTCATGCTCCATCATCCAGGTGTTTAATGACAGTATCAAATAAAACTTGACCTAGATGATGCCTTCCTGCAGCCTCAGATTTTGACAGTGAACCATCTGTAGCCATTCTTTCTAGTACGGTTAAACCAATTTTATAACTGCCTTACAGGAACTTAATCTAAACTGTTTCCCTATTTCACTCCTTAAAGATGCAAAACCAAAAAGCTAAAATAACAGAATGTACGGTATTATAACACTATTAAAAACTCACTAAGTTTTAAGTGGAATTATGCTAGCAAAACCCTATTTGCACCATCCAGAAAGCACACAGAATTACTAAATCCTGGTTGCAACTACATAAGCATTTAGATAAACACACACCAAGGTACTTAAGCCAATCTTTAAAATATTACTGACATTCCTAAAACTGCTGCACAGCCACTACAGCACCTCAGTTGCCCTGGCAGTTAAAC
Organism: Pygoscelis adeliae; assembly: GCF_000699105.1. NCBI lineage: Eukaryota > Metazoa > Chordata > Aves > Sphenisciformes > Spheniscidae > Pygoscelis > Pygoscelis adeliae. The sequence continues at coordinate 2,061,151 of NW_008824716.1, read as the reverse complement.
TTGCATCCCAGCTACCTAACTTTTCATTCCTGGGAATACACCACTTCCTTAAGTGCAGCCTCCCACCCAGGTCAAGTTGAAACCCCAGAAAGGAATTAATAAAATATGCATTCCCAAGCTCAAGCTCTCACACGTTTAGCTGACAAAATTTAAGGCTTAAACCTCTCTCAGATGTCTAGGACACTTGACTTCCAATAAAAATACCAGCTAAGAAAGCCAATGTATTTTTACAACAAAACACAAAAAGGGTGTGGGTTTTTTTACACTACATAGTAAAAGCAGAATGTCATCATTCCTGCCCCCCACACTTTTTTTAAATGTGGGGAAGCAAAGTAAAATCTATTTTGTCAGTGAAATCATGACCTAAGGAAAGCATAGCAAATGTTCAGAGCCAAGGAAAAAAAAAAAAGAAAAAAAAGAAAAAAGTGCAGTGCTTTAAACAAAACCAATGCATTAGCTTCTTCCTAGATTACTTCTACCTGAAACTTTCAGTAGGAATGGAATAAAGACCAATAATTTAAAATCATAGAATCACAATATCGTTTAGGTTGGAAAAGACCCTTAAGATCATTGAGTCCAACCGTCAACCCAACACTGCCAAGTCCACCGCTAAAACATGTCCCTAAGAGCCATGTCTACAGGTCTTTTAAATACCTCCAGGGATGGTGACTCCACCGCTTCCCTGCGCAGCCTCTTCCAATGCTTGACAACCCCTTCAGTCAAGAAAGTCTTCCTCATGTCCAATCTAAACCTCCCCTGGCGCAACTTGAGGCCATTTCCTCTCGTCCTATCGCTTGTTACTTGGGAGAAGAGACCAACACCCACTTCGCTACAATCTCCTTTCAGGTAGTTGCAGAGAGCGATGAGGTCTCCCCTCAGCCTCCTTTTCTCCAGCCTAAACAACCCCAGTTCCCTCAGCCGATCCTCATAAGACTTGTTCTCCAGACCCTTCACCAGCTTCGCTGCTCTTCTTTGGACATGCTCCAGCACCTCCATGTTCTTCTTGTAGTGAGGGGCCCAAAACTGAACACAGTAGTCGAGGTGCGGCCTTACCAGTGCCAAGTACAGGGGCACGATCGCTTCCCTACTCCTGCTGGCCACGCTATTTCTGATACAGGCCAGGATGCCATTGGCCTTCTTGGC
>NW_008824716.1:2050048-2059920 GCF_000699105.1 Pygoscelis adeliae | reverse complement strand
CAGTTGGCCTGGGCCCATCGATCCAGCCTGTCCAGGTCCCTCTGCAGAGCCTTCCTACCCTCGAGCAGATCAACATTCCTGCCCAACTTGGTGTCGTCTGCAAACTGACTGAGGGTGCACTCGATCCCCTCATCCAGATCATTGATAAAGATATTAAACAGAACTGGCCCCAATACTTAGGAGCATTTAGTATAGTTTAGGAGCATTACAGCCCTAAACATATGCGATACCAAACACTACAAAACTTATTTCACTGTATAAGCAATATTAGTCCGGCATCTGACAGTGAGGCCAAATGCAAGCACCCACTGTGCTGCTCTTTGCCGCTCCCCACCCAGCCTCTCTGATCTTGCTGCAGAGCCAGTCCCTTCCCCTCCTACCAAGACCGGAGAGGCGAAGGGTCTGGATGTAACTGCTCTGCCTAGCTCGCAGCATTTTTCCCGTCTCCTACAACAATACAAGAAAGAAGAGAGCTGCCTTGTACCTGGGGTCAGTAGGTCCTGAGATGGGACTTGGTGGTAAGGAGGTTTCCCCTAGGGGTCACCAAAGGCAGAGGGCACCCCAGCACTCCCTGCAATACTTCAAGTGCTTCAAAGTCTGTATTTATGTCATGATTTTTTAGTCACCTTTACTAACCCAGCTTCTCATCCATTTCCAAAAGACAAGGACTATTTTTATACAAAAGCTTGTGTAACCAGTGATAGTTCCAGAATTATTCTTTAATACATTTGACATGCAAACAGAAGTATTAATCTATTATTAGGTTAGTCTGACAGTCCATCATTCTCTCTCACACCTCCCTAGACCCACACACCTCTCTTCTGTTTTTAATTACTGGCACATATATTGTTGGGTTTTTTTTCCCTCCAGCCTCCCTGAAATTTCTCTGTACCAAACAATTATCAAAAGCAGGTTTTCAGCATACTCTTTATCAAGTTCTTACACAGAGAACATGCATTTCAAGACATTTTAACACTTGCATTAGTGAGGTGTTCATAGTAGTACCTCCCACAGTGTGATACTTAGTGTGATGTATGCTTTTTGCAAGTCTATTTTCTTCTATAAAATTGCTACTGCTGGGAATGCAATTTTACTTTTTTAAAAACACAAAAAGGTTTAAAACTATATTACGAGACTGGCAGCACATCTTTCACCAGCATTTCACAACAGAAAAATTAAGAAAAAACTTTGTGCTTGAACCAAACATAACGCTTAATAACACCTTTACAGCCACATTACCCATCTCCAATAACACAACCATCAAAAACCTCAGACTCTATGCTTGCTCTTTCCCAAACATAATATATTTCACTCACCAAATGCTTTATCTAAACTATGTAAGCAAAACTAAAAACTAGAATCAACTTTCCTCTATAATCTCAGTTCCCAACAGTAAGAACATAAAATAATCACTTGTAAAGCCGTGAACAAGAGTCAGAAATCCTAGAAATTAGAGAATGTCTCACCACGCAGTTCTACAAGAGCCTGGTTTCGGGATACCCACCGTTCTTCTCCAAGCAAGGGACCGGGAAAGGGAGAAATGCACGTGGAGAAGCCTCACTTGAATAAAAAAAAAAAATACTACTAAGCACGGTACTCTCTGAAAGGGCTGCGCAGCTGTTGAATTTATTTCCTTATGCTTTCAAAAAGCTCAAATTAGATTGCCTTCACTGAATGCTGTAATGCTCATCTCTTTTCATTGGCATCTGTAAACAGGGTAAGAAATCACTGAAGGACAGGATAAAAGCTACAAATTAAGTTGTCAGATCTGCATATGGTAGGTTTTAATAAATTGTACAGCTGCACTTTTAGGGTTTTATTTGTGATATACGTTTACATTGCATTAACAGCACTGTCAGTATTTGCAAAGGTAACTACCCTCAAGGCTTATATAAACAAAAGTAAACAGCCGTTTTACTTTCAGCTTTAAAACAATTGCAAAAGTTACTGATAAATACTTTGACAGGTAGTTTACATTCACAAATTATCTAACAAAGTATAAATTCTTCATATTAAAGATGTCAAAATCTGAAGGAATTGTTAGGAAGTAGGGAATTAAATGGATTGAAAGGATGAAAGAGAACAGAATTTTCCCCAAATAAAAGACTGCAATCACCAGCTGCTTAGCATCAGCCTAGAAGGAGCTTTTGCCCTTCTCACCCGCGACTATATTTCCACTTCTTCAGTCCCACATGAACAAAGGAGACACAGAGCGTAACTTTCTCTACTGGAAGTAACCAACCAAGTTCCATAACCCAGAGGTAATTATCAATCACGTCAAAATGCAGACACAGAAAATCACTTATTTCACCACCATGTATGTAAGACTAGGAGTGTCTCAGTCAGACTGGGAACTCTATTCTGTTTCAGTGGCTGCATACTACCTTTTTATTGTGAAGATTAAAAATTTATATAGCTCTTGCTTCACCACGTAGTTAGTTACATACAGAATCTTACAGATAGAAAGAATGAGTTGCTATCAAGTTCAAGAAAACAGCCAAAAGCTTAGGAAAAATTAGATACTTAAGATACTATAAAAAATATTTTTAAACTGTGAGGAATTATTATTTCATGATAAAAAAAAAAATCATGTTTTTGTGACTTCCCAGAGAACTTTATTCCAAGGCCATTATTACTGATGGCTTAGGTAAAACAGTAAAGGGGTAGTGAATTTTATATTTAAAACCCAAAAATTAATGGACATGCTTCAAAGGAAAAAGGGATGTTAATTATACCAACCAAACAAAAAAAGTCAAAAGAAAGACTGACCAAAAATATTCTGGAGGATTAATTTGATAAAAGCTAATAATAAAGACATTTCAAAGCAGATGCAAGAAACCTGACAGATAACAAGGCTGATAAATGACTGAGATGCAGAAGGATTGATAAAGAAAGAAAAAGATATAATATGTAAGCTTTTTTTTTTTTTTTTTTAATTTATTTCTAAACTAAATCTCTACAACAGAGATTTGGAAGGTTTCCAAACTAAAGTTATTGTTGAAATACATTTCTAAGCAAGTTTCTCAAACTGATATTACAATATAAAAGGTCTTAGAATAAATACATCGATGACAACAAAGCCCACCGGGACCAGCAAGTATTCACCCAAGAGCTCTACAAGAGCCAAAATACAAAACTGTTGACGTGCTTTAAATCAACACCTGTACCAGAAGAATGGAAAACAGTAAAACATCACACAGTATTTTTAAAAGGAGCAATCATTAAATCCTAGGAGTTATATAGACCCTTATGAGCAAACTCATATAAGCTATAACAGAGACTAGAATTTGTAGGCTCATGAGAACCCTGTGAGCTTTTGGGTGAAGACAATACTTCTGGCAGATAGAAGACGTCCCACCCACAGCTATTAGACGTCTCTGAAAGATGAAGAAAATGAGTGGAGGGGGAAGGAGGCAGTGGTGGAAAGGCTGTTGTTGAAATAGCTTTGGTAAGATCCTTCACCAAAGGTTCTTAAAGAAACTGAATTTTCAGGCAGAAGAAGAAAGAAGAATCCTTTCTCACGTACTAAAACACAGGAAAGGAAGGGTATGAATACAACGGTCCCTTTTCTAGACGGTTAGTTACCAGCAGATATATTCCCTTGGTCTGCACTGCATACCACAAACGTTAAGTCAAAGGACTGGATAGCAAGTTGGCAATTGGTGATGATTATACATAGTTCTAGATGACACCAAAATCTAAAGCTCACTACCCTCTGTGACCATAGAATAAGATGTCAGGTGAATTTCAACATTAATAAACACAAAGTACTGCACAAGGAGAAGAAAACAGCAGCAACACAACATGCACAGTACTGAGCTCTAACTTAGTTATCATTCATGATAAATATGCAGTCATAGGGTTATTTTCTGGACACTAACTTATGGCTCAGTAGCAGTCCAAAACACACAAAAATACTGGGACCTGTTTTCGAAACAACACAAGACACAATATTATAAAACCATGCAAACCGAATCAGAATTACTAAGCAACAGTGCTGCTGTACATAACTTTCAGTTATAAAAGCTGAAAATTACAAGTTGCTTAATTTTGAATGCAGACTTCCACCACAGGTCACAGTGTAGCACAGGAAGAGATTCCCCAGAGCGCTTGCAGAACCTCCATCCTTGGACTTCTTCAAGACACAGCTAGGCAAAGTTACAGCTGACCTGATCTAGAGTCCTTGGAGCAAAAGCTTGAATTAAGATGACTTCCAGAGATGTCTGTTTTCTGTTATTTCAAGAACTCAATCCAATTTATGTCTGTACCTGAACATTACATTTTAATATGCAAACATATAGGCTTAGTTTTAAATAAGCTAAAATTATGCTGCCTTCAGTTAAGGCATTTTACTCATATTTCCATGTTAGTTTTATATACATATATAATGTATATTTACTTTTATTTCCATGGTTTTAAATTTAACTGGAATTATGGCACAATTTCACAGATGTTACTGTCAGCCCTTTAGGTCAGTGTTTTGTTTGGTTGTTTGTTTTCTTTCATACCTCGGAGCAAAAGCTATTTAGCTTCTATAAATTGATTTGGCAATCCTTTAGCAAATAACTTAATTAACATACACATTTGACATTTAAGTACAAGAGAAATTTAAAGTCAGTTGCTGATACTGATAAAGACAGATAAAGATACTAAACTCCAGTTCAGAATGCCTCTAATACTTCTACATGGTAGGTCTTCCATCTTTCTGAGGGCATGAAGTACTCTACTTGGTACTGCTGCCTCAACATAGGTTCAAGGCATATGCCTTCAAAAGTTATAAAAGAATTGTACCATAATGTCCTAATTTACTAACATTTATAAGACATACGGCAAACAGTTGATACCTATGTGGCCTCTGTGTAACCAAGCTGATTACGTGACAGATTACAGAGCTCAGCTTTCTATAAAAAGCCAGACAAGAATTAACCGAGACCAGCTCTGAGCATATGCAACACAACTAATGAAGTGGTAATTTACTGTACAGGAACTTAGTACGTATTTTCATCAACTAATGACTTGGGAAGGAGTTGAGAATCAATAATGCCTCCAATACTGAAACAGATCTGTAAGAAACTATCACATAGATAAATGTAAGCAATTGAGTCTTTGTGTTACTGATATTGATTTGGTTTTTTCCCAAAAAAATCAGTCACAACTACAAGTTCTAAGTATTATATAACCACTTTTAAGAACCTGAACGTAATTTTGCAACTGACATTTAGAGATTTTATTTGGCTGGATTTTTTAAGGTCGCTTTGCTCAACATCTGGCAGGAACATAGCAATTCATTCCAGTCTACCAACACCACCAGTCATCCAAAGTTAAGATCCCACCACCATTTAGTTGACTAAATGATAGAAGTCTGCAGTTTGGTGACACAGAGCACCCCTAAAATCACCATCTTTGATGTCTCTAATTGGACATCAGCACTGAAACACTTGACCAGACACAAACCCTTCACCCACAGAAACCATTCACTTATTCAAGACAGGCACAAAAGAAAGGTAGGATTAGAATTAGGATGCGGAGAAAGATGATAGTAAGGTTATCGAGTAATGAAGTATTACCAGCAGTAACCTGATGACACAAAAATAACATAAAAAAAGACTTGATTGGGCATAAAATAGCATTAATTAAGTCATAATCTTGCTGCCAAATTTTGGGTTACATCTTCATAAGTATACGTTTGTCAATATGTAGTTCCAGAACCACCTTGGTTAGTTCATTTTTTAATCAATTTAATACTGTTTCTCTTTTCCTCCTGCACTCAAACTGATATTACTGCCTTCTAAATTCACGTAATTTATAACTACGTTTTTCCAACTTATAAAATGAAGGTAAATACAGCAATTATAGTGTTTATAATAAATTATCATTGCAAGGTACAAAGTCAGGCTGTGATGCTTCTGTCATTCCACTGCATAGAAAAGCCAAGTCTACCATCAGACAACAATTAGTTCTCTGCCAAAACAAAATGAAACATTTAAAAACTTGAAACACGAAGCATGGCAGCAAAAAGTAAATTCCATTAACCATACCAAAATCCAGACAAAGGAAAAGCAGCTCCAACATAAATACAAACATGAGTTAATCACCGATTTTTTTTCCTCATAAAATAATCATTGAAGTGTTTGTTATTGCTGAAGTCCATGAATTGTTTTTAGAAATACTTCCTAATGATCAAAATCAATGTTTTTATTTCAGTCTTCTGAACCTCAAAGCTAATAGTGGGAAAGTAACTGAGTTTATCATCAACATTGGATAAAGACTTCTGCAAAACCTTATTATACGTTTTGAGACTTCACCTTACCAATGACAGTTACAATGGCAAAGATCTCTGTAAATGCTCTCCTTTCTAGCCTGCCTCTCTTTGTCTTGTTCATTTTGTCTTCAAGTAGTGACATTGTAAGTATAGCCATTATTTGTCGATATTTTCAATTAACCCGTGAGGATGATGTGTTTCCTCATTTATCTAAAATAACTGAAGCCGTAAGATAAGCATACATAGCACTTTTAATGGGGGAAGGGTTCATTTCTATTTCTTTCCCTTCCCTATCTTCCTCCTCCCCATGGATCTAAACAGTTCTTACTCTCAAACTGAAGGACTGCAGAAAAAAGTAAGGTGATCTCATGCAATAATATGCAAGAAGGCATGTAAGATACCAGGGCTTTACGACCGAGATATGACAAGATAGCTTTCAAATGGGCAGTTCACAATATTCTCAGAGAAGAGAAAAGATCCACGATATAAATACGTTTCCTTGAAAGGACACCATTCTCCATGTTACTGCAGTATTATTACACTCACATACACGGGATGTATGTGCTAGCCTATAAATCATATAGTAATTGATCTACTCAACACTATTATTATTTTCAGTATTGGTCACACATTAATCCTACAAGCAAAATAAATTTACCCAAATATACTTTGTAGAGCTAGGTGCAGAAGTAGGTGTAGAAGTCAGGTGTACGTTACTTGACCACACCTTGATCACTACAATACTTAGAAGTATTATAGACAGCGATGAGAGGAGAGCATAGTTTTTAAATTTTTGAAGACTTGAATTTCCTAGGCTTCTCTTTTTAAACTACCCCAACTCTTTTAGCCTTTCCCTAAAAGGCCATGTTGTTTTCTAGTTCTCTACTTAAGACTTCTTTTTCTCTCTTCCCTTCCCCCCACCCACACACCTTTCATACAGTGCTGTACCCAAACTGGACACTAACTCCAGCTAATGCCTTACAGCGCTGACCAAAGTGAAGGAACATTTTCAGGTGTCTTACAAACACCATATTTAATTTACAACCAGAACAGTTGCTTTCTATACCCCATTCAACAGCATGATACTGCACCATACTCTGTATGGTGTATAACAAAATAGAAAAAAAACTCAAAATATTTTTCTGCAGAACTGATTCTTATGAACCCTATGATATGCAGGTGACTAATCCTACTTACACCCACAAAATAACCTGCATTAAACCTGTTGAAAGACATTGCCTTTATTTCCCTTCCATTCTGCACCCTTTTCAAAGTTCATTTTAAATTCTAAAGACTTGCTGCTGAAGTGCTTGCAACCCTTCAGGTTAGATATTGTCTCATACAGTAAGTAATCCCCCATCTTAGAAGCAACTGTGTCTGCTGTATATAAACTACATTTTCTCTTAAGTACCTGAAAAAAACCCAAAAGCTTCATTAAAGATACAAGACAGTACTGCTTTTTTCCTTGTCAAAACTTGTCACACCTTGTTTCTTAAATTTCTGTTTGTGGTTGCTTGTCATCCTATTACGTTTGTTTATAAAAACACTGAAAAATTATTAAACTGTTTACAGAACACAATGTTAGCCTGAGTGTTTTAAGATTCTCATTTTTACAGGAAAAAATCTAAAGAAGCAGTAACAATGGCTAAAGCCCATGAACCTTTTCTACCGGTGTTTTTCTGCTACCACATTTACAGAAGTGTGAAGTGTGAATCATTCAATTTTACATATAGTGAAAGCAGGCATTTTGGAGGTAATCTTGTTACCCAACTATATGCCAACAATTTTAACCTAATCCTGGATGGAGACAATCCAGATTAATAGATCAAAGACATAGAATGAGAAAGGAGGAGTACTTCATACAACAAGACCCCTACACCTTAACCTGTTCCTTGCGACACTACTTCATTATAGGGGGAGATATAGGATTATCTTCTGGAAAGAAAAGCCTATTTCTCACCACTAATTAAAGCAAGTTTAGAGAAAGAAGAAAAATAAAACCACAAAATATTTACCAACTTCTCTCTCAAAAGATTTGTCCTACTGTTCAGATTTTGGAGAACACCTTGTCACTTAAATTTTCCCTCTGTGCTAATTGCTAGTGGCTGGACTGTTACACTATATTAGGTGCTAGCATTCGAGTACGGCATCTGAAATTTAACTGATGTCAGCTTACAGTACGCCTTGCGGTGTTTACAGTCCTCGCATGACATCCTGGATCACAGGTCACATCATCTTTCACTTAAATGTTGCTAGTTGCCATTCACATCGTACGTCAGATGAAAGTGAACAGACATGAACTGTAACTTGTTCCTGCACATGACACTATTTCAGCGATAGACACCTTACTGATACTTCCATATTCAATGACTCAGTCATGTGGAATCTTAAGGTGAAAAGAGGATTTACTTTCTACAAGGGTAGTTTCTCACAGACATTGCTTCACAGTGGGGAAGCTTCTCGGCAACAACTGCTAAAGGCATTAATTGCATAGTTTGCATGCAAGCTATCTAATAGAGGCAGAGTATTCCTATAAATAGGCCAGATTTGTTCCCCAGAGGCAGTGCACACTGATTTGAGATGGGTTACAAAGGTTAACCTACACATGATTTGGCATCAGAACTTGGATGTGGGCTATTGTTGTTGCGGGACGGCAGCCAAGTAGTTGCTGGCAGCATCTTACAGCAAAATTCTTGCTATGACAAATTCAGGTGGCTGCATCAGTACAACGGAGAAGAATTAATAGATCTTTCCTGGGGGGAAAAAAAAGGAACCTATGCCTATCTGTAGTAGTGAAATTCAGGGCAAAGATTATCTGGAACTTCCCAGTGGCAGACCCAATCCTTTCTATGGAGATGTGGCGTGCTTTGCCATCAAAAGAGCAGCTTGCAGTTAGCTCAAGCAGGTACAATCACCTTTAGCTACAAAAGGTAAATCCATTCCCTTCCTTCACTTAACAAAGCAGTGTATTTGTGCTATAAAATACCTTAGCTTGTAAAAAAACACTTTTGTAAGCTTGTTAGACAATCCAGCACCTTTCCCCAATCCCAGTCCCTACAAACTCCCAAGAGGTGACTTTTTTACTGGAAGTACAGGGGCTTCACAACCTTAAAGAACATTTGTCAAGCTTTTTATCAAGATGTATGAAATATGCTGGTTCTACCTGCCCTCTTACAGCCCATGAAGAAAAATGCTCACTTGTTAGCCCAAGCTGTGTTAGAGCAAAGGGCTATTTCTATTCTCATCCTACTAAAACAGGAAGGGAATAAACTAAAAGCAAGTTGCATTCTGCAACAGCTTTGCATTGCTGGAGATAGGCTCCTGTATACTGGTGTTTTTCTTTCTGATAAGTACAAGATAACATCACATCATGGCAAAACATTTCAGAACACAATTTCCCAATTTTACACAAAAGATTTTTCAGATTCCTAAAGCCAAAACACACTAAGCAGAGGAGTATTCACGTTTGAGAGGCCCAACATATAGAGAAAAATTTCCCAGACAAAACTAAACTACTGCACCACAGAAGGAGTTCAACCAATCAATAAGCAAAACTCCCACACCAAGAAAGACCTTTTTCTTAAATCAAATAACCCACCTCAAAGTCACA
>NW_008824716.1:2040520-2049980 GCF_000699105.1 Pygoscelis adeliae | reverse complement strand
CTCTCACCTTTTCTTCCCTCTGTCTACTGGGTGCTAAATTCCCTTCCCCCCGCCCCCAAGAGATCTGAAGTATAAAAGTTTAGCTTCTGATCCAGAAAAAGTGTATCTACGTTGATCTGTGTTTACCTCACATTTTGCTCATTGTTAAAAACTGAAAGGATTCTGAGCCCAAAAGGTTGTTCACTTTTTCCAAATTCATTACCTCTTCCTAAAAACCTTGCTTCCTTTATCCTTGGCCCATCAGCTACAGTAACACTACTGTAGATTTAAAAAAAAAACCACCACCACCTTCAAAGAATCCACTTGACAGTGATGCGTGTATTGTAGCATTTGTTTTTACACAGATCACCTGTTTCCAAAAAAGATTCTCGCAGTACTTCTAAAGGTATCTTACCTTTATCCTCCTATAACGTTGTTTTGCATACACTAGCTGCAGACTACGAACAACCAATGAAACAACAGTTAATAGCTACTGCAAATAAATTAAGTCACAACAAGCAATTAAATTAAGCAGCTAGTAGCTTCCTTCATAATTTTTAAAAATGTCTTTGGGTTGACAGTAACACACTGATCCCTGAATTGGAAGCCAACAGTACAAACAGCTGATCCCCTCCAACCATTTACAGGTTACTCTAACTGTTGTTGAAGAAACTTCGTTCCTTTCTACAGTTCATTCCTCTCAACAAGAAAACACATCCATGATGGCTACCATTATTACTGATCAAAGAGTAAAATGAAAAAAAAAATCTATTCCTGGATGATAACAAAATATAAGATTACAGAGCATTAAAAAAGTAAAAATTATACAGGATTAAGAAAAAAACAGAGCTCCTTTCTGCTCAGAACTTACACTGGGATGGATCCAAAACCAGGAGAAATGACTACATAGCAAAAGGCCCTTACTGTTATTGACAGCCAGGAAGGAGAATTTTCAATGACAGGACATAAGAAATAGTCCCCTCTTTAGGCAGAGGTGTACAGTATACAACAACCTTGATGCCTCAAAATGCAGAAACTGTAAAACCTTAAATATTTCTTAGGAAGAAAACAAAAATTTTTTTGAAATTTAATTAAAGTCAACCCTTAATGTTCACCTGAGTTCCTCTGGAAATATTCTGGGGTATGGGGAAGAGACACAAATGGGTGTCGCAGCACCAGAGCAGCTTTCAAAAGCCCCAAACAACTACAGTTCTCAGACTCTAATGCTTCTCTGATATTTTAATACTACTAACTATAACTTTCAGCTTCACATCCAATACTCAATATGAAATCCAATTAATTTTTCTACAATTACAGCTGAGATAATTCAGAGCATTGGTTGAAAACTATTACAGAATTGACAAAAAAAAAGATTTGTGCTTATTGTTGTGACCCTGCTTCTACCTGTCACAACCCCAGTTCAGATAACAACCCTAAGTTTTGGAATTGCTGTTTTATATTTCCCCATACAGAGGTTCAGATAGAACTACACCGTCAAAGTATTTGCCGCAATATAATACAGATGACTTATAATTTCTCAGGATTTATGAATTTAAGGTTCTGTAGCATCGTTCCTAGCATCATTAGCATTTTCTGAGGTAGTCACAACCACAGCATACCTTTTCTCTACAAACTTTGACCGTGTAAACACATCCAGAAGGTTTACCAGTACAATTATGCCTGCTTAATTAGAAGTGAAACTTTCACATTTAGTTCAGTCTTATATTGTCTTCCAAAACTACAAGAGAGAAACGAAAAATATCAAAATCTAAGCAGTGAAAATGAACTGCAATACGCTAATGCAAGTATTTATTTAATTTACAATTAAATATTCTTACTTACCTGCTACTGTATTAACAGTGTAACATCACTCATAACTCACAGCATAGAGAGCTACAAAAAATTTGTCACCAAGCGGTCATCCTTTAAGTCAAAACACACAAGAATTGTAAAAGGGCATGTTGCATGGTTTTTACAAATGAGAAAAGCCTATGTTTGTAAAAAAAGTTATGTTTTCTTTCTATAAATAGCTTTAGAAGTTTTCTACTTTAAAAAGAAATTCATTTACCAGCTAATGGTAATGAAGAAATCATGCAGAAATTTTCAGTTCAGACTGAAGATTTTATTTTCCCCAGGGAACCAGAGCATCCAAATGCTACAAGAATATGCCGAAAATTAAGATATTCCAGTAACAGGGATCTTGAAATCTTCATGTGGTCAATTTAAAGAGCGCTCCATTAAGGTACCTAGAGTACTATCCGAGACACCTTCAGCTTCCAGGCTCAGATGCATACCAGGCTCCTGTAAATTGTATGTCATACCTGCCAGCCCTTAGTCTCAACCAGCATTAGACACCTGCCTGTAGGTAACGTAACTGAGCCCTCCCGCCTACAGGACTTGGCACTTGGCTCACACGGGCATGCTGCCCTCTTCGCTTACAATGAAAATGCAAAGCCTCTGCCACAGCTGCCATCCGTAAGAAGAGCGATAACAACATTTCTCTACCTCACAAAAGCACTGAAGGGAAAATTGAATTTGAGGTAGGAAGCGTCCAGAGACAAAAAGTGGGTATTTTGATGAGTAAATTTGGAGTCTTTTTAATCAACAACTAAACATTTGAAACAACGCGGTTATTATACCTCATGTTCAGAAATACTGCAAAGATCACACACGCACAAAAACACTCTCCTTCCTCTGTTATCTTCCTCCACGTCCTCCAGGAAAAGGCACAAGAAAAAGCACATTTATTTTATATACAGTGATTTATTACATCTGTTGCTATAATTAAAAACATAATTAAAAAGCAAAAACAATTAATATTGTCTACCATGGTAAAAGAAAAAAAATAAAAATCACTGGACTGTATTATACATCCATCTTAACCATGGCTAAAGAACTCAGAAAACAAGTACTCCTTTAAAAATGGCTCAGGTGAAAAGAAACATTTTGTGAACTACCACTGACCCTCTGAACAGAGCCTCCAGAACCAAAAGGTAAAGAAAACAGCAGTAACTCATCCAAACCTCCAGAGCGTCAAAGGCACGCAGCGAGGGCCAACTTACACTTAAAATATATATGTGTATTTATCTATTTCCACAGCTAGAAACAGGAAGAAGCAATCTGCGACTGAACTAGTGCCATCTGAACAGTTCTGATGAGATTCAGTGACCCTCACAGCAGAGGGTAAGCTGGATATTTGAATCCGAACGAGTCACTCCGCTCCACTTGTGATCACCAGAGCAATTTATCTTTCTTATCTTGGACACCTAGCTTAGAAAGAGATGAACGGCTTTCTGGAGGTAATTATTTCTGTACATTTAATGGAGACTTAAGAGTAACTAGCTCAACACAGCCATCTAAATTTTAGACAACTAAATTTGGACAGAGAATTAAACTTGTCTCTCCTGTTGGAGCATAACTCCTAGACTACACGTTCTTGACAACAGGCATCAAGACAAGAGCTATGCTTTCCAAAGCACAGGCTAAGATTTACCCAATATTTAAATGCAACTGCAAGATAGCCTTTCAGTATGTCAGAAAACAACATAAAGCCTTTACAAAATAGGCAGAATCATAACATTAGGGAAAAGAAAATTCTCTCCTCAGAAATAACAATTAAAAATATGTCTATACATAACCAAAATCTTCTGAGAATCCCAAGAAATCCCCTAGTTTCCTGAATATTGAAGAAAAAGTCCTTCTTAGGAAGAGCTACGCTTGTGCTTCCTACTCTTTTCTCTAATAGGAAGATAGAAACAGCTACTACACAGTCAGCCTTGTAGAGTACTTGCCCAAGAAGTCAACTAATCATTTTACCATCCTCCACCTATGATTGAACTTACTGGCTCACAAAAGTGATATAGACTGATCCATATGATTTCAAGGAAACTGCTACTTCAAACACTAAGTTACTTTTACACCTACAGCACCAATGGCTGCTGCAATAGATTCCAGAAGCGTGCAGAAGGGAGACGGTGTAAGTCGGGATGACTGAATGACGTCCCTTCTGGAAATCATCACCTCCAAGCACACACGGCACTGCAACTCTCACAGCCAACAGCACAGCTATAGCCATAAACTGCTTGCATAGTCCAGTCTAGAATATTTTACCATCACAAAGTAAATGACTGCCTCAACATTAAAGAAATAAACCCATGACAAGCAAGTAATGCACATAATTTAATACCTCTGAATGTCCGCTAATGCAGGTGTCTGTTTTCAGAAAAAAATTGCTATTATTTTTTCGCTGAAGAGAGGCACCAACCTAAATTTCTACTTTGTGTAACTTATTTGCCACAAGTGGTATGCAGCCAGTTAAGAGTAGCAATAATGCAAAATCTTACAATCTCTACTCTGTTTCATCCTATGAGCACCACAAAAAAAAATCTTCCATCTTGCACTGCTTCCCACTATTTTCTCAAGTTGATTTTATAACCATACTTCCACATGTAGATAGAAAATTCAGGAACAGAAAAAAAAGCTCTCAGTAACTTATCCGATGGGATATATTGAAAATCTACAGATTGCTTTCAAAACCTATGTATTACTATACAAAAATTACATTAAAGACACACTAAGGTTTCAAATACCAGAAGAGAGAGAAAATGCAAACATTAAAGATCAAACTGATGTTTCATAAACAGTCTTTTTATGTCTATTTACAGACACCACTTCAGGCATAGGCAATACCATAATATGCATTCACTCTTAGGTATTATGTGCAGTCTACACTAAATACAAAATTATGCCACCCTAAAGATTTTTTTTTTTTTATATTGTTGTTAGGATATTGTCATCAGAGTATCCAAGTGAACAACATGAAATAATTAAACCTGCCTTCAAGGGCTTCTGTAAGGTGAGATGACATTACCTTCCTTTCACAATATGGAATTAAGCACAGTTAGATTTTAGTTAAAAGCATCAAAAAGACAAGCATTAACTTTGAATGCCCTGCTTGAAACAACTACACTTTTTTTTGTCTGAGTAGTTAGCATTTTCATACGAATATAGAGGTATGCACTGAATGTATGAGTCATAAGCTCCGCACTTCTGAAAATCCTGACTCCAGCTTTCCTTATCGTTCTGCTTCCATCCCTAGTCAGAATTCCCACCTTTTCACTTCGCGGCCTTCTCTATCTGATGCAAAGCAGTCTTCTCTCAATCACTGTCCAAAAATAAGGAGATAGTCAGCAAAGTGTTACAGAGAGACTCAATAACATCTACGGGGAGGCAGGTAAAGAGTACTTTGGTAAGCATGCTCAGACAAAGCAACTTGGCATCTGGCTTGACATTTCTCTATTCTGGCAACATGTATTTTATTAATGTCATGATGTCAGACAGACATGCTACAAAATTTCCTCATGACCTTAAAGATTCAGAAATATTTTTGATACAGCACAGCTCTTTAATTCACACTGAACACAGGAAAATATTTTTGATATAATCAACTAAAGAGTTTAAATAGAAGGCATTTCCCTTTTCCCCTCGCTATATTCCACTGACAAGCTGTAAATGCCTACCTAAACAACTCAGTAAGGGCTTCTGTCTTGCTGTACGCTCAGACTATGCTTATCCTTTATGGCCAACTATTTATTTTGTCTTTACAGATTTAAGGATCTAGCCAATGTCTGCTCAAAAATAAAATAAATGTTCCTCATGAGACCATTTTCACATCCCTCTCCACAAACATGACTATACCCATCTCTTTGACATTACTGATAACTCTTTGAAAGATCAGGAGTCACTGCCTGTACTTGGCAAGACTATTACGCTATTTACTCCTGAGAAGTTAAGAGAAGTTAATGGTATGACAACAGAAAACGTGGCTTTCAGGAAGACTGGTCAAATAGCCATATGATTCACAGTGCTGATCTCATAGAGTTGTTTTGTCCATACAAATTTGATCAGAGAACTCCCTTTTTACTCCCAGACTCTTTCCTGAACCAGCCATCATCTCATTCTTCCACAGCCAGTACAAACCCTTTACTATGCATTTTGCCTAACTTCACATGTGTAATCACACACCCCGTACCTCCTCTGAAGTTTGATTGATGGATAGATATAACTCCTGATCTCCATGCTAACAACTGCAGTCACAAACTTCAGTGTGAAGTCTCACCTCACAGTAAACTGTATAGTAACACACACATCACAAAGTATTCTTGATATGAATTAAATTGATGCATTCTGCTCGTAAGGCTGAAAATTTTAATGGGTCTGAATTAACTGAACTCCAGCTCCATCTTCTAGAGGCAACACTGACAACATATCATCAAAACTTATATAACGCTAAGTACAAGTGTATTCACAGCTCCACCTATGTTTACGAGTGAGGTGAGATGGGCTAATTTGTGAGCGAGCCACAGGGTGTACAGGGGTGTTGTACAGGGACTAAGACTTGAGGTGTTCAGCTCCAGCCATCAGCCGCATTTACACACTGCAGCTTTCCGTTGACCAAAAAAAATCTCTTTAAACTGCTCATATGACTGAAAACTGCAAGCTTCAGTATGAAGAAATCCAAAAGACCCAGACAAAAAAGGGTGCCAGAAGTGAAATATAAGGATGAAGAACAAAGCTAGAAAAAAATTACTAAATAAACTTGTCTCTGCTTTTTTTTTTTACTATCACTTCAACCGAGACCACTTAGTTTTCTACAGTCTGATGTTCTTTCAGCAGTATTCAGAAAGGATATCCAGAAAGAATGGAGCAACATGAAGTCTGTCTTTATTGTCATAAACAGGTAACTAGTATGATAGCCATTTTGTCAGATAACTTGCTGCTTTTTTTAAGTGCTTTTCTCTCCTTTTCTCCTCTTTTTTGTTTTTTTCTCTTCTTGCTTTAGAGTTATTTGACTGGCGTTAATATGTTAGCAAATGTGGAAACACGGTAACAGTAGACCCATGTTCTTGTTATCTATTTAGTGTATTGCAGACTAATTGAGACTTAGAATTACCTGCAATTCTGTCATCCTTCATTAATACCTCCCGCCCCGCCGACTTCAGGTCCTGTTTTCCTTACAAGTTTCACAGACAGTTAAATTCCAGTCTCCTTCCATCTGAAGTATTAAAAGCTAAACACCTTAGTACGCACCTGCT
The DNA here is from genome assembly GCF_000699105.1 of Pygoscelis adeliae. Taxonomy (NCBI): domain Eukaryota; kingdom Metazoa; phylum Chordata; class Aves; order Sphenisciformes; family Spheniscidae; genus Pygoscelis; species Pygoscelis adeliae. The sequence continues at coordinate 2,042,907 of NW_008824716.1, read as the reverse complement.
CTTGATCTCTGCCAGGTAAGGGAGGAGGTGGTAGCGAGCAAAACTGATGCGTCAGGATAAATAAGTTAAATTCACAACTTCTGCTTTCTGATTCCCAGGGAGAAGGGAACAACATGACTAACTTAGAGTTAGGACAAGTCACGGTGCCTCATCACAGAGTGGGGGAAAAAGTAAAATTTGCAAAGCAACGCTTAGGACATCGTCTTCCTTATTTTGAAGACATTGCCTCAAATCAAGACAAGATGCACTGAAATGTCCGTTTTCTATGAAGAGAATCTTCAAAAATTACTTTCTTATGCCGTGCAGGATAATTATCTGCCAATAACCATATAATCCCTATAAACTAAATCATAAGAAAAGAACAACCCTCTCAGCCATTTTTATTTTGGACATATTCTGATAAGATCCTTTCTGCACCTGTTGAAATTTTATCTACCTCAAGTCTTTCAGCAAATGGTCACTTCCAACCGGTCTTGAATTATGAGCTTCATTTCTGCTTCTAAAGACATGAAGGGATTAAAAACACTTTACCGGAGCTGCACATTTTCCTAGTAAAGAATAACTGCAGTGAATAATTGTACAACAAATAACACGGTGCACAAAAATTAGAATTCAAATCATAGCACTGCATGAACATTAGCATCTCTCCACGGTTTCAGTGCTACATATCCGAGCCTTGGTCGATTCCTTCTGTTGAAGTTCCAAATGTTAAAATACACAGAGAGACAAAGGAGAAAAAACAAACAAACAAAAAAAAAAATCAGACTGACTCACCAAGCCTAAGGGGTAATTTGCCCAAGATGTTGAGGCAACTCTAAAGAAAGTTTGATTATTTATAAAACGTGGAATGGCATCAAAGAAGAAAGACTATTTCACCACAGTGTGTGTATTACAGATTCACAGACAAAGCGCTCTCCTGCAGGAGGCAGAATACATGGTTCAAATCCCCAGGGCCTGAGCTGGTATCCATTTCACCTATACTGAAACACTCTAGCTGCTGAATTAACAAGCGTAAGGAAGAGACGGACACTTTTGCCAAATTTCTCCTCCCTCCTTTTGTATTCAATACTTGGAAAAAGCAAACACTTCACAGATTAAATAGATAAACCTATTCACATGAAGTCTAGTTTCTTCATTTTTGTTTCAGCAAACAAATCCAAAAGTTTTTAAAATGCAGTTGAATTCAATTACCCTTTGAAAACAATGATTATATATTATGCAGTCTGTCCAGCAGCCCTGTCACACCAATGAATTCTAATCACGCAGGCCAATTTCAGCCAAATTTGACAGAGAAACAGAGGTCTCAAAGATGCTGAGTTCCCCTAAGTTTCACAGAAATCGGCTGCCGGGTAGAAGCAAGACATACAAATTAGCAGTTGCATTGTAGAAAAGGGAAACAGAACTTGGCTCTCATCCATTTCGAGCAGCAGCAATCAAGTGGTCAATTGAAGCACTCGCCTAGCTTCAAACCAGCCATAACACATGCTGGTGCTTGCCAAACGGAGAGGGATGTGAGAGGAAGCCAAACGTGTTCTGGGGTAGGACAGACCACGAGAAGGAAATGAAGGCATGATAGTACACAGGCATTAGAGAGCACTAAGGGCACTGCAGCAGGAGTCAAAGGGGAAAGTTTACAACAGTGAGTTTAGTTTTAGGAGTGGAGGGCACAAGCCTGAAGACAACCACACTTTTCAGATTTCCATAGCTCTCAAAAGCTTATTTTCAGCTTGTTTTTCATTTCATCAATAGAGTCAAGTAATCATACGATGCTATGACTCAAAACCAGACTATTTAGTTTCTTTAATGCAAGTTACTTAAAGTTTATGCCCTAATATGCCAATTAAGAAACAGTGAAATCAAGTGTGTGTCACACCATTTAGGAAGTAATATTAAGCTAAACAGTACAGAGTGAAATATACATCTGCATTCCGTAGAAAAATATAATTCACAGTATATGATGGGGTCAGGACTCCAGTGGACGCAGGCAGACAAGCAAGAACCAGCTGAGATAAGACATCTCAAGAAATAACCACCTCTCAGCTGAGTAGTAGTAACCGATGACACTGTTCATCTGCCAAGTAATAAAACAGGTATATCATCTTCAGAGAGAGAGATGGCGTGATGAAGCTAAACCTTTTTATTCTGCATGTTTAATGACATAGGAACACACCCACATCCAGTCACCAAGTCTCACAGAAGCCTGTGCAAATCAAGCCCTACCTCTTGCAACTACAAATGACTGTTCACGCTCTTAAACTCACTCTCCTACCCAAACTCACAAGTACATGAAGGGTTAAAAGGCACCACCCAAAGGCCCCACTCTTGCAATTTTGAAACTTGCATGTAATTTAACAGCTTATTAAGCTAAAAATATTGCATGATAATTA
>NW_008824716.1:2025723-2040503 GCF_000699105.1 Pygoscelis adeliae | reverse complement strand
AATACCACACCTGCATCACATCACATTTTCTCAGTCATTTGGTACTTTCCTCTATAATGACAGAGATTGAATGATACATATCTACAAGGTTATCTCCCTTCATTTTCCTCTTCCTCCTTGTCTTCATCAGATCACTTCTTTTCCTAAACTCTCCCTCCTTTCAGGATCTTCTGTCTGCCCTTCTTTATTTAACAGTAACAAAGCGGATCAAACATACAAAACACCTTTCTTTTGAAGATTAACTACACAGAATAGACTTCTTCACCATGAAGAAGACTGAAGAAGGGATTTAACATATCTGTATGGTTGCAAGTGACATTAAAGAGATAAAAAGGGATTGGTTATTCACTGTCTCTAAATTAGCAAGTGGGAAATTCAGCAAACTTAGAAAAAGGGTGCTTCATACACCATATGAAGTTGGTATTCACTATTCTGTGGCTGCTAAAATTTTACACAGGTTCAAAAAACAACTGCACAGATCCACGCAGAAGAAATTCATCAAAAGTCTATTTAATAGAAAGGAAATGTTGAGCTGAGGAAATTGCTGAAAAAACAATAGTTAAAAGCTGGGGAAAGACTTCAAGACATCATCTCTGCATTTTTGTCTCACTCTCAGGCTTCTCTACAGACATCAGTTATTGGATTTGATTAGAGACACAGAACTGGGACAGAGACTTTGATCAACACAGCAAAGGACAGCGCAAGATCATCCACTGTAAAGATGTGCATGGGGAACAGAATGATTTCAGTTTCTTGGCTCTGTAGCAAAGTTAACTCAAAATACCACTTCCACATAAAATGAAGAGATCTTTCATCTTTCGTGTTAGTCTCCAGCTCATAAATTTGAGAAATCAGAAGTTTAAGTAGCTGCCAGACCAAAAAAAGCATTCTAGTAATGGTTCATATTAAGTACTTACTTTCTATATAACACATTTTCTATACTCAAGTAGTACATTAGTTTTTTCACTACACATCAGCATAGCTTGTGCTAGCATAAGCATGTCAAAATTATACTAACATAACCACTTCATAGTTTAAGAGATGCACAACTTTTCATCAAGAAAAATAGAACTAATTTTGATTTTTCTTTTGGGGAGGGAGGGTACAGGAGATGACATGCTAGTAAAAACTGAACTATGTAAGAAGCACCACCATAGCAGTTCCTTGGCCAAAAGGAACATCACAGAGCTCAAAGGTAAGCGCCGAGCCATACCCCAACCATTGAGGTTGGGAAGTGGCTGGACAAAAAGCAGCTCTGTGGGTTCATGGTGAAGAACAATTTGAACACAAACCAGCGTGCCCGCACAGTGATAGAGACTAACAACATACTGGGCTGCATTAGCAAGACTGTAGCCAGCAAATCAAGAGACCTGATTATTCCCCTCCTCCCAGTACAAAGCCACATCTAAAATATCATGTCCAGTTTTGTGGGTCCCCATTATGAGAGAAGACCCACAAACTGAAGACAGGCCATTACGATGTTTTGGGGGCTGGAGCCCATCTCACAGGAGGAGAAGCTGAGAGCGCCGTTTGGTTTGTCAAGTTTGTTCAGCCTGAAGAAGAGCAGGCCAAAGGAGGCACTCATGCCCTTCCCCCCACCCCCACTATCTGAAGGTGGTTTAAGGAGACAAAACCAATTCTGAGAGGTGTGGAGTGCAATGATAAAGTGCAAGAGAGACAGGCTGAAACATGGGAAATCACAACTGGACGTAAGGGAGAGAAAAATTTTACCAAAGAGTGGCTAAGCACTGGAGCAGGCCACCTTGGAGACATTCAAAGCTCAACTAGACAAGGCCTTCAGCAAGCTGATCTAACTTCAGAGTTAGCTCTGCTTTGAGCAAGGGCTGGGACTGGGATGGCTCCTCCAGAAGTTGTCCAAGCAAACTTTTTTTTTTTAAATGATGTTTTGAGTATCTCAAAGCAAAACCTGGCATCTTTATAAGAATTAATTCCCAAAAATGGTTTCTCAAAGGAATATTTTGTACATTTTTTTCCAGTAAGGATACTTAAGAGTTGACTTATTGAGACTGGAATACGTAACATATAATATTCATACATATAAGTAACAAGTATAAATTTGACCATTTTTAATCACCTTATTTAGCTTATCAACTGTAGTCATGAAGGAGACGATTAGTATTTCTCAATTCAAGCTTTAAAATCTCACTGAAACAGCACTGAACCATAAAACTACCAAATGAAACTTGGAAATATTATTAACTGGTATTTTGTTATTAAAGCATGTCTTCCATATCAGTGTCAAAGACCTGGACTACTTCTGCTTCAAGACACTTCGTATTCATTTCGGAAATAATAGATGCTTAACATCCCCAGTGTCTGCTGACTCACACAGCAAGATGCTAAGCAAATGCCTTCAGTTTTATTTGAAATATTTAAACCAGAATTTTATCACCACACAAAGTCCCCAAGAATAGCTGCTGTAGTAGGTACTGTTCTTACAGAATTGGTTCTAGCACCCTAACTAAAAAAACGTAAATTTTGAAGACACCCCACGCTATCAAAATTGACAAAAACAAACAAACAGACAAAGAAGTTACAGCCTGCTCAGAAGACAAGGAAAGATGAGTACTCGCTACCGAAACAAAGAAGAATATGTTCTAACTGAAAATGCCAAGCAGAAAATAATTTCTTTTACAGCTGTGGTCATCAATGCTTAAAATACACACATCTCTATTATTGTTATTGCAAATTTTAACTCAGCATAGCAAATTTTTCTGCATAGGGAAAAGTTACTTTCAACCCTGCAGAAGTGGCAGGTTTCTTTTTATTCTACTTTATGCTAAAAATAGCCATTTCTGCAGACCTTTAAAACTAGATTTACAGCATATTTACAAAAAAACCCACTCAAAATAAGAAGTGTAAAGGCATGCACACTCGTGCAATGTAAAAGAACACGCACTAAAACTAAGACGTGTTTGCAATTAATTTGAAAAGCTCTACAGCTACAGAGACTCATATATTTCTAAAACTAAAAAACACTACTGCATCTGTTAAAGAGCTTCCAAGAATTATTTCCAAGTTGCAGTTCATCAGCTGCACATGAGCTACAGAAGTCTCAACTCAACCACTGACCTACAGACAAGTATAGGTCTGTAAGAAGTATTAAGGTGATCAGCCAAACTACTGCAAAACCAAGTTAGGTATCCATAAGTGCAGTTTGAACATGCAACCAGGAGAGTACTTTTCTCAATAGCATTTTTTATTAAAATGCTTGTAGCTATAGCAGCAAAGTTTTACTAGAGTAAAAACTTTTTCAAAGTTCGTAAGAATTAGAAGACCAGTTTGCACAAGAGAAAACCTGCATTGCACTTCACTGCTACCGCTATAAACAAAGCACAAAAAAGAAACACAGTGAGACACCAAACGATGTTCCCTTTTCATATGGTTTACTCAAACAGTCTTTGAAATAACGGGTAAAAATCAGGTGTCCAAGTAGTTCCTTCACTACTAGGCTTTATTTTCATATTCTCTGGTTTAATTAATATATTCAATTTAGTATTTTAGCATTGCAGGCTCAGGAAAAGGAAGGATTTAAATTAAGGGCTCTAACACTCAAGAGATTCATCTAACCTCCCAGCCAGCCGATGCATAACAGGAGAGCAACACACGGTTTTTTATTCTCTGTGGTGGGGTTTTTTTTTTTCAGTGATACTCTAACTCAAGCTTACACTTCCTTTCCTCCCTAAGTCAGTCACAGATACATTTCACCTGACAGAAAATTACTTTTTTCTGGTCAGCCAGTAACTGGGGAGGGAGGAGGAGGGGGGAAGTCAGTTAGTAATAACTGTTATTCGAAGATAAAAATTGTGTTATTAACTTAAGAATCAAACAACAATGGAACACTAATTATTCTGCACAGAAAACAAAAGAAAATAAAATTACAAACTCAAACCTAAAGAAGAAACTGGAAAACATTAAAGAGTGGAATTCTGCAGTTATGAAGCACTAAGTTCATCTCTCTAGTGCTATAGCATGAAGAAAATATGATCATAGCTAGAACATAACAGCAATTGCTATTCTAGACTTTTTCCATTTCTTCATGTTATTATCATATGGCAACATGATTAGGTTAGGAACTGAAATATAAACTAAGAAAACAGAAGAGACAGTGAGTAATGAAAATGATTAGAGAGATGCTTCCTCTTCCCTTCTCTTCCCCATTCCCAAATTTAGAGAAAATTACATACTGGTAAACCTTTAGCAGCATTGTCCAAGGAAATCTTTTTCTATCTCAAAAACCACATAATAGACAATCTTTTTGCCTAAGTGTCCAAGATCATCATATGCATCAATCATGAATTTCTGTAATAGGTATCTATCAAGGTTGAAAACTTGGTGGATTAACAAAACTCAACACCTCAAGCGTAAAAAACACTCCAATTTCTTGTTTCCTCATTTGCTCATTCCACAGCGGTTTTCTCCAGTTTAGCTAATTCTTCAAAAGGAAATGCTGAAATGTATGCAAGAGAAGTTTCAGGCCAATTTGACAGTGAGAGACTTCATCAGCCATTAAAAAATAAATAAATTAAAAATTGTTACATACTTTATTTAAGGACACAAAAATGGTTTGAAATCATGATATGCTACATATTCAAAAACAATTTTAACTATTAAACAAACCCAAACTGGTTTAGCTTAAAATATTAAGTATACACATTGATGCATCCACTTCCTTCATTTACTCTGCTTTTCATAGTTACAAACAAATTTGATATAATTTTGTATCAAAAATAGATAAAACATTGCAAATAGCACTCAAGTGAAAAGTTGCAGAGGAATTTGGCAAGTACTTGCCACAAGGCAGAAGTCCAACAGGTTTCTTAGACTAGCTGAATGGCAACTCTCAAATCTATCAATAATTTTATGTGTATTACACAGATGTACATGTGTATTTTATCCGAATTAAAAAACACAACCCTGAAAAAGTTTTTGAAACCAAGAATCATGACTGTGCTCATCATACAATCAGTTTTGAAAGAAAAGCAGCTTGATGGATCATATTTTTTACATAAGGATCCTCTCAGCATTCCTGAGCAGCTCATCGCTTCAACACAAAATATGCCTCATTCAGAAATCACTACTCTGCAGTCAGAACCAGACCCTTGAAAATCACCTACCTTCTCTTCAGCTCCTTCACTGACTTTTGTCCCCTCGCACTCTCCTCCAAATAACAGTTAAATGAAAACCTTAGCACTTGCAAGTAATTTCAACTATAAAACAGAAAGTGTTCTAAGAAGTTGAAAAGTGTAATGCTTCGTTAGTGTTACCATTCTAGAAAGTAATTGAGAATTCAACATCTCTGCTTTGTATTTAAAACTGTCTTGGATACAGGATCACAGTTTAGCAAATACAAAAGTATGTACTTGGAACGTCCCAGTAAACTTAACTGCCCTGATGCCTTTTAAAGTCTCCCCCACTCCCACTGTACAATGACCCTAACAGTAATTAAGGTAACATCAACCAAAAGAAGGAAGTGTAAATGTGCTTCCATAATAAATGGTAATTTCTATTTCTATTGTTCTAGCAAGCAATACTACATAACAAGATGATCTAGCTGTTGAAAGTTGTATTTTCCCCATTCAGTATACTGCCATCAATATCAGAGCTAAATGAGTGATTTCATATCTTCATAAAATGGGAAAATAATGTTATTAATGCACTTGGTAAGGGTCTTGGATAGCATATGCTTTTAGCCCGTGTTTTAATGGTATATCCTGATTTACGTCTATATAAGTATTTAAATATCGAGATAACAACATACTGTATTTTACAACAGTAAAAGAATGTAACAGTGAAACTTCAGCAGATTGCAAAAAAATGTTAACATGAGTCTCTACAACCACTTAATAGAAGAGATTTAGTGATAAGTACACACACTGTTATCCGGCAGTAATAGCTGTGATGCAAAAATGTCAAACTTTTCTAGGTAACACACAGAGATGTGCCTAAGATAACCTCACTAACTCCAAACGTCGATAAGATAAGCTTTCACCAACCGGCACTGCTGTAACACAGCAGATGCTAGAAACAGCCCCTGCAGTCAGAAAGCATTGGACAAGAGCTCTTGCGTGCTTTGCTCCTTGAGAAGATTTGCTACTCCATGATTCATAACAGGCCACAGCAATTCGACATACAAAAGTCACAACAATGAGGAGGGTTTTCTTTCTTCATCTAATGAAATTCTTTTTTTTTTTTTTTTGCTTAGGTACAAGCTGTGAATACTGTTTCTTACCCACATTTCCCCAGGAAAATGTTGGCAGCCACCCTAAAGCATTAAACCGAACACAAATATTCTAAGGCTGGGGCCGTGCCAAAGACACAGCTGCCACGCCACTGAGAGTATCTTGAAGCTGTCTGAACACACATGGTTTTTCCTCCTCTGGCTTTCCTCAACAGCTCTTTTTCAGGCATGATACAGCAAAAGAAGCTCCTAGCCATTCCTGGAGCACTATGAGACAAACAACAGGAAAGAAGCAGCCAGTCTTGACCACGCTCCCCAGACATGTGCACTCTGTCAAAGAAGCGATTTCAGCAGTCTGTTCTCTGACTCGGAGTAAGTATTCGCTTGCTGTCAGTTAAGGCCATCACTCCCATTTCTAATACCTTTGCTACATTTCTCAAAGTGAAGGGTGCAAAATGATGCCAATGTGAGAATGCCCATCATGCTTCAATTAATTACTAATCTTACAAAGATTGTTTAAACCAGTAACTTTCTTTTTCCTTAAATGTGTTAAGCAGCTCTCTCAAAGGTTTTACATCAGTCCTAGAGCTGTCCAGTCTTCCTAAATTCTGACACCTCACAGCTATGCATTACATTAAGTACATAAAATGTGATGAGAAACATTCACATACCATTCATCCCCCAGAAAAGCCTTTCTTTCTGTCAGCTGTATCAGAGTTATAGTTATTGGAATTAAATATCCTCCTGTTGCTCTAAAGCAGTAGAAAATATACTACTCCTGAAAATATGAACAATATGCACAGCTTGGACAATCAGTCTTAAATTTATTTTAATTATATTACTACGACTATCACAGAATAAGCAATCTATTAAAAAATTAACCAATGTATAGGATATTTAAAATCCAGTGTTTCTAAGCGTAATTCTATCTAAGTTAAACTTTGGGACAACTTCATACTTCTACATACTCCTACATGTATTATTTACATTAAGCTGTATTTTATCGAGCAGTAACACTTATGTAAAATATGCACATATAAAAACCTACTGAATATCAGTTTGTTATCAGCATGAATGACAACAGCACCTCACTCCAAAATCACCAGCTACCCTCCCACCAGCCTGCTGCTCAGGGATTCAGGGTCTGGGGAGTGTGAGCACACAGAGACTGGAGAGAGAAAAACCATCTGCTCAAGAGTCTCATAACATGATTTCAGAATGCAAAATCTTTGCAAAGGGCTTTCTCCTTAGACCTGGTTCATCTATATCCAACATCTACTCCAAATGCCTCAAATTTCCACTTTCTAGAAGGTACAGGCTTTCTGACTAATAATTTAAATCTCCAGGAACACACAAGTTCAAAATACACCTACTTTTACTTTTGCTCAAATTGTAAGAGATACTGACCGTCAGGAAAATGTATACTTCCTAAACACCCTGCTGCTTTTGTGAACTCATTCTTCTATTGGTGAGTTCATTTGGGTTTGTTGGAAAGGGCAAATAATAATCAAGCCTGCTGCTATTCCATGCTGCTGAAGTCCTTCTCTCAAATCCCTACCAAAGTCACCTTTTTACATGCTCCGCTTACAGTATCTTTAGAAGCAAAATTTGTGGGAGGGGAAGAGGTAAATCAGCCCAAAGTGGTCAATCACAATCGTGTAACAACCTCCACCCATTCACTGTGTTTAGGTGATGATATCAATTAGTTTACCAATAAACAAATTCATAGAAAATATTGTGAAACTCAGAAGACATCTCCATCTCAGAGATAATGTGCACTGTTCAATACAAGGTCAGTCAAAGACCATGGGGACAAAAAGAGGCAGAAAGAAGGAAACTACTACATCATTGAGTCAAACACGTTAAGTGACACTTGTCCTAATAAGGAATTTGCATCTCAAAGACGGCAAAGCCTATGAATTGTAAGCCTACGGAAATAACTTCTGAAACAAGACTAAATATCTTTGACATCTCCAAGGACTCCCAAAAGGAGAGTAGCTACAGAAAGCCTACACACTCCTGCAGAACTTACTGATTGGAGAGAATCAACCTGAGACACACTATATCAAGAAAACTAAAGCCATTGAAAAGGTGGTTGTTAAAAAAAGGTCTGTAACAATTTAAAGGACTTTCAGCCTTAGATGTGTTGCAAGTAGACTAAGCTTTTTTTCCTCTTTTTTTTTTTTTCCCTTTGTTGAGTAAAGGGTCCAGAGTAGCAATGTCTTCCCTCTAAGTTGCAACAATTCTATAAATCAAGGACATCTCATACTAGTGCTTCAGCTTCCTGGGAGATTATTCAGAGAAACCAGCAGGTGAAGTCTGTATCGCCAAAGATGATGCATAAATCAATCCGAGATCTGGCATAACAAGATGAGAGAAGGAAAGTCTCTCCCAGCAACTAAGGAAAACCTGGAGGCTGAGCCACAGTAAGGCAGTGGAAATCACAGCTGAGACTGAGTGCATAGGGGACTGTCACACTTGCTTTGTCTTTTCTCTCTGTCCTGTTTCCAACAGTCCTGTTTGTTTCTCTCCAAATTCCCACTCCCTCTTCCCCCACCTCCAATTGAGGAGAAAATCCCTTCTTCAGCAGAACTACAGTGTGAAGACACTTATCTACAACTTGAAAATAAGAACATAAATGGTGCTTTTACTTATGCAGTCTAGGTCTATCTAACACAGTTCCCTTTTTCCAAGGGTGGACAGAAGCAGATGATTCAGGTAAAGAATGTAAAACACAGCAAATATCTAGTAGTATCTGGAATAATTCCTAACTTTCAGCCATTTTAGAGCTGAAAGTAGTCCAACTCCACTGTAAAGTTCAGTATTTGGTGCATCTATCCCTACCTGACTTTGTCTAATTACAATTTTAACCCACTTAAATTTTTCTGCTCCACAGTATCATGTGGCAATTAAGTTCCACAATTTAATTACACATCGCTTGAAAAGCTACTTTAGTTTTCATCAGGTAGCAGGTTTAATTCACTGGGTAGCCCAATTCTTGTCTTAAAAAAAATAGCTATTCTTGCTTTTTAGTCATGATCTACGGATTTTATAGACTTCTATCACCTCGCCTCTTACTGTTCTGTTTTCCAAACTAAAGATCTTAATCTTCCCAGTACAGAGGATCTTCCACACCTCTCATCCGCTCTTTCACCGTCTATGAAACCTTTGCTGTGCCAGGGCGATTACATCAACACACACTGTTAATGATTTGGACACACCATTGACATACATAATGTCCTAACAACTATTTTATTCTTTGTGAACAATTCCCAACAGCTCTCCAACCACTGCTCTTTTCTGAGTAAGTAACATTAGTGAATTTAGAGCTCGTCCCTGAGTAGATAGGTTTGCATTATTTTCCCCTGCATGAGCATCATTTGGCATTCACCAAAACCAAACTACATTTGTATGTGAAAGCACTGGGCCATGGTATCATAAGATTTTGCTGCAACTATCCCATCAGATTAGATTTTACCAATCCTCATGTATCAACAAACTGCTATGGTGCCACAACACTATCATTCCTTAAGATTATTTTTCAATATGATGAACCCCTAGATCCCAGCAGAAATCTACTGGTAACATTTTTCCATCATGAAGCAATCATTGATTTATCTAGTTTCTCATCTTTTAACCAACTGTACTAATCCACAGGATAACCTTTTATCCTTGGCAAATAAGGAATTGGTTGAGGTCCTTGGTCAAATATTTTACCCGTTTTCAAACCAGTCTGCTACTAGCTTTGGTAAGTGCTCTCTAATTCTAGTGTTGCAGCATTCAGTGAGCAATAAACTTGCAGGATTTCGTGAGTAGGAGTTCTACTTTCATCTTATGTACTGCCTGCAGATTACATAAACCTCACTAAGTTCTCTCCCTTCAGTTTTCTCTTCTGCAAATTGAGGGGTTTCAAACATATTAGTCCCCTACGTCCTTCCATCTCCTTATTTTAGCTATCCTTCTTTGTACCTTTTTAAACTATTAATTATAGCCCTAAATCAGTTTCTTGTAAAAGTTGGGACAATTCCATCTGATATCAGTAATTTGTTACTACCTAGCATCTTCTCTAAAAAAAAAAGTTTAAAAAAAAAAAGCATCTGTATTAGTTTCTTGGGCTTGTTTCCCTTAACAGAAGGTAAAACGCTGGACCCTTTCTGCTCCTCCAGAGTGAAAATGACAAAGTATTCAGGTTCTAACTACCCATTATTCATGATCCAGCAAGAACGCAAGCTGATCAGACCATCCAGTAAGGCATACACCTGAACAAACAAAAAATGCAATGATGCGGCGTTTTGTTTTGTACTGGCACTTCGAGATTTCACGACACCAACCAAACTTCACAAAATGGCGTACGTCACAAAAGGAGTATCAAGAACCTCATAACAGATGCATCTCTCCTGTGAATCACTGCGTTATCCCTGTGTCTAAGGAACATCTTGTATCCAGCCTGGGCTTGCTCTGTATGCAGGGACCAATTTCACCTGAGCTTTCCAAAGACGTTTCAGTGGAACAGCAAAAGAACATGTAGGAAAAGCAGATCATCTTGTGGGATCCTGGAACTGACCACTTTGCCAGATGTTACGATTCACCCCTGTGAGCACTTCCCTGCGTTTCCAGGCACGCACCTGCTTGTGCTTTAGAGCTTGGACCACATCACATGATTAGTCAGTCCTACAGGAGAATAAGTTTGAACACACCAACCTTAAATGTCAAGTTATCCAGTATGCAGCGCATTACTTGCTGAAATACCTAAAACTCAGTTTAAAAGTTTGGTATACACCAACTATATAGTTTTCACTTACGAAGTATATAAAACCAAAATGACATTGATATAAGGGTTTTCTCATGGATTACTAAGCAGTATTCTTTTCTTTCCAACCCACCAGTACAATTCCAATTCCTGTTCATCTCTGGGAATGGCTTTTCATAGTCGGAACATTGTTTACATAATCTTCAAAATATGTGAAGTTTTACAAGACTATATTTTTGCCGTAGACTTACTAATTTTTATGGCATCACACACTGCAATAAGAAAATCTGTATGACTTCACACGGAACTCACATGTACATTTATCTGTACTAAGAAATTCTTTAGTTTGCATGTCTTGCTTTCCCACATTCAGAGATCAGTCAGGCACCAGACCAGAGATCTGTGGAACCACAGGCTAAACCTGCTGTAGGACATGGCATATTGCCCATTTTTGACAATGTATAGGCATTTCCATGTAATAAATTCCCAAGTTCTGCAAAGATCTAGGACACTGAAGAGGTCCTGGCTTGTCATATTCTCTTGTGAAATGCCACCTGGGAGACTTCCAAAAAAACCAAAAAATTCTGTTGCAAGCCAGCGAGAGGTGTTCTGCGATTTATTGTTTATGTAAGGAGGATGTATTCTGCAGTCCTTCTGGACTTCACTTCTACTAAGAAAACTGGATTCAATAACTCAGGTTCCATTAAGGTCTATGTTTTAACGGGAATGCTGGAAAACGTTCCAAAATTCATGAATGTAACTGCAACAATACAAAAAGGTAATTTTCTCCACCCCTTAGCCTTCCTCCTCATAAGTGTCTGGTAATTAAATAAAAAGTTAACACAGAACTTCTGTTCCAAGACAGAGTATCTTTTTCACTGCAACATAATATAAACATGCCTTATCTCATGTCTAAAGTAGGAGCCAATATCTCATTCCAAGGTACAGTGTAGTGCGTAATGAAAGAACTAGCCTCCAAAAATGCATACTTTTAAAGACAGCTGCAAGGACATCTCTTCAGAAAAGCTACAATTCTGCACACAGACTACAGGGGTCTTTTATCCATTTTCATGAAATCCATTTTCAAGAAACACCCCCACCAAAAAAAAAAAAAAAAAAAAAAAGAGAGATTCTCAGCTTCAGCTGTTACATTTCCTAGGCAGGGTAACTTCATCTTTCAAAAGCTGATAAAAACGTAATTGCTATACTGAAACAAGCTTAAAAGGCAAACATTACAAATTTCCAGGCAATTTTACAACGGACGACTCTCTTACAATACCTAGTGGAAAAAAATATATATATTACTACTACTATACTATATTAACTACACCATTACTGCTTTACTTGAAAAATAACTTCACTTTGGATTCAGAATCATAAAAAATAAAAACTAGTTGCAGAAATTCACATAAATGAGTGTCTATATTAACTCTTCTTACCTTTAAAGGTTTAAGAAAGTTATAGTAAAATCCAATCAGTACAGGCAGTATCTTACAAGCTAGCAGATTCGCAACTATGAAAGAACAACAGTTTCTTACTTGGTTTGAAACGCCAAGCAGTGCTTCTGCAGTTTAAGTGGGGACAGATTTTAATGTATAAACTCAGCTTCATGTTTGTACTAGAAAACATACCATTTTGACATGAGGTGACAGCAACAGTGGCAACCAATTTTTGGTACAGAACATGATTTAACCACCAGTGTAGTCAAGTGTAGTCAGAAATATACTACATTAAATACTACTGAAGGCTTACTCATATGTCTGGTAAATAACTTTAAGATCTACTAATAATATGAGAAAAGTCGTAAGCATAAGAGCAACAGCAAAACAGTTAAAAGCATGGATGTCTTGTTATTTTTTATTTTTTTATAGTGCATGAACATTTAGCTAAACAAGATTTCTGAAGCATTATTTCTTTTTCCACTCCACCTCACATTCCTCAAGAGTATATGCATTCATTTCCCCCTCTTCCATACTACCCTTTCCAATGCAACTAGGTCAAGGCAAAATTCCAGTGAACCTGATAATCAGCACACTACTTGCCCGATCACCTTTCAGTCTCTGTCTTTGGCTCACACCCAGCAGTACTGCAAGAGTAACAAATGTTTATAGCCATTCAAAAGTACATGCCCCCAAGGAGAGAGCCAAGCACTGCGGAATAACAGATCGTTTCAGAGGCACCTCATATTTGTACTGCCAAAACCTTAAAGCCATTTACCAACGGTACTCACTCAACTGACAAAGTTGTAAAACAACTAACAATTGAAAACTGTGTGATAAAATTTTGAATAGGCAATAGAAAGCAAGAAAAAAACCCTATGAAAATAAAAATACTTTTACAGAAAGCTTTCTCCTTTTCTGAGAGGAATAAGCATGGAAGAGGAGGGGGGTAAGTTCTAAGTTACAGTCAAAACTTCCCTTTAAATAAGCTAATGTTATGAAAATTAGCATAAATAGTTATGATTCTTTCAATTCACTGATAGCCAGAATTACAGGACTGTGCACTCTGGAACCGCTTAGAACAGTATTTTTGAAACAGACCTAAAGACACTGATTTTCTCAATTTGGTTAGTATTATCACAAAGTAACGCTGTACAAGCTAGGTAAACACAGTATAGCCAGCTGGCCAAAAGAGGTGATTATCCCACTGCATTCAGCATTGGTGCAGCTTCACCTGGAGTACTGTGTGCAGTTCTGGGCCCCACAATTTAAGAAGGATGTGAAGGTCCTTGAATGCGTCCAGAGGAGGGCAACAAAGCCGGCGAAAGGGCTGGAAGGAATGTTCTATGAGGAGCGGCTAAGGACTTTGGGCTTGTCTAGTTTGGAGAAAAGGAGGCTGAGGGGGGACCTCATTGCTCTCTACAGCTTCCTGAGGAGGGGAAGTGGAGAGGGAGGTGCTGATCTCTTCTCCCTGGTATCCAGTGATAGAACATGTGGGAATGGTTCAAAGCTACACCAGGGGAGGTTTAGACTGGACATCAGGAAACGTTTCTTTACCAAGAGGGTGGTCAAACCCTGGAACAGGCTTCCTAGAGAGGAGGTCGATGCCCCAAGGCTGTCAGTGTTTAAGAGGCATTTGGACAATGCCCTTAACAACATGCTTTAGCTTTTGGCCAGCCCTGAATTGGTCAGGCAGTTGGACTTGATGATCGCTGTAGGTCCCTTCCAACTGAAATAGTTTATTCTATTCTAAACCATATGACATCTGTTTTAATCTTTTACAACTTAGTCATACATGAAATCACAATCCAGGAGAACCATTAAGTTAAACAGCAAAATAGAAAGATCCCCAAAATGCCATTGGAAATAACAATGCTTCTGGTAATTTGAGCAGTTTTTCTCAATTACAACCAAAGTAAGTTGCTTTGTGTTTTGGTAGTTAGCATTAAGTTTTTGTTTTGGTGAAAGACTTGTAAGTAAAGAAAAAACACTAAGTATTGACTAATAAGAGAATTACTTTGATCAATTAAAAAAAAAAATCAACTTCCAGACAACAGTGCCAAAACACGTCTAGGCAGCAAATGAGATACAGAGTTTGCACTTGGTATTTGAAAAGCACAACTCATTGAAACACATTGTTCCAAAACAGATACGGTGTGCCCAACAATTAGGACTGACTAGAAAACACGAATACCCGGGTTCAAGCCTTACGTGTGTATCTACCCTACTTTAACTCCACTTTTTCCATCTTATCTTCCCTGCTGAAAAGGAACACAATGTAATTCAAAACAATAAAACTATCGGCAAGCCCCAGGCCTCCTGGCATTTGCTATCGCCGACACCCAGCTGAGGGAGGCCTCGGGGAAAGGCAGTCAGGAGAGGGGAGGCA
>NW_008824716.1:2020057-2024744 GCF_000699105.1 Pygoscelis adeliae | reverse complement strand
TGCGGCCCCCGGGCTCCCTCAGGCCGGGCCCGCCCCGGCCTCCCTGCGGAGGGCTTCACACAGCCCCCCGGCGGGCGTCTACCGCCCGGGAGCGTTGGCGGTGGGCAGCGGCCTGCCTCCTTGTAGAAGTAGAAAGAGTTTATTTAAAACGCATTTCATCTATAAGTAATGTTATTGCTAATAACATTGTGTAGGAAAAGTCTTCTCGATGCCCTCAAAGCCATGTTGGGGATGAAAAGGGAGTTTTTAGCAGTTAAGAGTGACAAGGTGTAAAAGGATATTCCTGTATTTCTTTAATGTCTTTTTTTTTTTTTTTTTAATGCTTTGCCCTAGAATGCTGGGCACTGACATGAACATTCGGGTTTGTGACCTGCCTTTTTAATGGGAATTATACTTCAAACGAATGGCACTATTTCACTGTTGCTGTTTTAACTGCCCAGTTACCTCAGACGGGGCGGGAGTGCTGTCCTCCCCTTTCCTCTGCGCTCCAGAGTTCAGAGAAGCTGCCAGAAGGTGAACATGCGCGGGTCAGGAGTTAAGAAAATGCCTACCCGAGTCTTGGCGCTCTGGGTTTCTGCCTGCAGGTGAGGGCAGCTACCTTCCAGAAGACACTGACAATTCGCCTTACTCAGCCACCTCCAGCTGCTTCTGTAACCCATCGGTGCCAAATGTTAATTCTTTCTTACTGCGCTAAGGTTTCAAAACCTAGCTACCCGGTCTGTTTATCTGCTAAAGATGCACTTTTCTTTGTGGGTCGTTCTCATCCTTGGGATATTTCAATTTTCATGCAGCATCTTCGAAACAGCTTCTTGTTTTTCTTTTTTTTTTGATCCGCCTGAAAACTTGTCTTTGCTATACTGAGTGGAGATCACTCAGAAGTTTTACACACGATAAGCTGTGACGTCTGTGCTGGTCAGCACTATTCATGTTTTGGGGGTTTTGGGATTTTTTTACTATGGCCTGTTCATTCATTGTATTCTCTTTTGTGTCACATGGATTATATACTCTAGGACAAAGGTTTTGTCACCAGTGCGTATGGTGTCCTGCGTGGCTGCTGTTTTTCAAGAAGTTACACATCTTTTTTTAAATTAATAATTATAAAAAGCTTGACACAGAAGAAGGAAACGAAACCTATATTGTTCAGATTAATCGGAGCAATCTCCTACATTACACATATAATAACACTTGAAGCATTTCTGATCTGGAGTCTTAACAGAAAGAATATACTCTAGCCCTAAAATTATAAATTTCCACTTAAAATAGAAAACTGACGTATGCAATCTTTGCCAGCAAAATCTCAAAACAACAAGTATCGTGCTCAGGGAAGTTTTAATCCTCATCCTGGTCATTAAAAAAAAAAAAAATTCGCAGAGGGAGCGGTATTAACTGGGAAAGTGCAACAATGCATTTTTGATGCAAGCTCATAGAGAGCAATCACCAGAGCCATCTACGCCGAGTTCAGTAAACTGAGCCAAACCAGCCAGCCGTATCGTTCATGGATTGAATAACCGTATCGCTCGTTTGGATTTTCAAATGTTGTGCAGTCCCGTATCACGACAAGACTCCGGGTGAATATGAGTTTCCAAAGGAATAATGTCAACTAACATAAGGGCCCTGAAATACACCTACTGTATGTCTCTACCAAAGAAGCTCTTAAATTAGTGCTGAGGAATACAGTAAAGTTAAGCAGAAGAGCCCAGCTGAAATGGTAGTGGCCGAGTCACATCCTTGTTGCACACTTAACAACTGTAGCAGCTGCTGACGTGGAAAAGCACCAGCAGATAGGTGGAAGTGTAGTGCTAGTTCAGACGCTTATTATGCAAAAGAAATGGGAATAAAAGCACCTGCATTTGGAGTTTTGGAGTCTGACCTGGCTGCACATTAGATTATCAAGAAAAGGTTGTAAACATTATTGTAACTCAAAAAGGGGTGCCCGTAGAGCCAATTAGTAAGGGATGGAGTATGACCTAGGAGCGGATAATGTGAATTACGAACTTTATGCATTACCTCATGTTAGTTTAAGACATGGAAGCTTTTGCTTTCTTAAATCTTAATCGAAATCACCAGGCAATTATACCAGCAATTTACACCAGCATATGGCTAGGTGTTGCACCTCATGGCATAAAACACCATCTATAAAGAAAATGTAGTACCCAGCTCTGTCCTTCTTAAAGGTCTGCGGGCATCTGTTCTAACAAATTCATTATATGCAAGCTGAGATAATTCATATATATATACACACACATGCTTTTGTACGTGAGAAGTCCCCATTAGTACATGTTTCTCTGCTCACGGAGGGCACTGCCCAGTCTTTGCTGTTTCTAGCTGCTGTTAGCTGTGCTGCAGTGAGGTAATTAATTAGCTCCACTGTAAAACAGAAAGTGATACAATGCTTGCCAGGCAGTCAGAAAGTCGCAAATTGGAGGGATAAGACCCTCTGTACCGACTGTTCATGATGAAACATTCTTAGAGCAGATCTCCATGTCCATCTCCTTTAGAATAAACGACACTGCTGAAGCTAATGAGCATCAGAGTACCTGGGGCTATACAGGGACTGAGCCTAGACTCCAGCATACCTGTAAGGCGCTCTGTGCCTCCATTGCTTTCTCTGAAAAACGTATGTTACTCAAGATGAGTTAGTGCATCACTGTTCACAAAATTCACACGGTCTCCTTCTGTCCAAACCATAATCTAGTTTGATATACTTCACTGAAGTTGAAAGGCCCGTTCCAATTTCTCTTTCCAAGCATCTGTTTCAAAATGTTAGCCATGGAAAAGTGTGAAGTTGAAAAACAAGGCCTATGAGGAACAACTAATGCTGCTAAGTTTCATATGTAGCTTCAGGATAATTTGTGATACAAAATCACTGTTTGTAATACCTTTGAAAGATGTCAATACCAGCCAAAAAAAGAGAAATTTTTAGTCATTGTGATGGTTTGCACAAATGCACTCCCATGCATGACTGGTTGACAGTCCTATTTAAAAATGCTCCGTGTGTAGATCAGCTATGTTAAATTTTAAGAAATGCCTCAACCAGCTGTTCTCCAAATGAAACAGAGAAGCGTCATGGAGCAACAATGGCTGGCTACTTCTCGAGGGAAGGCAAGCTGGGAGTGGAGCGTGGTAACATGGCAGGCAGGAGCAGTAACCTCAGCATAAGGAGCCAGGTTGTGGAGTGGCAAGTCCTGGTCGGGATCAGGGCCAGAGACGGTGGCCAGGGTCAGACACAGCCCGGTGATCACCCAGCACAGCCACCGGGACAAGATGGGTCCGAGCTCAGCCAGGAAGCCAGGTCTGAGTCCAGGTCAGGATGGAAGAGGTACAAGCGTGAGCACAGACGTAGCTGTGACATGGCTGTGATGTAGCGCAGGTCGGGGCTGGTGGTACAGCCACTGCTTAAAAGTAACTCCCGTGGCAAAGAAGAGTCAGGGCCTCACTTTTACCTCCTTTACAACAGCTCTTACTGGCAATGAAGATGACCTTGGACTTGGCCAGCTAAACTCCTTGACTCAGCCATCTAATCTCCTGGGAGGGGATGTGCTCCAGGCCCTGAGAACAAGACAGTTCTGGTGCTGTGTTAACGTGTGAACAGATCTGATGAGCAACATACTCATTCATCCATGATTTGTCTCTGAAGATGGGTTTCTCAGTGTTTTAAGCAGAAACAGGCTTAATAGTAACAGCATTCTGAATCATCTAAAAACAGGGCATGAGACTTAACAGCTTACTCTGGTACATCTTTTACAAAGGATTTCAGCTTTCAAGGAAAACTGAAGAATTATCTGTATTGATCTTCAAAGAAAAAATATATCTAATACTTTATATCTTCAAAGTGCTATACATGAAGCTATTTAAGTTTTAGTAAGATCTTAAATGAATACAATTATTTCATTAAGTTTTAGATCTATTAAATTTACCTTTTAGATATTATATATGTTCAAAGTATGACATGGCTATTTAAAAAAGTAGAGAGGGGGTAAATGGGGAAAGATTGCTTAATATGTCATCTTAGGCACACTAACTGCAAGTATGCAACAGTGTCCAAAAATGGAATGTAAGACCAAAGTAAGTAATAAGGACCCCTCATCTGTGCTGTGCTCTGCTTCTAAGCCGTATTTAATTATGCAGTACAACTTGTTTTTCTATTGCATTCAGATTATTAACCAACAAAGTTTAAAGTATTACTATTTAATTCTGTATGACTATCACTTTGCTTGCATATCCTGTATTTATCTGCCTTACTTATTAGAAATGTAAGAGGCTAAGAGCAGAAATTGTATATAGGTAGCAACTAGCTTCTGTTGTTTATTTTAGCAAAGAATAACTAGGTCCTGTGATTTCTTCACAAAATCCACAATGTGTACACCATGTCATCCAGTGACTGAGGGAGGCAGCCCCCCCTCTGGAGTACCAGGTAATGATAGGCATGTGCCTAAAATGCAGTTTTTCTTGACTGCTGCCTGTGTGACCTGGGACAACTTAATCTATGACAAAGAGGTTATCTCCACAATGCTCTGTTATTGTCAGTGCCTAAAATGTTTGGTCTATCTGAACACCTCCATCAGGGCACTGGTGAGGCAGAGAACAGACAGAACTAGTGCAGAGGGCAAGACAGTAAAAGCTGGACAGCCAGATTTTTGCAGCAGCCCTACGGGTTCCCACTCATGCCTTGATTCATCCTGATGGC
>NW_008824716.1:2012256-2019990 GCF_000699105.1 Pygoscelis adeliae | reverse complement strand
AACCGTTGACTGCACCTGCCTGAAATGGGCAAGAGCAGAAACCCGTAACACTCATGAGTTATGGCATCATGCACCCCAGCCTGGTGTGCTGAAACCAACAACAGCGGGATGGAGACCCTGAACACCGGGTTCGATGGGAGGCCCCCACAACGACAAGAATGCTGGTTTGGTCTCAGTTTTTACGTCATCTTTGATAGAATATGCTTTCTTCTTTATATTATCTGAAGATAACAGATCCTCTCACTGAATGCAAAAGCAGATGATTTCTACCCTGGATCTGTTGTAGCCCAAGGTAATCAGTCACTAAAGGTAAAGGGCCTTCACTTCTGGTCGCTGTTTTTTTAGGAGTGTTGCTGGGGTTTCAACAGAAGTGGCTATCTTTCAGTGTCCTGTGGTGGGCCAGATCCTGATCTGATTTGGCTGCAGTCAGAAGGATCAGCGTTACTGCATGTATTGTTGCTGCACTTCAACCAAAATATGCAGGGCTGCTTGTGAATGTTTTCTCTGTTTTATCTGAAGTGAGAGGACAGTAGTCGGCACTCAGTCTTTCTCCTTATCCTTCTTCTATCATGAACTTCCCTAAACTGTAGACAAAGAGCAAGGAGGGCTGGTTACTACAGGTGTTTCACCCTGGGGAGGTGTCTGCTGGGGGTGAGGGACCAAGCCTGACCTGTTGTGTCTCAAGGCAATCAAGCAGCTGTCATCTGTTATGGCATCTGGAGAAGGAATTGACTTTTCACAGAGTAAAGAGAAGAAGGGAAAATTGCAGAAGTAATGAAGTTTTAATGGGGGGGAAGAAGGAGAGAAGCTTGGAAAGGAGCAGGATGAAGGAAAGAGACAAACAGGAGGCACATTTCGAAGCCTGGAAATCGCTAAGAATTATGAAGTCTTGGACATGATGCTACCACCTATAGCCGCAGACTGTGTAGTTAAGGTGATGTTGCAAGGAGAGAGAACTTCCACTAAGGCCAAGGCTAACATTTTTCTCAGGCTGCTCTAATTGATTTTGTCATCTGACTGCCCGCTTCTGGAACCCTTCAGTTTGACCACACTCCTCACTTTCTCCTGCAAATCGCACACTGCATGGCAGGCCATGGTGATCTTGAAGGTATAGTTCACGCTGGCATTATGTCAGTCTCAAAGACAGTATCACTGCTGTCAAAAGACAATTACCGAGGCACTGTGGTTGTTAGGATAGGGGCGTTTATATATTGCATGATGATGCTATTGCCAGGTCTGTGTGGCTGCTTGTCAAAAAGTGGACAGTTCAGATCTGAAAGTTAGCATGGATGAACCACTGCAATGATCACTAGGGTACGATGGATCACAGACTACAGCAGAATGTAATCTCCTATAATTATGATGCTGGCGGGCCCCTTGAGGGCCAGCAGAAGGGCTTGTGTTTGTCAGTGATTCTGGCACAGCTCAACCTACTGGTCCTCTGGACACTGAATTGGTAAATAGCCAGGGAGCAAAGGATCAAACGGCATATGGCTTTGCAGACTTTCACCGGGCTGCAGTAAACATCACAACCCTGAACAGCTGTGCCTCGTCTGTAGCAAGATTACTTTTAAGAGACTGATACCTTCTGGACTGGATGGAAATCTGGAAATAAGCATGCTGCTGTCAGGGCTCTGAGTGCACCAAGAGGCTCTGCAGCCTCTTCCCCCCTCCTTGGGGTTTGGCTGCCTGTGCTCCAGTCCAGCTCTGATTTGGTACAGCTGTAGCCTTGGATCAGGCTTCTGGGGAAAGATCTGTGTGAGAAGGAGCTATGGGAAGCCTCATGGGGACCTCCTGCCCTTTGCTTGAGAACTGCGTTGAAGCTCGGGCCTCCATCCTTGAGACTTGCCTGAGGTTTGACTGCACCTGGCCATGTGACTTGCTGATCCTGAACCACTGATTTGACTTGCTGGCTTGACCTTTGTCCTGGTTTTGGTTGGGATAGAGTTAATTTTCATCCTAGTAGCTGGTACAGTGCTGTGTTTTGGATTTAGGATGAGAATAATGTTGATAACACACCGATGTTTTAGTTGTTGCTAGGTAGTGCTTACACTAGTCAAGGACTTTTCAGCTTCCCATGCCCTGCCAGCGAGAAGCTGGGAGGGGGCACAGCCAGGACAGCTGACCCAAACTGGCCAAAGGGATATTCCATACCATATGACATCATGCTCAGTATATAAACCGGGGGGACTTGGCCGGGGTGGGGTGACCGTTGCTCGGGAACTGGCTGGGCATCGGTCAGTGGGTGGTGAGCAATTGCATTGCGCATCACTTATTTTGTAAATTCTTTTATCATCGTTATTATGATTATTGTTATTATTGTTATTTTCCCTTCCTTTTCTGTCCTATTAAACTGTCTTTATCTCAACCCACAATTTTTTTTTTTTTTTCCCTGATTCTCTCCCCCATCCCACTGGGGTGTGGGGAAGTGAGCGAACGGCTGTGTGGTGTTTAGCTGCCTGCTGGGTTAAACCACAACAACCTTGCAGCTGCGTCATCACTGCAGACATACCTAGTAATCCTGAATATTGGCTGACCCTGCTCACCAGCATGGTACCTGCTCAGATACTGTGGTATTGTGCCTGCCTGGGTGGGATCATTGCCCTACCTGCCTTGCTGTTGCCCTCAGCTCCTGGCTTCCTTCCCTTGTGGGGCAGCCAGTGCTTGGCTGCTTCCTGAGAGCTCCTACCCCAGAGCTATGAACGTGGTCTGTTACGTTGAGAAATTAGTGTCCCACTGGCAGTCAGTTCGTGTCCAAAATCGATACACATGATGTAACTGAAGAAAACTCGGTAACAGTGGAGACGCTGCTGAAGGCCAACTGCTATCCGTACAGTCACTCAATGTACAAGACAGCAACAGTGCCCTCGCATAGAAGGAGAGCGAGTAGGGAATGCCTGGTGCTCTCTGCAGACTTCTGCTTCCCTGATGCTTCTCCTGCCTTTCAAGTTGAATTTGTCGTAGTTTGTCTCAGTGAAATTAAGGTCGATACTAATGGACACTGCTGGGCGGAACTGCTCATGATGGGCTGCATGGTGAAATCGTGGCATATATATGGAGTAGACAAGTTAGGGAAAGCACTTGGAGGGTCTTCCCAGATGTGCTAAAGGCCTTGTGGGATAGGTGTTGTGCAAGAGGGCGCCTCACACAGTGTCAGGAAGCTCTCAGGGTGACATAAAATACCAGCAGTGTGAGCATGGGTGCAAGACCTTAGAGTTGCCTGTCGAGCCCCACTGATGTCCCTGTTAAAGCTAAGCCCATTCCTTAGGGTAGGGCAGCAACACCCAAAATGCTGCAGGTGATAGAAGCCCGTAGATCAACCCATCAGAGCAACGCAGGCATAGACACCATCATCCTGCATAGTACACGAACAGAATATGACCTTAACTATAAACAGAGATTAGATTCGAGCACAGCTGCACAACAAAACAGTGACTACCTATTACACAGCAATATACATGGATGTGTAATAACTCTGTATATTGGTTTTGCTATTATTACTATTAAAACCATAAAGTTTTAATTTTGTGTATCCACAATACCAGAAGACATCATCTCTATATGAGCAGTTTGGGGCATAAATGATCCAGCAATCTGTGTCAGCACTTGACTTAATTGCAAGGTGGGAGAAAAAGACCAAATAAATAAGTACTGTTTTCTCATGGAAATCTAAAAAGATTATTTTTGGATCGTTAAAGATTCACTCTGTGATTTTCCTCAGGTGCTGTCGTATGTTTGTGCTTGAGGAAAAGCAAGTTATTGGAAATCTATGCCAGGCTCCAGCTAAGCAGTTGACTCTCTATCCATGATTGAATACACACTAAACAGACGAAAATGTTTCTGTGTTATTTCCTGGCAGTGAAAATATACTGTCGTGCATCTTTCCTATTCAGATGTGGAAGCTTTTGCCTACCACTGCTTTCCCCTTGTAGTCTGCAGGCCCAAACCAGTGCAGGTTGGAAAAATAACTAAATTTCTTAAGAACTTTCAAGAAACAGCAAAATCAACACTTCTAACAATCGAATGCAATAACTGGGCATGCTATTTGCTGACCTTCACTTATGAATGATTCAGTTCCTTTCTCTTCTGATTCTCCTTTTATTTATGTATCTTTTCTGTCTCTGTTGATTTTAGTTATTATTCTGTCATCAATGCTCCTTGTTTCCTCCCTGTTAGCAAAAGACAAGAAACCAAAAGAATGTGAAAGAATCGGCAGATCTTCATAGCAGGTTTTTAATCTTCTTTCAGTAGAGAATTGGGCCCCCTGAGTAAGTGCAGAATTATGAAGGGAAGTATAGAATTACAGACTCATCCTTACAGCAGCCTTACATATTTTAAGTTGTTAAAAGTAAAATATTCTTTTTCCAACTATATGTTTCAGCTAACTTTTAGGTTAAATTCTGCTGTTCTTAAAGATGAAGAATCAAAAGAAACAGAAATGCTAGAGCCCTGAGCAACTTCTCATTATTTGCAAGTATACACTTTGAACTTCCCTGGCTTGGATATTTATCCTGAGTGCCTAAGATATTTCAAATGCAGTCCATACAACAACGGGGCATAAGAGCCAAGGGAAGAGCTTCAGAGACTGGAAAAGCTGCATAGCCCCAAATCCACAAGTGGGCTTCTGTTGCCGCAATTGTTTTAAAAGCTGTAACTCCCTTAATTGAATACAAAAGCATAAGCTCACTTCTTCCACAGCCTACAGAAAAACCCTGATTCAGTTCAGAAGCAAATACACGTGCTAATTCAGCAACTACTCTATGCAGAATCCAACAGCCTGCAGGACACAAATACGCTCCAGAAAGCACAGTGCTGTCTGGCAAATTAGTGAACCATTGAGAACTGGCACTCACCATGAAAAATGAGCAAAAGGGGGAAAAAGAGAGAAATGAGAGATCAGAAGAAAAAGTTCTAGAGGAAGACAACAAAAAATTGAGAGAATAAAGAAAAGTCGGCAACGACTGGGCCACAGCCTAGAGCAACAATTTGGGCCACCTGTGTCAGCTGGAATTCAGACCGGTAAAATAAGGTGCAAGGAACTAAAATCATTTCTTGTCGTGAAACAATAATACATCAACTGATGCTGCTAGTAAGCAAACCAAAGTAAACACAACATATACAGAGAGGTCATTAAGGGCTCCCTTTTTTCGTCTCACACAAATTGCCTTTTGGCACGAATACAGACTTTATATTTTTGCCTTTTCTGGCCACAAAATCAGAAATAATCAGTACTCTGTCCCACCCTCTATAAAATTCACTGAAGCATTCCTTTAATTATGTTTACATATGCTTATGCTTCTGAGGCTACTGTGTGAACCAGGCACCCGGCTGAAAAAATGGGAGTCGGAGAGAAGAGGTACCGGGGTTTTTACTTTAAAGTGGATCTCTTTTCATATCTGATGCACATTACAGTCCTGCACCACTTGTGTTGACATAGGGGTAGAAATTAACTATGTCAGCACTGATGCTGGAGACAATATATCATCAGATCATTACCTCTCCGGAAAAAAACAAACCCATTATTTGTGGAGCAGTGTAGCTGCAAATTAGAGGTGTGAGGAGAACACATAACTGAGGGGCATATGAAAGGCAAATGTGAGAGGGACAGGAAATGTGTGTGTGGAAAAAGCGTATGGAAAACACCAGGGATGGGGAGAAGAGGGACAAAATGCAGTAGCAACACCTTGACCAACTCACTGACCATTTTTATAGAGCCTAATTAAAACGTTCAAGTTTTGCTGGGTTTGTCTATTTTCAGATGTGCTCCAGTTACTGCTGTAAGTCTCAGGTTTACATCAGCAGATACACAGGCATGGACTAACACGCTCTTACCGCTAAAAATGAAACAGTTGTTTCCCATCAAAGCACAAAAAGCAAAGCAGCAGAGCAGAATCTACCAGCAGTTTGTTATCCATTTCAGTGCTCGCAACCACGTTCGCTTAGCCCTATGAACAGGGTGGCCTGCTGTTAACAAATATTGCCCGAAGCAAAACACTAAACAATCTAAAAGAACCTTTTATACCTATTTTACATATTTATTTCCAAACATTTCCTAACAGCTCCAGTTAATGCATTAAGGTGCCCAATCCTTACTGGCTGCATAAATCAGTCTTTCACACTGACGCCAGCAGTATTACCATGGTTACGTTATTAGAGTGGCTTAACGTGGCAGGTGGCTTAGCAAAATACCCCGTGCCGAAACAAACAATCCCAGCACACAATCTATACTTTTCCATCAAACAAATTAGTATATCGCATGCTTTGTTGCCCAGATCGTGGTAGGGTGGGGGTTTTATTTGTTGGGGTTTTTTCCTGGGTAAAAATGCTATTCTTGTGATTTTGCCACTTATCAACTGCCAAATTGCTAAAAAATACTAATTTCCTCTACTCACATTTTTGTAGATCTAAAAATCTCAGTTAAGATAACAACCAAAAAAAAAAAGCCTTCCATAAACCACAAAAAGCCTATGTAAGTTTTATCTTTATAACTGCATTTAAGGCTGGGCTTTAAATCTGGACAGATCCCATACCAGCTGGTGGCTGGCCAGCTTTTACTTGTTTGAGAGGATTCTTTGGAAATGCAAAGCTCTGTATTATTATTTTTTAACTGATGGTTTCAACGCTAAGATCCTGAAGCTTTGCAGATAGATTCAGCTGTAAACAGTTGTGGCTGACAATACCAGAATTACTCCATCATGGAATGAGAATATTTGGCTGCCAGGTATCCAGACCAAGTCATTTACATACAGATAGCAAAATGTTCCATAGGACTTAAAGCAACGTGCCTTTGTGAGAGGACACAGAATTGGAGGAATAAAGAAATAAAAGTGAAAACATAATGGACAGATCAAACTTTGGCATTTGAGCAAGGTACTGCTAGCAGTTTTTTGGGTGGAAGCTACCAGCCATTAAAAATCACAAACTAAATCAAATCCTTAATACCTCAGTTGGTATTATTTTAGCTTTAATTCTAAAGATATTATAATTGTTATATGTGCTACATGCAAAAACCTTTTTTTGTTCCCTCCTGTTTAGCGGGATACAATGCTAAAGAGCAAAGAGGGAATTTTCATTCTTAACCCTTTCACACTGCTTGCCAGGATGCATTTTCTGATCTGAATATACAACAATGTAGTAGCTTAAATATAAATACTTAAGGTATAAAAACACCCTGGAGTGTGTAGACGTTTCATAGATGTTTCGTAGATTCATTCATACCGTCGCCCCATATATTTTCTGTTTCACCTCCTGTTTCACAACACTGATGTGTTGTGTTTCTCAGCTTGTGTGCTTCTCTCCTTTCTCATGCTGATTTCACTGCTGCATCGATGAAGCTCCAGTCCTCCAGTCTTTATACCGTAGCGCTCAAGTTTAGAGACTCTGAAGCCTCGCTTAGAAGTGACTCAAATAACTTTTCGCAATGGAGGAGAAAGCTGAAAAGCCTTCAATATTTAAATAGAAACATAAGTTTCAAGTGTAGTATAAAGGCTTCAGATCTCTTAACCTTATACATCAGTTAACATATCTGCAACAGCTGGGTTTTGATCCATATTTTCAGAGAACAGTAATGCTGCTGATACAGCATTTCCAGTTCAGTCACAGGAATACTGAAGCGGTTTTCAGAAGATAATTTAAAAAGTACTCAGTCGACAGGATGTTTCTTCAGGGAACCATTGATAGCATTCTCAAATTGCAACAGAACCAGAGACAGTCTTCATTTTAATTTCAATATCA
>NW_008824716.1:1976170-2012214 GCF_000699105.1 Pygoscelis adeliae | reverse complement strand
ACCCATTTTAATGACAACCCTGAACATTTAGAAACTCTATCTATTCAATATACTTCTGTGCAGAGAAACAAGAACAGATGGATACTTCCTTAACACCTGCTGCTGTGGGAGTCTTTTGAAACACTTGCAAGTAAGAAATTATTACTGCTATAAAATGTCTCTCAGTTTTATTTCTTTAGAGAATTTCTATAGAACACGCATACAATTTATTTTAGGTTTCTCAAGTTAGGTTGTGCTTTTGGAAAGCTGAGGAAGTATTACTTACTGAAGGAAAGCTTATTTCTATGCCTCATGAAAAAGGTTTTAGGATATTAAATTGAAGATTTACTGCAATCTGTTGTGTAAGGAGGCTGAGGGATGCACATGGTATGCTACTACAGAAGTGATGGAACAGCTCCAGGGACGAAGAGCCCAGTCCTGCAAAGCAGGAGGAGTCCCAGTGAAGAAGAGAGGGCTTTCTAGAGGAAATCACAGAAAATTGAAGCCTAATGCTTTTCTGACAAGGAACATGGCAGAAAGATGAAGTGCAGAGGTTTCAGCTCATAATTATCTTAATAGCTTTCCTTGGGTGATTTAAATGTTTCTCTGCTTCCACAGGTAGCCAAAAGGAGAGAGACAAATTATTTCCTAGGTTTGGAATGCTCTTCTCTGTTCTCTTCTGAAGATATATGCATCGGTTTTGTTTGGGTTTTGTTTGTTTTATAGAATTTCATATGCAGTAGATTCAAGGAATAAAATGTATGTTCAAAGGATCTGAAAGTGAAATGTTATTAGGGATTTTAATCCACCTATATTATTTAATGGGTTTCCTTTTCATTATGCTTAGTGGTCAGAAATTGCCCTAAAAATCTAGTTATTTGCAATAGGAGATACAACCCGAGTTACTTTAAATGCCAAAAGAAGACAAGTCTAACATGTCCAAAAAAAAAAAGAACATATTTTCCTCCTGCTATCTTTTGGCATGAGTGTTGCAAAAATGAATGCAGGTGATCAGAAATTTGGAAAATGGAGAGCGTGGTAGTATCTGACACAGAAGTAAGGTATTTCTTCCAGTCCAGGCAGCCATTGGGGATTAACCATGTAGCACATGACTCTGGTTCTACTTTATAGATCCACACAGTTGAAAACTAAAATAACTATGCAGACAATTTACTGTGAGCTTTTGCATGATAGAGGTCACAGTACCTCACCCAGTAATTCCTGATCTGTGATTTCTGGCTCAGCTGGAGGACATCTCTTAGAAAGACACACAATCATAATTTAAAGTCTTCATATAGTCATAAATTCATTAATCCCCAAGATAAATTTTTTCGATTGTAAATTGACATCATGCTAAAATGATGTACATTATTTTAGCTTCAGTTGTTGTGTTTGTCTTCCAACTACAGAACTTCTATATGTTGTCCTACTGATTCCACTGTTCTCTGATCTAAATCTCATCCCAGTGTACATACTGATAGACTATGATCAAATAACCACTGATGTTCCTGTTGGCTAAACTTATTAAATGAAACTCATTAACTTAGCCTCTGGCTTTAAGGTATGATTTCCAAACTTTACCAAATCAAAAAAGATTCAGAAGAAAGCTACAAGTATTTGCTGTATATTTTTAAAGACTAGACAGAAGAAAATAATGTTATTTCTTACTCATCTCTGCACTAATCCCATATATAAGCATACAAATACACCTTTCAGTTTTCTTGTTGATTTATCTAAGGATCACAGCAATTAATTCAGACACTTTAGATATTAGGTTTTCCTGCCAATTTACATGCATCTAGGATAAATCTTGTAATTGGTTTTGGCTCCTCTGTCTCCTGAACACAAAGATAAGTTTGCTATATGTCTAGGACTTGAATTCCAAGAGCTGAACACTATACGGTGTTTAATGTACAAGTTTAGATAAACTGTTTATCTGCTCTGGGTGATTAGGACCTGAAGTACATGACTTATGAGAAGCTTAAAAGAACTGAGTTTGTTTCGCCTTGAGAAGGCTGGGGGGAGTTGTTGTCTACAAATGCCTATTGGGGGGTGTAGAGGAGACGAAGCTGGACTCTCCTTGAGGGTGCACAGTGAAAGCATGAGATGCAGTGAGCACAAACTACTACAAAGGAAATTCTGGTAAAATATGAAGAGAAAAGAATTACTGCTATTGAGGGTAGGCAGCCACAGGTTGCCCAGTGAGGCTGAGGAATCTCCCTCTGCAGAAATACTCAAAACCCAACTGGATGACCTGAGCAACCTGCCAGACCTACTCTGAATGGTGGACTGGACCAGGCTCCTTCCAGAGAGAGGCTCCTTCCAGTCTAAATGACTCTGACTCTGTGACTAATTAATCAGCTCTGCTGGCCTTATTCAGTGGTGGAACTGAAGTGATGCTGTAACTGAGGCTCGAAATGCAGACTTTTCTCCACAGACCTTACATGATACCTGACAGTAGGAACAGGGATTTTTAGCAGGGTGCTGATTCATACAAACAAAAGGCTATTCTGGGGACAAGAGCTGAATGTCCATCTCATCCATCCATCGTACTTCTCTTGGGCCTCCCTGTCTCTCCTGTATGAACTAAACTACTTCACTTTACAGCACAACCTGGTATGGTAAACTAGCATCAATTTCAGTTCTTCACAACAGACTAGTTTTAGTTCCTCACACTAGACCATGCTGTAATTTCCAGTTCCTCACACTAGACCATGCTGTAATTTCCAGCAAACTAGTAGTAGCTGCTGCACAAAATGCTGACTTCTCCCCACAGCAGGTGGAGGGCAGATGGTTGAGAGGAAAGGAAGCACGGGCAAAACCAATTTCTGAATCAAGAGCCGCCTTTTTTGCTTTCATTGCCACTAAAAAATGGTACAAAAAGTTATGTTCTTGACACAACTACAAGATGTGCCAAAGCTAAATGTTATTGAGCTTGCTTATCAGACATGATAAGCAATGCAATGTATATGATACAGTTAACAACTTAATTTGTACCTGTTGTGTTCAAATGAATCATCCTATTATCTTTACTTAACGTTCTTTTACACCCAGTTAAACTAATCCAGTGAAATACACGTACATAAGAATTAGGCCTTTGATACTATCAGTAAATTAAATTAACTTGACTCCAGGAAGAAAAAGATAAGAAAATGCCTGTCCTTACAAGAAGGGTCACAAACAAAGAATGGGAAGAGTGCACATTTAAAAATTCCAGAATATAAGGAAATAATGGCCAGAGGGATAAATGGACCTGCATATTCTGTAGTTTTCTGTCTTTCTGACAGAAATCTTTTTACTTCACACTTTGCTGTATTCCAGATTAAGGTCACTTTCTGGTTATATATTCTGACTTGATATACCTAAAATGCTGCACTTTTATTGCAGTTAAACCGAACACATTGTATTGCAGCAAAAAGTCAGAAATAAACATGTTAATGGATTAAACTACAGCAACATTGGCCAGTGTGCTATAAATAAACACATGTTCCTCCCCATTTTCCTCTCCAGTTTGAGGCTCACATCAAAGTCACATCCCTATAATGACAGGAGAAAAAGACTTTAGAAGTCAATGCTTAAAACACTGGGAAAAACAGAAGGTGAAACCATGAAGGTGTGAGCACTGTGAGTTACTCAGCTAAGGCTGTGGATATGGAAGAAGTGTCTTGCACTGGGGTGACGGCCTGGGAAGCAGTTGTTTTCCGTAATACACCTTTTGCCTTAAAGAGTCTATCTCCTTCTGCTAATTACTCCAAGATCAAATATAATTGAGGAGACGGATGTGCAAAACGCATCTCAGAGCTTTTTACACCTTCTCTTCCCAAAAGGAAGTGTTTTAGCTTAGCTTTCAAAGAGTCCAGTCTATAACATGATCTGCTTACACAACCAGGAAGATTTAAATGGTGTGGATACATCCTGGAGAGGGTACCGTTAAGTCAGAGTCAGGCAACTCGACTGGAAAAACAAACAAACATTTTCTGCAGAGGAAGAAATATCCACTAACCTTAAGGACTGTCAGCAGTGACTGCGGTGGGGTTTGTCAAGTTAATTCCTTTGAAATATATCTGCTTCAAAAATAAAACAAACAAAAAAATCCTTCTTCCGGTTTTTGAGTGGATGCATGATTCACCTGCCGGCATCCAGCTTGAGCAAAAGAAGACATAAACTCACTTAAACACTGTCTTTTCAAGTGTTTCTGTAGACTGCCTCAGGTGTTCAGATTGCAAGTTTGTTTTTCTTTAACTATGTAGAATAATTTGTTTTTCAGTCTTGGCAGATGCTAAAGTGATCACGCCCAAACAGCATTACCAGGAACCTTCTTCTGCTACCACACCTCACCCACACCTTCTAACAGTCTTGCTCAGTGACTCACTCGCCCTATTGCTACACAATTTCTCCCTTTCTCCTAAGAGCAGGGAACAGCAGTAGTTTCATCTTTGGTTATTCATCAGAGAGCCCTTTGCAAGTCTATTGCTACTCGTCTGGTTCATCTCCATTTTCTTAACCGAAAACTGAGAGTTTTGTTCATACAATGCATAATAGTGTGTGGGCTTGCCTTTCAACTGCATTTGTCTGATAGAAAATGTATTTGCAAGTATTTATATAAAAAAATTCTGCAGCCATAACAAGATTTGTAACGGCAGTACAACTGAAGGTGTGAAATGTGTATGTGCGTGTGTGTATACTTGTCCCTGCCTTCTCAAACAATAATTTAATGTAAAACTTTGAGTGTTATTTATATATCTACACAAAGCTCTAGAGTAATTACTGTAGAGTAAAAGAGAAAAAAAAAGAGAGATGCAAATGTTATAAATCTTGCTTTATGTTTGGGGGCTGTACTAAACATAATTTGCCAGAAAGCTGCATCTTGTGTTTGCATAGTGTTTATCAGCCTTCACTATTTATAACAGATGGAACTAGGGCATTGTGAATGTTTCTATTAAACAGTAAATGACACTGCAACATAAACACAATATTGCGGAAGTTTGGTCTTGCAAATTAAATTCTACAACCTGGCAGATAGCTTAAAAATTTAAAATTATCTTATCTTCTGTTCTGTAGAATACAATTATAGCAGATATCCATTGCCACGTGCTCACTGAGGGCAACATTATTGCTGCATACTCTGAAACACAGGAAAGCGAGGATAATACTGATAATTCTGCAAAGGCCATTGCATGAATTTCATGAGGCGCTGCCACTTATGAAAAGAAATGAATGGTCAAGCAACAAAGAAGCAACAAAGACAATCTCTCCTGGCAGGTAAAGAAACCTCAGTCTGATTCTGACTCTTAGGCACTGTCACGGTTTAACCCCAGCCGGCAACTAAGCACCACAGAGCTGCTCGCTCACTACCCCCCGGTGGGACGGGGGAGAGAATCAGAAGAGTAAAAATGAGAAAACTCGTGTGTTGAGATAAAGACAGGTTAATAGGGGAAACAAAAACCGTGCGCGCAAGCAAAGCAGGACAAGGAATTCATTCACTCCTTCCCATCGGCAGGCAGGTGTTCAGCCATCTCCAGGAAAGCAGGGCTCCATCACGCCTAATGGTTACTTGGGAAGACAAACGTCATCACTCTAAACATCCCGCCCTTCCTCCTTCTTCCCCCCAGCTTTATATGCTGAGCATCAGGTCATATGGTATGGAATATCCCTTTGGTCAGTTGGGGTCAGCTCTCCCGGCTGTGTCCCCTCCCAGCTTCTTGTGCACCCCCAGCCTACTCACTGGTGGGGTGGTGTGAGAAGCAGAAAAGGCCTTGACTCTGTGTAAGCACTGCTCAGCAGTAACTAAAACATCCCTGTGTTATCAACACTGTTTTCAGCACAACTCTATCCCAGCCAAAACCAGCACAGGCACTTATGCACCACCACATTTCTGGTTAAAATAATTTTCCAAACTGATTTTGTTTTAAGTCAATAGACAAAATAACAGCGTAATCACAACCATCCCACATTGAACAAGTGGCCATTGCTGATCTGGCAGAAACATCCTCTTCCAATGAACAACATACGCTTCCAAACCTCTGACTTTGGCCATCTTCAAAGGCCATGAATAATTATTTACTCATGGGCATTTATGCAAGTCCTTCAGCTGGTAATCATCTCCTTATCCAATTTCCAACATTTTCATCTTTTTTTTCCTCACAGGCTGAGGTGTCTTTCCTCCTGGGTCTCCATAGTTACAGGTCCACTCATTCTCATTACAGGTCCACTCAAGACTAGAGGTAAACACTCGCTCATTGTCTATAATTTCTGTCTTCATTTATTTAAAACAAAACAAAACAAACCTCATGTATGTGAATAAAACCATAGTACCATAGTATAAGAAGTGTCAACTACCAGTGAGTCAGCGTGTTCAAATCCCCCCACCCTCATTAGTTTATAACCTTTTTGACAACCAGAACCACACAGATGGCCACAAAATGGCACTACCATCTTGCAGCTTCACTCACATAAAAAGTTATATGAGAGTTTCCATCTCCAAACACTTGCAGAAGTATTAACCTCAGATCCTATTCCTTTTAGAATCCAGGTTTTTAATTACTGGGCTTACATAGGATTATGCTTTATCTTCTCTGGCCCATATGCATAGAATGGTGATCCACATGGACCAGATGGGATTGGGTGCACGTGTCAAGGTTTTGGTAGCCAGGAGATGCAGGAGTGACCTCACATCCGTGAAAACATATTTAAGAATGTCCAGAAGATGCCAGACAGGCAGAGGAGAGAAACAGCCCTGCAGACACCAAGGAAAGAGAAGAAGGAGGGGGAGGAGGTGCTCCAGGCACTGGGGCAGAGATTCTCCTGACAGGAGACCATGGTGGAGCAGGCTCCTGACAGGAACTGCATCCCCTGCGTGGCCCTGGAGAGCCTGCAGGTTCACCCTGAAGGACTGCAGCCCGTGGAAGGACCCATGTTGGAGCAGGGGGAAAGTGTGAGGAGGAAGGAGCAGCAGAGAGGAGCTATTACGGACTGACCACAACCTCCATTCTTCCTGTACTACTCAGGAGGAGCTGGGAATGAAGGAATGATGTAGAGCCTGGGAAAAAGAGGTGTGAGGGTGGGGGGAAGGTGTTTCAGTTTTTGTCTTTTTTCTTATCATCCTATTTTAATTGTCAATATTAATTAATTTTCCCCAAGTCAAGTCTGTTTTGCCCATGACAGTTATTGGTGAGCAATCCTCTTGTCCTCATCTTGACCCATGAGTTTTTTCATCTTATTTTTTCCTCCTGTCCACAGAGAGGGGCAGTGAGAGAGCAGCTGGGTGGGAGTTTGACTGTTAGCCACGGCTAACCCACCATACCAGTGTATCATCTCTGTATCATCTCTAATTTGATCTCTATCAAATTAGTCCATTCAAAAAGTCACAATTATGTGCATGCAACTTTGTGTCCTCTAGCTAAGCCCATCAAAGGTTTCATTTGCCATTTTGTGGGTAAAACTGGACACTCCAGCAAAAGACACATCTGTAAGCCTTATCATTTTTTAATTTCTCAACGGTAATCCTTAGCAGTTCTCCTCATTTCTCACATTTCATTACAGGGGTGGAAATTAAGCCCATTACCCTGAATAACTTTTGAAAAATAGTTCTTGTTCTTCGTACGTGTTCAGTCCGTAAGATGCATGCATAAGGTAGCATTTATCAAGATATGAATACATAACCACAACAACATTAATATCTTGTCCATGAGTCCCTGAAACATTGCTGGAGCTTCACGCTTGCCAAGCAGAGCTAAGGCAGTCTTCTGTACCTTCCTGTAGCTTTCTGCAGTTCAGGCTTTCTGCCATTATCTCCTCCAATCAAGCATCATTACATAGACGGCTTCACCTGACATTCTGACAATTCAAGACATCAGATAGTGATAAATTTAAACAGTGCTCTTAGATTCAGGAATCAATATGTAAAAGGTAGTATGGTTGAACTTTGGAGCTAATATAAGCTGTATCACTGTAAGATAACACAAGGAATACCGCAAGTGGTATTAGACATTTCAACAACATGTAGCTTAAGTATCTTTAAAACTTCCAAAAACATTTACAGTATCTGGAAGTGTTTCTAATGGGTCTGAGGCACATGCGGTGTTCAGTCAAGTGGATTGCCCACGTAGTGGTTATGAACACATCTGATCCATAAAACTCAGATTCCTAACTGACCTTATGTGTGACCTGTGTTTTGCCTAGTGACACCTAATTATTTCAGCTATCAGGTCTATAAAGCAGCTTAATAGATTTTTAATTTTATCTTGAGTGAAGAATCAGCTCCATCAGACTTCATCCAATTTCAGAATAGCATTAAACAAATCTGGCAACTGAAAATCTGCCAAGATATTTTTATTAAAACAGTTGGGGTTTATACTTTTGAAATTGCCTGTGGCTTTTTATAAGAATTTTTTGAAAAACATTTCTTCTGTATATATGATAGTGTCTTATCTATTGATATCAACCAAAGCCAAAAAGCTCAACCCGATGCTAAAAATGAAGTTGCAGTTTGTAGCTGAGCTTCTTCAAAAAGGTTCTGATTTTTGGATTAGAGCACTCCAAATGTCTTTATATATCAGGTTTAAGAAATTCATTTTTGCCTATGAAAGTCTTTTCTTTCTGAAACATGGCATGACCTAACTATGATATTATTATTAATCTGCATCATACACACTCAAGTCTATCTTTTCCATTGACCCAAGTACCATAAAAACACGGGGGAGGTAAAGATTGCATCTGAAAAGCTTAAATGAAATGTTTTGTTCAGAATTCAGCTATTATGCAGGAAGCTGAATGGCTTATAACTGTTCGGTCTTTAACTGATATAAGATCACAGATTTTCAAAAGCTGATGTAGTTAGTAAGGCCAGCTATTTCATTTAAGCCAAACAAGGAAACAGTTAAATTTCTGCTTGTTTTACTAATGACAGACAGCAGTGGAAACTTACAATGGACTATTTCAGTTGGAAGGGACCTACAGTGATCATCAAGTCCAACTGCCTGACCAGTTCAGGGCTGGCCAAAAGCTAAAGCATGTTGTTAAGGGCATTGTCCAAATGCCTCTTAAACACTGACATGCTTGGGGCATCGACCACCTCTCTAGGAAGCCTCTTCCGGTGTTTGACCACCCTTTTAGTAAAGAAACATTTCCTGATGTCCAGTCTAAACCTCCCCTGGTGCAGCTTTGAGCTATTCCATGTGTCCTGTGACTGGATACCAGGGAGAGGAGATCAGCACCTCCCTCTCCACTCCCCCAGCTGTAGAGAGCAATGAGGTCCCCCCTCAGCCTCCTTTTCTCCAAACTAGACAAGCGCAAAGTCCTTAGCCGCTCCTCACAGGACATGTTCAAAGTTTAGATTAAGTGGTAATACATGACCTGAGTTGAAATTACTATGTATGCATGTGTGTATACCAGAAGGAAAACACAGGAAACAGCAAAAGAATTAATTATTGTATACGTCAAAGAGCAATCCAAACCAGAGAACTCAGAGTAAAATGTTATCAGGTGAAAGATATGTCTCCTGTTTCTTATTTTCCACCGTATTCAGGAAAACAGGATTTCATGTACATTTTTCTAGAATAAACAAGATTACAGCAAAGACATACCTGATTACAAAATCAATTTCAGGGGAAAATAAAACAATCTGAAAAGTCTCAAACTGCTTAACTTCTCAAGCTATACCTATACGGAATTGTGTCTTGCTATTCTTCTTATTATAAGAAATTCATAAGAATTTCTTAAGGC
Organism: Pygoscelis adeliae; assembly: GCF_000699105.1. Taxonomy (NCBI): domain Eukaryota; kingdom Metazoa; phylum Chordata; class Aves; order Sphenisciformes; family Spheniscidae; genus Pygoscelis; species Pygoscelis adeliae. Next base: position 2,002,512 of record NW_008824716.1, on the reverse strand, counting down.
ATATGTCATAAGACATATTCATAAGAAAAAAAAGAGTGTTATTTCCAAAATGTCATAGTTTGTGTGTTACAAACTGAAGGAAAAAATAGATATATATTTGTGAGGCAGTGAGGGATTATTTCACATTTCATTTAAAGCCAAAACATACAGTTTGTAACTTAAAAGTAAATCATTCTATACTTAAATGTTATACTTTTCTTACGGAGTGATTTACCCCAAGGAGAACAGCAGTGCTGATTTGTCATAAGGAAGCCATTTTGCCATGTGGAAATGGAATATTTTTCATTTAGCATTATCTTGATTATTCTATGATATAGCTATTCCTTCTTACATGGTTAATTTTTAATTGTTAAAATTACTCCTGTCAGAGGTAAAGGAATAGAATAACTTTTCAAAGTTTACATTTCCCTTCTTATCAAGTGAACATGTTAAAAAAGAAAAAACACAACGCCCCCCAAGCTCCTAACGATAAAGCATGAAGTGCGCAGGGCACTGCTAGAACATGGCGGGGGAACCCTTGGTCCTTAATCTCAAGGTTGCTGGTATTTTTAATCAAAGATGCTCTAATGTAAAGTGCACGTGTTTGAGAATCCTCATCTGGAAATCAGAGATCTGTTCCCTCTTGGGTGATTGCCTTAACCACAAACCTTTATTTAGGCTTTGCTTGTCTGTTGTTCCACATGATTGTGACGGTGTGCTCCCCTGCCCTACCCGACCTTTATCTCCTGTAACCCTGCTCAAGCGATAACTACCAGGGGCGGTCGTTAATGGACGCTGATAGTGATAGCTGCGTCCATTCAAAGTGGATTCGGGAGCCAGATAACAACACAATAGCCAAGGGCTATTGTGAGAAATACGCCCACCAAACCACAGTTATCGGTATGCAAATATGACTATGAGTCAATCATCTTACCCCTGTAAATAGTGAGCAGCCCAAGAGTCCTTTGAGCTCTCCTGCACAGCAGTGGGCTGCACGCCAGGATCTCCCCTTGAGTAGGGACACCTCTCAAGGTCACTCCTCGAGGTTGAGAGATTCCTTGATGCAACAGATCCTCGGTAAGTGACTAATAGCATGCTAAACTTTGAAATCTTAGCTAACTGATATAAAGGATTGATTATGCATATATAACCCTTAAGACATAAACCGTTGACCAAGTCAGAGACTAGGGTTGGATCCAGCCACACCTAGACTCCTCGCTGAGAAGGAGCCTTGCTAGAAAGCAAGGGGGTCCTTTCTGAACCTCATGACTCAATGGGAGGGTCTTCCTGACAGTCCTGTCTGACCCTGTCCTCTATGCAGTAAATAATCAAATGTACCTTGCCATCGAATCTTGTTAAAACGCTCTCGCATTTACCATTGAACTCTAACTCACTGTTTTATATCAATAAAGTGTATTGTTGCTTCTCTCTTAAGAGTGAAGTGCAGTCTCGTTTCCATTCGCGACAATGATCCTTGTATGCCTAGCTATACAATGGTGCATTGGTCATGACTTGACCATGTCTGAAAATCGGGGTATTTAGGGCATCTGGGTTGAGTCAAAGGAATGCCTGCCTACGTGGGGATTGCAATGGAGCATGAAGTGACAGGCAGGAACCCACCACCAACAAATTAAAGTGCCTAAAGGATTAGATCAAGGTGAAATGGATTGCTGTGGGGGACATAGCTGAGTTTTAGCCTGATTTGAAAAGGATTTAGCTAGACTGGATTCCTTCTGATGATGTAATTGTCCTCAAATGTGCCTGTTGATGTAGGCAGCCACAGCCCTCTTCCCATAGTTATAATCTTTTTATGATTTGTTGTACAATAACAGCAGCAAAAAAGCAAGAGTGCCCCAAAATACCAGGTGATGAGCTGTGTGGCTTAGAGGTGTTGCTGAGACAGATTAACACTCCTGGGGTACCGCTGACCCATCTTTTCACAAAGATTTTTCCTATGGAGTGTGGCGATGCAGCAGCCACAGCAAACAGTTGTGATACAGGCAAACAGTACTGAGACATCATCGTTCAAATGTCACCAAGACAGATGTCACCTGGTTTGGCATTCAGAGACCACAGAGCTCTCGATATGCTGTTGCAATATTTCTGTGCTTCCCCTGGCAGCAGGAGAACAGCTCTCACCTTCCCCTCAGGGAAAAATTTACCACTGCGACTCCCAAGGCAACAGCTCCCGAGCATGCTGAAACTGAGAAAATCCATGTCTCTCTACTTCTGCTTTATCAGCGTTGCCCGTCAGAGGTTTCCTTTTGCATCAATGGTGAAGGGTAGGAACCACATTTAGGTCTTCTGAGGTCTATGTGGAGCCACCCACCCCCTCCCTGTATTGGCAGCACAGACATCTCTCATGCCTCACATCACTCTGCTGTAAGTAAAGGCTGGGCTTCTACTTCTCAAACATCACGAAGATGTGAAAGAAACAGTCTAAATCTGGCCCTAAGTTTCTCAGTCTGTGAAACGGAGACTTCTGCATCACAGCACTGCTTTGGAATGTGACATTCAGGCTCAAATTGCTGTGCACTTTTGTTAAGACGCTTCAACTCAAAATTAACTGTGTCCAGCAAGCAATAATTTGGTTTCTCTCCTATTGCAGAGTAAACCACTACAAGCTTTATTTCAGGGTCCAAAACTAAAATAGAGTTTGGTTTCAGATACAAGACTGTAATGAAAATAAAACCCAGGGATATTCTTTCTGAAGACAGACAAATTTCAAAGAATGCCAAGTACAAACATTCCAAACATGCAATTACATAAACTATTTCATTTTGCAGTAGCAATCAGTAAAATATTAAATTTTTAATGCTACTATACCATAGAATATGCAAACTAACATTTACAAGTCTACATTTTCCAACAATAGATGGCACTAGTAATTCCTGCATTCACCACAACATTAAATAATGTTATAGCGTTTTAACATACGCAAAACTAATCATAACTGCCTAAGTAATATACGATGATCAACTCTGCTCTAAAACATTTATACAGCTTTTTTCTCATAGCAAAACAAACTATATGATAGCAGGAGCAACATCTCAGAAATATTTTACTACTTACAACGATTTATCTGAACTGGGAAGTAGGAAAATATTCCACTCTCAATTACATTGGTGTAAATCACAATGTTCAATGCCAAAGAATGCGAAGAGGATGCTGTTTATTAGCACCCATAAAGCCTGTTGTGTACTTACACAGGAGCAGTAGGATTATTTTTACCTTTCATTTAAAAATTGTCAAAGTAATTTTAGACATAGGCCTCCTTTAGAACAATGCAAAAGTCACTTTTAGATAGACACAAAGCTTGCTGATATTTTTTTGTGCAACAGGAACGTGCCTGCTCCTTCAGGAGAGGAACCGCATGGGTTTTCCTTTACAGAATGCAGCTTCAAGAGCTAGTTAGCATGAGGAGTGCTGCAAAAACACCACACTGTCTAAGAGCACTGCTATAGCAGATGGGGGATCCGGACTATGACATGCACACCTTAACACAGCCCTACGTTAGACAACCAGGCTGTTATTTAGCAACCACAGAAGGCTATTAATCTTTGTATAAGATGATATATACGCTATATTCCCTATGTTCTTCAGCAGGGCGAAGGTAGGATTGAAATCAGCTGACTAGCAGCTGGTGAGAGAAGACTAGGCACAAGATTTATAGGTCTGAAGTAGTGAACAGAGCACAGAGGACGATTTGCTTATGGCATATAAGGATTAATGTATTAGCAAATCAGTCTTCTTGTGTCTGTGGTTTCCACGATAGAACAATTCTTTATTAGCATGTGGGTTGTGGAAGTATCTTCGGCAGACCAAAAGAAAAGGAGGAGGGGGGGCAGGAACGTGGACTTCACATCAAAGTGGGTATTCATGCTGGTGTAACAGAGGTGTAAGAAGAACATGGGGATGACTGACTTCTGTCTAAACTGGAATAGCCCACTCCACAGACTACTTGCCATGAAATGTGTTCCTTAGTATAGACCAGCATCAGTTTAGTCTTCACAGTCATTACAGGGCATTCTAACAAAAACTGGTTTTTAGGTCTTTAGGCAATAAAAAACATGACTTCAGAAATGGGAAAAGGTGTGAGGTAGCAGTGTCTGCTTTGGCATTTGTGGTAACTACACTTTCAAGGTACTTTTGGCATTACCCTCCCACTCACCCATTATCAAAACACTGTTGTGCATCACTACTTAATAATTGTTGAATCTCAGTGACAGTTCCTGGGAGGGAAACACCATCAGGTGAGTCAGGGAGTCCTGGGTGCACCTCTGAAATATAGTCCTCCTTCTCCAAGTAATACGGAGAGTTCATTGCATGCACTGTGGCAAATATCCAAGCTTCACGCAGGGTTGAACTTTAGATGAAGTCAGCATGTTTGTAACAGACAGGTTTAATCAGCCCATTGTTTGGAAAAAATCAGCTCTAAACTGACCTTAGAAATAACCATTCAATTTCTCGTTTAATATCTTCATTTTTAATTGGCTTGTTGCATTCTTTATATGCATTGAAATCCTAGTACACTAGCTCCTGTGGGAAAACAGTACTCAGCAATTTGAAGTTGTTAGCTGCTCTGAACATAGGGGATCTGATTCTCATTTATGTTACAGTCGTTTTATATTGCTCAGGCAGTAAATTGCATTTACACCCAGTAAATGTGCAACCAGAGTAGTGTAAGGTAACTTTAGCATGAATGAGAATTAGGCCCAAAGCCTTCCTAAGTTTTTATAGCAACTCTGTTATTCATCTCGATTGGTGAGATAGGGATTGATCGACAAGCAAATAGCAACACGGTATTACCTAGTTTGGAAGGAGAATTGAGCCAGGGACTAGAAAACCCCAATTCAGTGAAGGAAATCAGACTGGCTATTAAAAGTCTGAAGTCCAACAAAACACTAAGGCCAGATGGTTTCAGCATACATTTTTACAATCAGCTAAGTATAAAGATGAAATAGCTCCCCTGCTAGTTAAAGTATTTCAAAATTATTTACAGATGGGAATTAATGTTAATGAGTCGTGTAGCTAACTCCCTACATACCATAATGAAAATTTACCGCCCTCGAGTTTAGTCCCAGCCAATGCACCAGAAAGTTTCATCTTTTGGAAATGGAAATAGATTTTCCTTGTTTTACCATGTACAACTAACCATTTCAATTTCACATCTAAGAGGCTTAAACAGAAGTAGGATAATAAGGGACAGAGCTAATACCAGAAACGTCCTCAATGTGAAGGTTATTTTAATTGTAAATTCCTATGGCTGGAAGATTTACTCATAAAACATAACATACAGTAGAAGTGTATTATAGAGACGAATGATACTAAAGATACATGCAAGAGTGGTTCAGGCGAATACAGAGCTCTGTCTCTAGGTGAGTGGCTCAAAGCCACGTTAGGTCAAAATACAGATTTCACCGTTTGATGATTGTTCATTTACTTTGATTAAATGAGTTGGGTTAATCCATTTAGTTCCCGTGAGGGAGCCACCCACATGACAAAAGTACTAATGGGCCACCTAGCTGCATGTGTAGGCAAAAGACTGAGAGTATTCTGTTCGTTTTATCTGAACATATTTATCGATCATTTGCCCAGATGTAATTGAGTAAATCTAACCCAATCAGGAATTTATAATAAACAATAAAGAAAACAGAAGATTCCCCCACTGTGGACTTTTAGTTAGCTTAGCCAACTCAGTTGCTAGAACCATGATCTTATAAGGATATTTTCTTGCCTATGTCTCCTAAAGGTATATTGTTACAGACTTTTTCCATTGCATGCATGCAAAAGAAGGAAAAATACGATGCATTCTGTAGCTGTTAATTGAAGACTGGATAATATTCCTGACCCTTCAAAAAACCCATTGATTTGGTGTGAAGATTAACATTTTTTTCAGACAATCAATGAAAACAAGAAACTTGACTAACCAATCAGTAATTTGGGTGTTCTATCACACAAAGAAAAGGTGAGATAATTAATTTTAAAATCATATTTAGAGTGGGCTGGATATCTGATGAGTTAGTTAAATGAACAGCCTTGGGTGAGATGCTCCTTGACACAGATCCTAACTCAGATCCAGGCTGTAAGCAAGTGGTGGTATTTCAAGACTCTCCTTTCCATTTGTTTCCATGGTATAGGAAAAATATTCGCCCCAATCCTGGACTGCTCTCCCGATGCTCAGATAGTGCAGTGACCTAACTCAATGCAAGGGGGTTTTGAGGTGGAATAGAGTCACCATAACTGCCTTAGCTCAACTTTCTCCACATGGCCTATAGCAGAGATGGGTTTGGAGAAGAGAGGATTTGGCAACAGCACTCAGGTATAAGGCATATTGAATATGTCACGTCCTCTCACCCACCACATTTGGATCTAATGACCAAATCCCTTTATTTCACCCTGGGACACTAAGTCAGTAAACTACAGCTTCTAAGTAGAGTAAACACTATCTTCTCTCCCATTTCACTGTTTCAGCTGCTCTTTAGCTACTGCTGCTTATTTGGCTCAATTAACAGAGTCTTAGAAACCCAAATTTTTACTTAAGGTTGAGCTATAGGTATCCAAATAAGTAAGACTGTTTGGCACACACACATTGCCTCAAAATGCCACATTGACTTGATTAATTTTCTCAAATCTAACAACAGCAAACTTACCACCAGTCTGAGAGCCTATTTGAGGGTTTGGGGTTTGTTTGTTTGTTTGTTTGTTTGTTTTGATAAAACCTTCATTTCAAACCAAGTTTTTGGAGTACTGAATGTAGAACTCTTGAAGGGGCCCATTTTACAACAGCCACTCCACAGCTGTAGCTTCTACTAATACCTTCGAAGTTGCTACAGTGCCTTTATTGGAAAAAATCAGCTACAGTTATCGGAGTGAATTCTAGCAAGTTGCAAAGGGTATCTGCAAAACCAATCCTGTTGAAATGTCATCAGGTGCAACAGGAGAATGCAGGAATGTGACATACTTACTCCTGTAATCACGGAGTGTTTAAGTGTAAATACAAAGTGTACGTGTAGAAACTTACACCTTTATACATATATGTCTGGAAAAACTTTTCACTAACTTTGCCTCCAAGCTGGTTTTGTTCAGAAAAATATTGAACAAGTCTTAAGGACAGGACAGGCAGCAATGCCTTAGTATGTATTCAGGGTTTTTTTCTGCTGTCACTCACAAGGGGGTTATGACTTCTGTGAATGTATCAGCCCTGCCATTCCCAAGTCTCCAGCTAAAGATTGCTGTGAACCTGCTGCCCAACAGAGGGACTCGGTTTTGCATTTGGAAATGTGGCCTATGCTAAATTAATGCAGATTTTCTCCTGTATACAAATTTAAAATTAAGCTTTTGTCTCACTAATTGGCACAGATAAAGTAGACTGGAATCTGAATGAACAGGTTTAGATTTCTCTCCTCTCCACAGACAAGAATCTCACTAATCATTGCACTCCCTTAACCAATTCATTTCTTTTAGGTACAACTAGCTTATCGTTTGATCTCTGTTCTCTCTTCCATTAAACAGGAAACAATTTAAATATACTCCTTGATCAAGGTCCGTTCAGTTGCTCATCTTACAAATAGGGGTAAATCAAAATGAATGAGACCTGGAATAAATTTCTGCTATTAGTCATATATGATTACAGCCAGACAAATGCTACTTTTTTCTTAAGATTGCATTCTGGATCTGGGCTAGCAAGGCAGGTTAATGTAGCACTCTCAACTTGCTGCTTTGCCTTTGTTTCAGCTTGACTTTAATTACAATTCTTTTGGCAACTGACCTAACCACTTCTATATACAAAGAAACTACTATCAGATACATCATTTTAACAGTCTGGGTTTAGAGGAAGGTGAAGGCAGATAAAGCTTCTGCAGAGATCATTAAATGATTGACCTTTAGCCTAGATGAGGGAAAACAAACAAAAACCCTCAGTTGTACAGAGAAACAGGTTTTTTAAATACTTCTTCAGAAAAGCTAAGAGGTTTCCTTCTGGTCATTTCTTGAACGACCCTCTCCTGACTTTCCCTTCATTCAGTTATTCTCCTTGGCTTTTCAAACCCTTCTTCAACCTACTCAGATCTCCAGTTTTGAAATAAGTCTGATGCTCTCTAATACCAGACAGCCGTGGGTTTTCTTTCTTTTAGCACCAGCAGTGCCTAAAGTCCAAAAAAAAAAAAAAAAAAAAAAAGCCGCCATTGCTGAAGGAAGCTGAAGTTACTTCTGGAGGGAACGCTTCAGCGTGAGAAGTGATGGCAGCTATGTTCAGTAATAGGTTTCTACCATTTGCATGACTTATGCGTGGGTTGCTAAATGACCGAAGGCAGAACTGCGGGAGGTCCCAGTAAGTACTGAGCAGCACTGTTGTACCAATTATTGGTCCAAATTAGCAAAGCTCAGCTAACAGCTGATTCACTTGTCTTAGTGTTAAGGAGAGTCACTGAAGAGCCTTGGGGCAATTCCCTAAAACCCGGTTTATAATCCAAAACATGAGATGTAATTCCTGACAGCAGCAGCATGCCCAGAGCCGGCAGTCAACCGGCACTAACTGCAGGGAATCGTGCATGTGCAACCCCTTGCAAACAATAAATAAAGGCACATTCCTCAGAGATATCCACCAACAATAACTGTCGTTAATATTTACTGCCTAAGTTAATGATAACAAATTCATGCTGACTATTTAGGAAAAGTCCATTTCCACTTTTAGGTTTTCAGTGCACCTCGGCTTAAATATCTGAACTGCACACAGCGCTGAAACCCATCAGATTCCAGTGCATCTTTCGAGACCTGGTTAAGCAGAACCTTCCTTTGTATAAAAACACAGTAAACTGGAAAGTAGCTGTTCAGGAGAATAAAACATTCAGTATATGTTGCTTCCTGAATCACAGAGAGGAGGAAGAGGGGAGGAAAAGGCATTAATAGTCTTGACGGCTGGAGCGGTCACATTGAGGGCTGTGAGCGATCAGGGGCTAATTCTGTTCACAGCAACATTTCAGGGTCCAGAGAAGTAGAAGAATGAAGCCACCAGAGCATAACTTGTCAAAACTAAGACATGACAGTTGTGGGGTGAATTCAGTCTTCATTCTGCACCGTGGCAAATCAAGTACTGTCATCCCACCAGCCCCCTATATATTGTCTGTTTTCCATGAAAGGGAATTTCTCCCAAAGCCGTCTGTATTAACTATTTCTGTCTGCTGATCTCTTCATTTTCACTGGAAACCTTTCTTCTTGACAGATGGAGGTTTCCTTCCTCTCAGTTCCTTTCTTTTTGAACACTTTCATTAGAAGGATGAGAAATAACTGGTACACAAATACTATAGCTGATATTACTTTCACCTTTGACATGCCGAAACAGATACCGTTTCAAAGAACAAATTAGCTGTACAGTTTTCCTTATTGCATATCAAAAGAAATGTAGACAGCAAATATAAAGATTTAACAAACACATTAAGACTGAAAGACCATTACTTATTAAACTAAAACTGAGATAATACAATAATCAAATAAAAAATACTGTTGTGAATAAAATCAGCAAGTTGACAGTGGTTTGATTTAGATTATCAAATTAATCCAACTAGGAATCAAACCCAGTTGTGAGACTGTGACAAGAAAAAAACTGCTTTTTTCTAGTCCTGTGTTGTGAAAGAAATTGTTGTTGTATCTCAGTCTAATACAACTCTTTTGTTCCCATTTTTTCCATAGTAATAGGGATTTTATTCTGACTGATTCAACTGTTGTGACTGCTTTCACAGAGTTATGCATAGGCTGGATATTCTCAAGTAAGTACAGAGACCAAATAGGCTTCCTTAGCTACAGTTTCACTGTTGTTTTCCCTCTTGCCTTAAATGTCGTAATTGTTCTAGTAGGTATTCTTTTGCTATTCTTATTACCTTCCCTATTGCACATAACAACACAAAAACTAAGCAACAGAAATAAAACAGGAGAGTGTTTACTGCAACAGGTTTCTACACACAATAGTTCCTCCAAAAAACACTTCTGTAACTTTCGCAACACTTACTAACATAAAAGACCAATTTGGGAACTCATTTTAAGGTTTCAGGAACTATTATCAGAACAGTTTTTTCACAAGCACATAAATTGATTCTTTGCACATTCATGCGCTGGCAGAACAAGAAAGCAGTATTCCTTAACACGAAGCAGGAAAAAAAGAAATAGAAGGATACACTTTCACTTCTTGGTCTTGAGATCTTTGATTTATGCAGGTGCTGCATAGAAGAGCTGATAGAGTAGCTTGCTTAAATTTTCTGACACCCACATGCATCTAATAGAAAGCAGCAGATTTGTCTAGTTGGCGTAGCCAGGTCAGCCAGTTCTCACCTCCTCTTGCAGAGGGTGCAGTATCCAAGAGGAGGGAGGGACACTTCTTTTATCTGTTTTAGTTAACAGGCTACATATCCATCTTATGTGTGCCTTTGATCACCTCTGGAAGTGATTCTCTTGTATGCAGTCTTTGATAAAAGCGCGGGGCTTCTTAAATATCGGATTAAATATCTCAACCTTAATACTGGGTTGTATGCCCTACATACAGTTAACATAATCCAGTCATCTCCCAGTTGATAGGCTTTAGGGCTGAGATGACTGTGGGGTCACTAAGCCGCGCAGGAACCACCCTTGGAAAAATTCACTCTTCCATCTGCCAATGAGGTAAGCTCCAAAAATGTTACAGATAAATTCTCCATTATCTAGGGTATAACAAGCCAAAGTGATGTCGATCCCCCAAAACACGACTAATAGGGAATACAGCGCAGAGATACTGAAGAAGGACCACAGGAGTCAGCCAGTGTTCGGCGTGAGGTGGAGCTGAGAACAGAACAGATTCAGTCTCCTCGCTGCGCTCTCTAGCACCCTCTGATCAACCGTTTCTGGCACGCAGCCCCAGATCTGAGCTGGCTCTGCCTGCTCCCAAAGTGCTGCTGAGGAAGTTAATAAACCTCCCAGAATTCACAGCCCTTGGGAGGAATAATGTGAAGCTGTGAGGGTAGCTCTGCAGTGCTCAGCGGGGTGCTGGGACTGAGCCAGAGCAAATGAGCCCAGCTGATTCTGCTGAGGGACAGCTAATTGCCTCTGAAACATGCACCCCAGGACTCACGGTTCACTGTAAGGAGCAGGCTCAGGCTTGTAGGAGTCATTAATTGATCAATCAGCCGTGGAGAAGTAGCTAAAACTGCTTCTGACTTACTAGAGCTGACCCTGGAAGCAGTGCAGTTGTGATCGTGCAGCGCTGTGCCCGACCCAGTGGGCTCTGCAGATCTGACCGAGACCTGCACGGAATCAGCTACCATGGCCCTCTCTCCCTGTCAGGGTAACCCACCAGCTGGATACTCAGCCATAATAATCACAAGTAAAATATGTCAGTTGCATGCAAACCCCAGGCAGAAGAGGTGGCATAAGTCTTTCTGCCTTCTCTTAACAAATATGCCGTATTTGAATCATTCTTTAAAAATGACTAATGACCTTGTGAACACCCTACACTCACACTCATTCATCTTTTTACCAGCAAATGCCAGGTCATATATCCTTGCATGAAGGGAAATTAGGGAAATGTGTTGTAAGATCTTATCAAGGGGTATTTTCATGATCTGCTCAGTAATTTTTAATCTAAGCAGAAATTGCTTCTACACCTCTTGCACTAAATTCTATTTAACATCAGATAATTCCACTTAAATGTAAGGTATTTCTTTAACAGACAGCTTTTTCCCCATTCCTCGTGGTCTCTCTAGCACTTGCATTTACTGCAACTGCTGGTAGCAAGTTTAATAGAAATGCTGGCAGAAGTTTTTCAACAGAAAGATACTTGTCTGCAAGATACCTCTTCCCCATTTCCTTTCTGGTTTTTCTTATTTAAGAGGATGGGAATTTAGTAGCTTCCTCCATGCCTTGCAGTTCCTTCTCTACTCCACCTGCTGGAGGTTATTACAACTCCACCATTACATTTATGACATTTATTTCTGATGATCTTCCTTAAAAACTGTGACTATGGTTCTGTTAGATGGGAGTCGTTCCACATTTGCAGTCTCACTGACATGAAATTTAATTAATTTTGTATTATGATCAGAAACGTGGAATAGATTTGATTTTGCAGAAAGTTGACATTTCAGCCAAGAGAGATGTCTGTTATACTGATTTATCTGATAAGGGCAAAATACTGTGGAACGTTTTTCCATTATGGTACTCATCTGCAAGAGAGAGATTCCTTATTTATGTATGAGCAGAGGGAAAGTGCTTTGACCTAGGAATGAAGAAACTTGATTGTCCCCTCTTCACATTGCTATGTTATATGTCTGTGTATCTCAGGAAGCTTATTGTGTAGCAAGACCTCAGACTTTTCCTTAGAAAGCTGGCAGCTATCATGCTCAATTCATCATAAAGTGGCACTGCACACTAACTCTTAGCTAACATTTTGGCAGAGCTGGACAAAATCCCTTTCTCTTCTATGGCAAACCGGAGCTTCACCTGCTCAGGCAGAGACTTCCTGGAATGGACGTGGCAAACAGGAATTTGGATATTCTCTAGGAGGGCTGAAAATACTTCAAACTCTGCTGATGGCCTGTAAGAACGGATCCTGTGGTCATAAAATAGTTGGGTTTTTTTTTCCTCTCCAGTTTTCTTTTAGAAAATGTGTTGTTTAATTTATGTATCTCTTGGTGTATGACTTCTAATTAAAAAAGTAAAATCTGTCAATGATGGCATCACATGCTAAGCATAGACACTTTTCTGTCATTGGGGGACATATTTTTGGATCTCATTTATAAAATCTCTCACTTTTATCACTTTATTAGCATTTCCCACTTTATTGATAAGTCTTATCACACAGTGGCAATATTGGAAGTTGAGGAACATATATAGTGTATTGGTATTTGAGTAACAAAGCAAACATTGTGAATCTCTGTCCGCCTTTTATGCCACCTCCCATTCAAAGATTATTTTATTTTGTTACAACACTGCCACGAGTTTCCATGGGATCACATGAGTATCGCACAAAAACATGGTCTTTCATTATTTGCCGTTTTGTTTTGGTCAGTTTGGTCAGCTGGGGTCAGCTGTCCCAGCTGTGGCCCCCTCCCAACCTCTTGCCCACTGTCAGCCTACTGGCCTTTGGGGGAATGGGGAGGAGGCGAGAGACAAGAGACAGCCTTGGTGGTGTGGGAGCACTGCTCAGCAATAGCCAACACACCGGTGCGTTATCAACACTGTTTTAGCCACAGATACAGAGCACATCATTGCCATACGGGCTGCTATGAAGAAAGTTAACTCCATCCCAGCCAGACCCACTACCGTGAGCTTCCTCCTGACCTCTGTGGACATGAAATCCCTGTCGGTACTTCCCAAAAGTTCTGATGTGTCCTTCCCTCTGTTACAAGTTTACTAAGGCTAGCAAACATTAAATGTCTGCATCCGGATTTTCTTATTTACTATGCCATGAGGTGTAAATTACTTAACTTTAAAAAGAATGGCATACATTTTAAGCAATTTAATCTAAAGACAAAGATTTAAAATTTTTCCCCAAGCCAGGATTGTTTGCAAAGATCATAAAAGGATACTTTGGATCTAGAGCTCTTCATGCATTTTAGGAATTCAGTTTTTACAATCACCTGTCAAAGATAACCATTAAAAACTATAACATATTAAAAAAGAAAACTTCAGAGACAAATTTCTTTGATATGGCAAATAGTTCTTGGCAGTGAAAGAAAGCAGCTGTGATGTGAGCAGTTCTCTTATTTTGCTTGTTACAATAAATGCCATCCTACAGATAGAATTCGAGCAGTAATTCCAAAAATATTAAATGATCTACTTTAAAAAATAAGTCAAATGAGTCCTCCCTTTTTAAAGGCTGTGAAAAAGAAATTGTCTTTTTTCAGGCTTGCCAGTAGAGAAGGGGATATGCAGGAAGTACAATTGATCTCATCTAAAATCTTACAGTCAAGAACATTTATTATGGCATAAAGCAGAAAGTGAGAGATGCTTATAAATGAGATCCAACTGTCTCTCCAGATGCATTTTGCTGAAGTACTATTCAGAGTGAACCTTTAAAACCTGAATTTGGAAAGCATAAGCCATGCTAAAATAAATCTAAGCTGATATATTCATTTGTAACAAAATGAATGTGACACATCATGGCTATGACAATATGTAATTTCATCCTGAAAATTCAGTTTTCAGAGGTGATTTAATTTTCTTTAAAACATTATTGAAAACTACAAGACATAGATTAGAATAAATATCCTTGTCTTATATGGATACTAATTTTGACAATGCTCACCCTACAACTGAAATACAATAGGCAAATCCACTATTTGCTAAGTCATCTATGATGGAAGAGGTTGATACGTAATTATTTAAATGCTCAGTAGGATTATCACTTTAATGTTTAAAGACTCTGAGCAGGAGATAGGATAAAGGGTCGGAAAATTAGCTGTTTTATACATGCTTCATTAAATATTTTTTCAGGCATTAATACAATACAGAAGAAGGACGCTAACTCAACCCACTGCTCTCTGTAAGGTTTGTACATAAGGTATAAGACTATGTAAGGTCAAGTTAAACTGCAGTGAGAGATGTGTCCATGGTATGGAGCTGTTTGACAAGTGCTGCTGCAGTATTTGTCTTAGTCCCCAGTCTGTGCCTATTGAAGTCAATGGGAATTTCTTATTGCATCTACAGGCAATGAGTAAGGCCTAGATTCTTTACATTTGCTTTTACAATCTGCTTGATATTCTCAAATACGGTGCTGTCCTCCCTACAATTGTGTGTGTGTATGCAAATGCACACAGACGCACACACTATTAAGACCTAGATGTGGGACTGAATTCTCTGCCTTCACACTTGAATGTCTACCAGAATGAGTTACCGTGCACCTTTCATACCACAGGGATGTATAGTCTTCATTAACCAAGCTGCATTAAAATCACAGCTCCAATATTTTGATTTAGCAAAGCGTTTAATCCTGTGCCGACTTCAAGCATGTAAGTAGTCCTGTTGAGTCAACGGTGCTCCTCACATGATTGAACTTAAGAATGTACTTAATTGCTTGATTTGGGGCCAGAGCGCCGAGAACGCTGCGGGAGGAAGCTGTGGGTGGGGGAATGCTCTCTGCTAAGCCAGACACCGTTCAGGTTATAATGGCTTAGTTCAAAACTCTCTCTTTCTGACAGCCCGAAACTTTGAAGAAGCCAAAAGTTTTTGCGGTTGTTTGAAAGGATCATCACGGCTCAAAATTCGAGACAATAGGGGGAGCGAGGTGGTAGTACGGACTGGATATAAACCAGAAAAAATAGGATCAGAAAGAACAAGAAGATTATGAGATATAGCAAAATATCAAAACTAATAAGAGGAGGTTTCAGCCACCCAGACACACAGGAACAGGGACACAATGAGAGAAATAAATCAAGCAACAGTCGTGTACTATATCCTCAATGTATTAAAAGGTGGCAAGAAAGACGAAAGTTCTGACTTTCAACAGTGTAGCTGTTAGGAGACAGAGGTGGAGGACTTATTAATGACCATAATCCAGTTGGATTCATTACTGCAGACTGAACCTGCAAAAGAAATAAAAAAACCCCAAGGACTTTGAACGTAGAAGAATGGGGAAGTGCTGGAGAGGATCCAGTGGGTTAAGCCTCTAATGGGAGGAGTGGGAGGAGGGAAGGACACAGAGGAAATGGAAACTGTTCAGAAAGCAATTACTGCATATCCAAGGGTGATGCGTATTATCCAACAATATGTACACTAGGAGGAGGAGAAGAAGAGCATAGCAAATAAACACAGAATTGAAAAAGATATTGAGAGATAAATAAAAAAGATACATAAGCAGCATAAAATTTCAGGTGCAGAGGGAGAACAGAAAATGTATACAATTAATTTAAGATAAAAGAAAGCAAAGATACAAAAAGTGCAAGCAGATAATGAAATGAAGATGGTAGAAGATTATAGAAATAGACTAATATCAGAGTATATCCCCAGCATACGTAAGAAAAACTCTGCAAAGAAAGCAGCAGGTTTTCAGGGTGAAACCAAGGCAGCATGATACTATGAGTTGGTTCAAGCCCTATTCCTCATGGCTGGTTTTACTATTACTGGAAGGTTTAAAACAATAAAGCAATTGGCAACACTTGTTTTTAGACAAAGTTTTCTCCATTTACAACATACTGGGAAAAAGACAATCCTGCTTTCCCCGTCTCACAGCCCAGCTGACATCAAGATGGGCAAGTTCACAGAGTTTTCCCACAACCTTCCACCTTTCCCAGAGTGACCCAGGTGAATGAAAAGTAACTACATATCGTCCTTAGAAGTAACTACATATCATCCTCAGCAGAGACTGCAAGATGCTCAGGCAGTTGCCTCTTCCACTGCCATTCCACCTCCATTTTGCGCAAGCTGGAAATTGGAAAATGTAGGAAGCACTGTGTTTGAAGAGGTATTTACAGTTCTAGACAGGATACATTTGCACTTTCAGGCCAGTTCAGGCATTACAGTCGTCAGTGAGATGGGAAACATACTTTGGGTGTAATTATTCTTGGTTTGTTGTGGATCTCGAGTCATTGCATTGGTGCCCTTGAAATTGTATTTCCACTGGGTTTGTTTCTTTACTATGGCTGACATTTCACTGCCTTACTTCTGTTGGTGGATCTGTCCTATCAATTTACAGCCTTCATCACTCCTAAAATTCACATTGTTGGCTTCTACTCATGAGCTCTCAAATAACTTGACAGAAATCCTGGGATGAAGATCACTCTAGAGGCTTGTTCTTGCCCTGTGCCACCATCACCATAGCTAAGCAGTATTACTTAAGTGATTTAACACTTCAGCTTACAGATGCCTTTTATTTTGTGCAGGAGGCACCTTAGACTACATCTATGTGAACATATAATTTACCCTGGGAACATTTTTTGACTCTGAGACCTAGTACAGAAGGGCCCACCTCCATGCTGGTGAACTCTTCGACCCTCAAAAACAGGAGAGCGGCATGCAAACTCTCTATTGAAAATGGTCCTATAGCTTGTGAACTGTGCCTGGGAATTTTTGGAGAGACAGTTAGTTTGCCTGGGCCAAAAACATTCCAAGAAGCATCCTGAACAATGATAAATATCTACAGTTAAGCTGCCATGCCAGGGAGTGTTCCTCAATATTACTTGAGACTGTTGACATGGGCCCTTGTGAAGAACTTCCTTCTAAAGACACTTCTCTTTCTGTCTTTCCACTAACAACCGAGGAAATCTATGGAGACCTTCCTCTGCAAGCCACTCTTTGGCCTCTTCCCTTCTCCACCCCCCAGCTAACAATCTAAGCCCATACTACCAAAATAAGGCAAGGCAGGATGGTTCAGGTTAGAGGACTTGTAATTTCTTGGAAGGATTATAGCTTACAGCATTAGGATCTACAGTCTTTCACATCTACTTGGTAGAGTCTTATGGGACTTTATTAACTCACTTCCTAGGAACAGAGCAATTGGCTTTTGAGCTGCCCAAAGTGATGTTCCTAGAGCCAACCCTTCCTATGTAAACACGTTTTCTCCGTGGCAACATATTTCTGCCCCAAAACTACAGTTGCAATTTAAAAACAATTGGAAGAAGCATCAAAACAATAGACAAATAGCCAGCAAAATCACTCTACCCCTATATTAATCAGTGAAATCAACAATAGAAAATCTTCGGCTAAAAGCAGAAGGCTGCATCTCCTAATTTACTCCTATACTTGAACCACAGTAATAAACTGTGTAGGACAGTGTTGTTACTTTAATGACTTCTGTTTAGTTGTCTCATTTTGTTGAGCAGATTTTCTCAGAGTTTTTTCATTCAAGATTCTGTGCTGTTTTGGAAAGCAAAATACTACATAGCCAAAGCCATAGCAACAACAATGTTAAATGACAGGTGGCAATAGGAGCAAGGCTGTATAATTTGAAAAACTGTTCCATTCAATCAAATGCTGCATTTGGAAACAACAGATAGGAGGGCAGGTACTTGCTTATCACCATTCGTAATGGAAGTACAACTGCAGCTCCAGTTCTGTTTGAGATGGTGCAGCACACAGTGGGATACAGAAAAATAATAGTCAGGGATGCCGCTTAATGCCACAAGAGAAATCATGGATTGGTTTAACAGAGAAAGACACAAAAAGCCCTTGATATTTATGAGATTCAGTAAGCGCTGATAAAAAACTTCTTCTGATGCTTAACCCTTTATAACCTAGGGTGGTTTTTATTCTCACTGTAGTATATGCGCACACTCTTGTGTGGAACAGAGCTAGTGGAAACATCCACTGGGGAAAAAGATGAGAACCATATGCACCAGATATTATAATGTACCACTTCCCCTGTACAGTACAGTGCAGTTAATGCCCTCATGACAGCTTCTGAAATGAGGAAATATGTAAAATATGTATAAAATATTTGGATGTATTTTATTAGCTTTGTTTAGTATTTGTCACACTGGTCAAAGTTGGAACAACAGAATTTCTGTGCTCAGACATCTCCAAGTTCACCCTGTTCATTCAGAAAAAATAAGCGTTTGTCTCAGATTGGAGTTTTCTTTAAGACAAAACAAAACCTGAAAACAACCCAAATCTCTTAATTTTAAATTGCAATGTTAAGAAGAAATCCAAACTTGTACTTTATTGATGGTTATACTAAATGACTTTGTTCATTTGCTTACACATAAAACATGTTCACTGCAGTTTAACACATCAGGGCTATCTAATGTACAAAGAAGCTGTTGTCCTTTATACTACTTTAACCTGAAAAAATATAGATTTAATAGTGTAACTTAAATCTAGTGATCTCACTTAATCAGCACAAAATACTCTTGACTAAAGATATCTCTGTCCCTTCTGATGTGAGGCTATAAACCAATGTATGTATGTACGTGCAGTCCTTTATAATTCCAGTCAGTAGCACGCATACTGTATATAAATGTGTCTCGATTTTATTTGCTGTTCTTTCAAGTTCTGCATCAGTGAGAATCTGCAATAACAGAAGTAGAGCACTTAAAGCCTTCTGCTCCCCTCTGCACCTTTCAGCAATAAATAAGGAAGGCCCCAATCCTGAAGGCAAGGCTAAACCCTTGCTCTTGCAAGGAGACCTTCTGATTTCAGTAGTGTTTCACATAGATCAAGTTAAAGGATAAAGGTTTAAATCACTAATTGCAATAACTTGTCCATTTTATTTGCATAACTCTCCTTTTTCTACAAAGTATGCTGCATTTCAGGACATGGAAAACCAGGGCATTTGGCATAAACTTTTCATTAGAGGTTTTTTTTTAAACAGCTGAACATATGTTTTATTTCTTCAGAACAAAGTTAAAGGCATTTGGGGAAAAAAAAATAAACCCACAACTTTGATAAAACTGTAATTAAAAAAATATCTTTTTCCTGAAAGCTTTTTTAGGTGAACTAAATTATACTGGACATATATAAATAAAAAAGAAAAGAGCAAAGAAGAACATGAACATATATTACTAGTGTAATTCATCAAAAACAGTTGACACTTCAATCTAATCCAGAAAATGAAAACACAGAACTTCATAGAGTTATAGGAAGTAAGCAATTTAAACGTACCATGGCACAAGGTCATCCAACAATGAAGCCAGGAAGATGTTCTCTTTTTATTCACTCTCCTTCACTCCTTTAATCCTTCTGAATCTATCAAGTACAGATTAATATAAATCTTTTTAACAGCCAGAGGTGATCTTCAAATCAGATAATTAATAGTAGTGGTCCAAGTGTTCTATAACGGGTCCATCTTCCCATTTTAATATAAAATGAAAGGGCACTTTATGTAACTGAGCTATCACTCTGGAAAAGGTTTCTTTTTACATAATAAAGTAATGTATGTCTTAACTAATTAGTTCATTATTTTAAAATGTAATTTTTGGTAAAACTCACTGAGATAGTTCATCTTCCTTAAAAGGGTGCTGATGTGGAAAAAAACAATTCTCAGAATACACTCACCGCTGCTCATTCAAAACACTCACTTGCCAAATCATTCCCCAAGTAGTCAGAGCTAAATGTATGAGGCAGAGGAAATACACTCAATTTGTTTTGAAAGTAAACCTCCAAGGCCATTTCGTAAGCAAAAATCATATTCATGTCATACAGATAGTGTAGTTAAGTTTATGATTCCAATTAGGCCTGGAGAGCTTTCAATACTCTAGAAAAAATTACTTCACTAATCTATATGTAAATACTTCAGTAAAACCACTGAACAGTGATCGAGTTCAGTATTAATATCACAAATTAAAGATGGCATCTGAAAACGTACTGTCTAGAAGAATGATCAGAGTTCATGCAGAAGAATAATCTGTGATTTCAGCAGCCTATAAGCACCATGGAAACAACTGCAGTGTTGTATTCATTAAATCTTGGTGTTATAAATAAGAAAAACACTAACTATTGAAATACAGCTAGTGGTCTGGTGGCAGTAGGGTGGGTAGTAGACAATCACCTGGAAATGGCAGCCTGAAGAAACTCATGATAGGACTAGCAGGCACTATGTTATACAGTCAAAATTGGCAATTAAAGATAGTATCTGTTCTTGCACTTCCATTTTACACTGTTAAGCAAGAAAAAAAAACAAACAAACAAACAACTCAACCCCTCTATTTCTAATTATTTGGCTGTCTTACTGAAAGTGTGTTTATTTAAGTACATGGAACAGCACATTTGCTTTCCCCAGTGGAGAGTGGGAAGAATTGACCAAATACCCCATTGAAGTCCTATCAAGAGGCAAAAATAGTTGTATTGGAGGAAGGCACAACCATCCCCATACTTTCCAAAGTGTTTAGGGTTTTTGTAGCTCCAGGACGCATGAACTGTCACTTGTTTACACCACTGCCTGCCTCTGTGTAGACCAGCATTGCTCTGCCCCTGGACTCAGCTTTCACACAGCAGCATGGAGACAAGCCAGCTGGAATGGGCAAGTCCACAGTAAGAGCTCATGACTGTTCTTGCTCCTGCTCCTCTCCCTTGGCTTCACTGTCTTATATTGAGCCTTCTGGATGCACAACACAGATTTAGACAGTACAATTTTTAAAGGCAATCACTCAATTGACATGTAAGTTAGCTACGATACATATGGGGCAGGATTTAGGTCCAGACCACAGATACCTAAATACAGGTGACTACCTATGCACTAGATACACAAGGTCTCACTTCAGTCAACAAAGGTTAATTCGGTGCCCACACATAGCTGCTTAGTTTCATTTTAGATGGATGCCCTAAGGTCTCAAAGACATCAGCCAAAGGTTAGCAGATGCAATACAAAACTTACAGGAGACCCTCAGTTGCATTAGGAATTGGTATTAGGAATGGCAACTTGTATTAGAGCAGTACTCTAGTGTCTCAAATGACACTGTGTGCCTATGTGTAAGCAAATGAATCGATCAATCCAGTCAGTGACAGCTGATCTCTTTAACTCATCCTGTGGCAGGTATCTAAGCCTGACAACTTCCCTTCTCCCTGCCCCTACTGCAAAATAATTAGAATATATTTTTGATGCTGTCTTATGTGCAGCTAACATGGGAATATTACTCCCTCTTCCACTCTCTGATTTCTAGCAGATGAACATTGTTTAAAGCCTCCTCAGCTTAAAATGGAGTTAATTCTGGTAAGAAGTCCATAGTAATGTCACATTTCCCTGCTGCTCATAAACCTTGTCGCTGTACAACCTGTTACCTAAACTCTATTGCAGAAATAGCGTAAACACAAAATGAAATGGCTCATCCATTCACAATTCATGATTGTTGGACCTTGTTGGACCATGCATAGCATAAAGAGCAGGAAGCACCTGAGTTCAATGTGTACTGCCCGACAAGGCGATTTTCACGTAGGGACCTAGAAGGGAAAGGAGGATGCTCCACTGTTCAGTGCAAGCTAATTCTAAAACAGTTTTAAATTGCAAGGTACTGAGAGCCAGGGACACTCTCCCCAAGAGCTGAGCTGCCACATCTCTCACTGCTGTGTCAGTGTGGAAGTAGGCACACAGGGAAGAGCTCTGGGCAGCTCTGCCATTTGGATGGTCACAAGAGACCTCAACGTGCAGTAGGCACCAGACAGAGGCCATGACATATCTCTGCAGTAAAGATGAAGAACCAAAAATTAACAGACAAAAGTGAGTGGTGGAAAAAACTATTTCCTGTCACTTTTGTTAGCTTAACTTAATGAATAAGGTATTTCTCTAACTGCTGTTGTGTCTAGGCATTAGATATTTGCTAATTTTTGGTATGACCCATGAAAGTACTGAGCAGGAGGAAGAGAAGGTCATCATAGCCTTCTGACCCATTTGAAAAAAGGGTTGTTCTGTACGCTGTGAACGACACGGGATTTGGCATGAAGTTAGGCTGAGAGGGAAGTAGGAAAATGGATACTGCAAATGGCAAAGCCAGAGGGAAAAAATTAACATAAGAGCCAATAAATATATGCATAGAAAGGTATGAAGGTCCCTGAATGTGTAGAAAGGAAATCTAAACTTGATGCCAAAGCCTAGTGCAGTCAAGCGTCAGATATCATGACAATTAAGCAAACCCTAAGAGACTGGAGATCAGCAGGAGCCAATTTACCTTGCTTAAACACTAACAGTATAGACGATCCCATTTGGAGGAGGACCAATCAGCTGCAATCTCTTCTCTGTTTTCTCCTCGTTTCCCTTGCGGCAAAGGAAAGGTAACAAAACACAGCTCAGAAGGCAAAACAATTTTCACCCACAGATACAAGGAGACAAGAAGACCCATGTAGTCATCCTGTGATGTGGGAGAAGGGGTCTCTGTCCTGCCATAATTTGTATCTGATAAACGGCGACAGGAGAGATGGCAGCCAGGGAGCACACAAAAAATATTTACCACAAAGTACAAATTCTATTTGCAATTATATTGTAACTGCTTTCAGCTGACTTCTTTTCCAGCTGGAATTCACCCAAACAATACATTACAGTACAAAGTATTTTATAGATGTCATCTAGAACTGGAAATCGTGGCACCTACCCATGGCCAGTATGCAAGGCTCTCTCTCGCATGTGTTATGGGGATGACCATTTGTCTTCATGAAAACCGTTTGACCTCAATGTGTTACAACAGGCTATGAAACTGCAAGTTTTTTTAATACTTTACATAACTGCCCAGATTTGCCTATGATTCCAGATCTTCATTTTGAACTCACTATTTTATAACAGCACAAAGGGAATTTAACTTGTCAAGTGGCTGGTAAAGCTGAAAATGAAATATCATAAGAAAAAATGTCTGGGGTAGACCTTTCTGGCCCAAACTTCTCTTTTGCCAGCAGAACAATTTGTCTCACCAGTCACTGTATGGGCTCCATCAATTGTACAGCTGATGTTTTTTCTGGACTTGCATCAAACAACCTCAGCGCATCGATCAGGACGTTCTTAAACCTCTGTCCTTTGACGCTAAATCCAAAAGTTCCCTTTCCGTGTGCACTCAACAAATAGACATTGATAACCTCAGAACATAACAATATGATGGATTTTATCTTGAAGGACCTAGAATAATGAAATGCGGCCAACTTGTTTCTGAAAGGTTTCCTTCAGCTCTGCCTCAAGGATGTGACATATTTGCTGTTTTTTCTCAGTTTTTGATTTCTTTTGCTTTGTCAGGGAAAGCAATACCGTTATATATCACACAAAATAGTGATGTAGTGAGGAGTGATGAGTGACAGAATCCAGCAGAGGAAAAGAATTCAAATAACAGTGTTTCATATCTTAAGCCATACAGCATTTTGCCAATAATATAAAAACTTTAAGACTTGGCAGATAACATTAACCAGGATTTGCTTTCCTAAAAGACTAGAAAGAAATTTTCTTTCCTCAGAAAAGCAGGAGCCATCAACAAAAAAACTCATCACCATTAGGAATGCAAATACGGGGTAAATTTAGCCAATGACCTTCCTGAAGAAAAATTGTGAAAGTTAGAGTCTGGAAGTGAAAGACCCAAAATTCATACTGTTGTCCGTTGCCCATTTTTTACATTCATTTCATTTCGCCCTATGTGTCTGTATAATTATGTGGCTTCTGCCATCACTGTATCCAACAACCTCCTAAACACTTAAAACCCTTTTTTTTTATTTCCCAGCTTGTAGAAATAGCTTGACTCTCTTATGCAGCTACACGTACAAAAGATTTTAACAGAAAAATTATGTAAAGGACTGTTTTTTTAAATGTTCTGCTCTAAACGCAGTAATCTCCATGGTTAGTCTCAGCCTAGGCGTGAATCCCATTGATGATCACATAAATGTTCTGCCTCTTCATGTATGTTCAAGTCTCGTTGCAGTGGGCATAAGTTGTCATGGAAAGCATTGTTCCAAGGAAAGAAATAGTTTCTTAGGTAGATAAAGGGGCTTTGGGGGCTTGCGGGGAGAGGAGCAGCTCATGGCTGTGGGAAAGGCAGGACTGGGCGGTGGTGCTGGGCACAGCTGAAGGCCGTAGCTGAAGGGCTGAGGAGAGATGGAGAGAACAGGCAGGGGGAGCAGCTCGCAGAGCAACGTAAGGTTGGCTGAGAGCAGCTGGTGAGGAAGAAGTGGCAAGTACAGGGTGCCAGCAGCTAGCCTTGGCAGCAGCAGGCAAGGACGGCTAGCAAGCGCCTGGCAGCACGAGGCACAGCTAGCGGAAAGGAGGTTAGCTAACACAAACAACGTGCCACCATATCGGCTCATTCTGAATCACTGCTACCCAGTAATCCCTAAGAATTTCAAACTGTGAATGCAAATAATTGCAGGAGGGGGAGCATTTTACTCCCTCTTGCCCCCAGGGAAAAAGACTACAAACTGTTATTGTTGTTCTTTAGGAATTAATTACGGCTACCCCGTTTTTCTTATCTCCCTCAAATAGGAATATTATTTCTTATGTCATTTGATTCATGTTTGTGCTTGTCAAGTCCAGGCAGATGCCAAAGACAGTAAAAAGTCTGAATAACAAGTAGAATATATGCAATATCAGTTTCTAAAAGCTAGACCTCCTTCCTTCATAATAATTGCCCTATTCATGATCTCATTTTGATACGCTATAATAGCTGAATAAACAAAACTAACTAGATTAAAATTTGATTGTGCAGACACCGCTAGATCATGAGTACATTGTTTTGCAAAGGAAGGAGTATTTTAAAGAAAAATATGAAGACTTATCAGATACAAAACCCCAATGTCCGTACTAAGTAAACACTATCTGTAAGTAGAAGTAAGTAAAGAAAACAGCAAAGAGATCCATTTAATCATTGGCATATAGCAGCCTCTGTAAATCCTGGGTAAATTAAGATCATAGAATCAATTAAATTATATTACTACTAATCTCCCAGTTCCCATAGCTATTTCTGGTAGTCCGGTTTCTAACTGTCAGCCACACTGAAATTCAGAGGATATACAGATGGCACCCACACTTAGTTCTTATCATTGAATGGCAGCATTTGAAGCCAGGTCTTTTTTGTCTCCAGAAGATGGAAAAGTCTATGGAGACCAAAGATAAAAAGATGCTGCTAAGAAGATGGAGCCTCCAGATAACTGAATGAGGGGACAAAAGCAGTGTTAAGATTATGTTGATAATAGATCTCAACAAGATGTTCGCTGACTTTTTCTGCCTTTTCAAAACAGTGAGGCTTGCCTAAGTGAGGCACTTTCAATAGTACTACTGTACCTTGAGGACTCTGAATAAAATTGCTGCTTGCAAATGTTACATACCTGATTTTTATTTTTTTCCTAAGAATGACAAATTTTAGTAGTTAATCGTTTTCATTTCTAGCCTGCATTTCATGTTTGGTTAGGTTTCTTATAACAAACTTGCATCTACTACAGCACTCTACATATGCGACGAGCTCTCCTTGACCAGGAGGCAAATGAAGTATCTCCTACCCTAGTAGGAGACACTGGAATTCAGAGACACCGTCATGACTCAAGCTCAAGAAGTGGGCTCATGTGAAATTCATGAGGTTCAACAAGTCCAAGTACAGTGTCCTGCACCTGGGTTGGGGCAACCCCCGGTATCACTACAGGCTGGGGGATGAAAGGATTGAGAGAAGCCCTGCCGAGAAGGACTTGGGGGTACTGGTGGATGAAAAGCTGGACATGAGCCAGCAATGTGCACTCGCAGCCCAGAAGGCCAATCGTATCCTGGGCTGCATCCCAAGAAGCGTGGCCAGCAGGTGGAGGGAGGTGATTCTGCCCCTCTCCTCTGCTCTGGTGAGACCCCACCTGGAGTATTGTGTCCAGCTCTGGAGCCCTCAGCATAAGAAAGACAGGGACCTGTTGGAGCAGGTCCAGAAGAGGGCCACAAAAGTGGTCAGGGGGATGGAACACCTCTCCTCTGAAGAAAGGCTGAGAGAGTTGGGGTTGTTCAGCCTAGAGAAGAGAAGGCTTTTGGGAGATCT